>NC_141925.1:7921718-8224765 GCF_057802395.1 Ceratotherium simum simum
TGGATGCCAAGTCAGGCTCGACTCATTTGATAACTTTGTTCAAGCCTTTCTCTCACTCACATCATCTCAGAGGTGGTCTCTGTAACAGGTTTCTGGCTCTGGTTCAGACTTAAAATCAGAGACACTTGGTTTTAGTTCCAAAAGTCATTTTGATGACGTTCTTAACTGCAGTACTAGGAGCTAACCCCACTGGGCCTGGGTTGATCCTCTGTAAAATTCATCACTTCAGACTCAAAGGCCTCTAGCATGCAGAGTGTGGTGTAATAGGCATTGGTGGGAACCATTGCTGTCATTGGCATTTGGCTTTAAGATACCACCTTGCCCAATTTTAAGTTTCTTTTATGTTTAAAACAAGTTTGAAAAAGACAGTGGGCTAGTGCATCCGCTGGTGTGAGTGCTGAGAGGACTCTGGCAGAGGCAGGCAGTCTCGGCTCTAATGTGACACTGAGAATGCAAAAAAAGGGAAAGAAACAAAAGGAAAGGCTTTTTTAAAGAAAGCAGTTTGTGAGTTGACAGCTTCTTAGTGAGTGTTGAAGTCTGAAGCCTTTTTGGTTGAAAACTCTTTCTTTTTATGGATGTGGTGGTGTGAGTTCTGATTTCTGCAATTAAAATCCCTCTGTGGAAGATGTGGTCTTTCAAAATGAAGCGTACAGGGTCATTCTGTAGCCTTTCCTCTTGCCCAACACGTACTGAACCCAGTCAATACCAATCACTCTGTTGATTAGAGGCTTAGTAGTAGGGGCAGGTGATCCAGAGATGAATCACTCTCCTCCAGGAGTTTCTACCCTCATAGAATTATCTGAGACCTTGCAAGTGTGTAAACCCAGGCAGGCAGATTGAGGCACAGTGCCCTCACCCTAGGAGTTATAGGCTCCATTTCTGCATTTCTGGCTTTTCCTTTTTTGTTGTTGTAACAGAGTCTTTCTCTGGGCTACTTAGAGATCCTTATTCTCTCTTAAATCATTAAGTTGCTTGACAGATTCTTGGATCTGGAGAAACTGGAAGTAGGGCCTTAAAAATGCAATCATTTGAAATCGTATTCAGGGGTATAAGGTCAGATGGGAGTTTTTACCTAGAAAAAATGTAAGGCAAATTCCCAGTTTGTCGTACTAAATACGTAAAACTGATACCTTCTTCCCCTGGAGTTTATGGAAAGCTGTGATTCTAGGCAGCCTGAACCAATTGGATTTTCTTGCTCCTTTGAGCACAGGTTTTTGTAGCTTTTGTTATTTTGTCAAAACGTTCTTTGGCCTCTGTGCACTAGAGTGATATAGAAGACAAGTTACCAAATTTTGGTGAGAACAAATCTTCCTGATAAGATTTCCTAGACAGTTGAGATCCGGTACGTTTAAGTAGAAATTTAAGTATTTGTGCTTGGTTCTCCCCCCCTTTCTGTCACTTTTCATCCCTTCCATGGATAAAGCTAAATATTTAGAAACAAATTTTGACGGTTAACACAAGTACTTAGGTTCAGTACTTTTAAACTGATGGTACAATGTAAAAGAAACTCGGTGCAATTTTCTGTTGTTGAGGACTCATGGGAACTGACCTGTGGGGGGTGTATATCCATCCACCTTTTACAGTCCCCTTTTCTCCTCTTGCCCACACTCTAGCACAGTGTGTGGAACACAGTAGATTCTTAGTGAATGCATGTTGAATGTTGCAGTCTGCATCTTTCTGAAGTAACAGAACTGTCAATAGTTATTGATCAGTAAAATGTCTTAAAAACTTTTTGGAAATTAAGATGTAAGAGATTAATGCACCAAAGCAATCTCATCTCTTAATTGCTTCAAATTGATTATTTCAAAGAATATTCTTCAATTAAAATTCCTCTGAAGGCTGGAATTTCTAAATTAATGCCCTTTGTTAAAACCAGCTTCTGAGAACGAGAACAATTAAAGGCAATTAAGATAGCTTTCAACTTTTAATGGAAAGTTGGCATTTTTTGTATATTAAGATTAGATATTAGCTACTGAAGTTTCTGGGGGTAGAACTTAACTAAAGCTTCTAACATCAATGATACAACATTGCTTTGAACTTGTAATAAACTTTTGGTGGACATTTTTTTCATTGAGGTTAAGAAGGAGTCCATGCAGCCATGCCTCAAAGCCAGTTTACTCACGTGGTTCTTACTTAATAATCCATTGGTAGTTATGACACAGTTTAACATTTGAGTTTAATTTTTTCACTAGTTTTCTGATTTATAAATACTAATTTCTTGGAAAATTTGAAAATTTCCGAAAAGTAAAAATTTCAGTATTCTGTTATCCCACTATACAGAGATAACTGCAGTTAAATGTTTGGTGCATTTTCTTCCAGTTTTTTTTTCAATGTATAAATATTAAAATTATTTCATAGTTCAGATCATACTGCATATATGATACTGTATCTTGCTTTTTTCATTTTAACGTCGTGAGCATTTTTCCCATGGCATTAAAACTGTCTTTGAAAAATTGAAAGCATTTTGGGCTGTCAGCATAACTGAAAATGTTTTTTTGGTGTGACACATGTATCTTTGTAATTGGTTTGATTTAGTGTGCTTTACTTCAATAAAAATTCAGTATTACAATTTACAGATTGGGGTGGGGAGTGGTATCTACTTCAAATTACCAAAATCTTCCTAGTAGATTTCCTTTTTCAATGATTGAACTCCTCCCCTGGTGCATTTAAGACACGACATTTACACATGAGTGCTTGCTTGCTTAAAATCAGAACACAACTTTGTACAAAGGGAGTGCTATCAATTTGAATAGTGCAATTCATTTCAAATGCAAGAATGCCAGTTTCTTAGGGTTCCCCGTCAGATGTTAATCACTTTGTTCAAGCTGTGGGGATTTCAAATCCCTGCTTTCTACTGGAGATGAGAAAACTGGTGGAGTGGATTGCAGAGGGTCCTGAACCCGGCTGAGTGGATCAACAGTAGTCACGGTCTGCTTCTCTCCTGGGGGTCAGCTCTGCTCTGGCAGGTGCTGCAGGGCGTTGGGAAGCAGTAGAGAGGTAGATGTGGCCTCCAGGCCACGGCTACCCGAGGCAGGGAGGGAGCTTCACTGGGTTCTGCATTTGCTCTTTCTGTGCCTGTGTGTGACCTAACTCTGTGCTGGTAAACTGGAATTACATGTAATTAATTTTGAAAACAGGATTTTCTTATTACCCTAAGCATGAACTTGGTATGAAAATAATAGTTATGTGCTACTTTTAACAATTTACCATGTAACCTAAATTCCTATAACCTGGACTGTAATGCTGTTTTAGCTCCAGTGGGAGCTTTCTTTTCAAAGTATGATTGAATCATCCTGATCTTTTTTTCCCCACTCCTGCACTAATCATTACAAATGGATGCAGAAACTTTAAAACTGAGAAGTTTATCTTGTGTTAAGCAATTGAGACTTTTCTGTCTAATCATACTACTTGTTCTACTGCTTTTGTCAATTGATATTCCCATGGCCCTTTTGAAAAAGTGTGTTTTTGGTAGAAATTAAGTTTTATGCCCTTGGGCGTTATAACTTAGTTTTTAGTTCTGAAGCCTGTTTAGATTCTCTGTACTTGTATAGGCCTGACTGTTCATGTGGTCAGCTAAGGTTTCCTAAAGCATCTTCTAGTAGCTGTCACTGGTTTATAAAATAAAATTTGGGCTGTTTAAAATATATATTTTTTGGTTGTTAATCTTAATTTTTTTTTGACACTGTGAAAAAGTCTTTTTGGGGAAGATTAGATAGTTAAACTTGGAAAAGAATTTTCACTGCTGAGCGTGGATAATATGTAGGTAATGCTGCACATGGTGATTTTGCTTTAGCTGACAAACTAAGCCGCACGTCATCCACCCCACCGAAGAAAGATGGTGATTTCCCGGAAGTTACTGGGGAATTTTCAGATTGACAAAACTGACGTTTAATGTCTCTTCTTTTTCATGGAGAATAGCGGTGAGGTGCCTGTTCCCTTCTGATGGAGTGCTTTATGAGCCTTGGGTGTTTGTCCTTCGTGTTAAGTGTGCTGCCCTGCTGCTTCTACCTTACAAGAAGGGCACTGGGGTGGGGTTTGTTGAGTTCTTTTGTAGTTTCAGATGATAAAGGTATCCTGAGTTTAATTACTGAAGTAGCCCAGTTTCCTGCTGACGACCCAAATTTTGCGGTATAATTACGTTTAGAACCTCCTACATTATGAAACAAGTATGAAAAGGTTATCATATCAAGTACGCAGACATCTTTTAGCAGTATGTCATGGGCAGTGAGATGAGAAAAAAAGAGGCACAGTTCTCCCCTCAGGGAGTTTACAGTCTTAGTGGAGAACTTACAAAAAGAAAAACCGGCAATTTGGGAATGATTGAGTTTTAAACTTGATGGTGAAGATTTAAGTGAAGAGGGCTGCCTGGTTTATTTCCTGTCCTTGGAGAGGTGAATAAACAACAGCTTTGGATTCCAAAATGTGGGCTAGAACTTACAAGCATTCTGTTTGTTTCAGAATCCAATCAAGGTTATGTGCCAGGCACCGTGTTAAGTTCATTAGATAGAGGTGAAAAGATACTGTCTGTAGGATGAGATGAATGATTCTTCTGTGCTATATAAAATTAACCTGAGATGTTTCTTTCCCTTTCTCTTATTTATTCATTTTTAATAAACCTGTGTGGGCTGGGGGAGCAGTGCAGTTTCTTTTTGAAGATGTTAAATTTGAGATATCCAACAGGCAGTTAGAAATATGGATGGGTCCTTGAGCTCAGGAGAAATGCCTGCTCCGGTGGCACCGATTTGGAAAACAAGGCACTGTGGGTAGGCTGAGGGGTCAAGGATATCACCCTGGGTGACACCAACCTGTCGGGCAGAAGAGAAGCCCACAGAGGCCACTGAGGAAGGAGCTGGCAGGCTGGAGAAGAGGAAGGAGCGGAGAGTGTCAAGCAGGAGGGAGGAGGAGCCAGCAAGAGATTAAAAGGAGAGGTAGGAGAGCCAGGAAAGAAGCCTCAGAGGGAGCAGGTGCAGGAGGAACGAGGGGCCGAGGTTGGCAGGCAGGGAGTAACGTGGGAAGGGTTAAGGAAATGCAGATCATTTGATGTTGGCAATGCACAATTCATTCTTACGGTGGGAGTGAAGAGAGCAAGAAGGGAGAGGAACTGTTCAAAGAAGTGAGGCCCAAGAGGCAGGCAGGGCCCCAGACCCTGAAGCCACTTCATGCTAAAATAATTCAGACTGTAAGAGGAGGCAGTATAACAGTGGATAGAGATACAGATTCTGCTAGAGTTTGAGGCCCAGCTCTTGCTTGGTAGCTGTGTGACCCTGAGTGGCTTACTTTTAACCTTGGTTTTTCATCTGCAAACGGAGATAACACAGATGTCATAGGGTTATTTTGAGGGTGAAATTAAAAAGTACTTCATGTAGTGCCTGACACGGGAAGTACTCTAATATTAGAGCTTTTATTTTATTTTAATAGGCGTTAGCCTTGGCAAGGTTTAGAGCCAGAGAGGGTCACGATCAGGTTTCCTTTGGTCACCAGTGGGTAGGGAGGATGCATCTTACACAGGGAGAGCAGTGAGGGGGCTGGTTTGTTCCTCGAGGCGGGAGTTGAGGGCCGTTTAGGGGAGATGTGTGGGCTGCCGAGCATGATCAGCATGTATGGGAGGTGGTTGAGGCCATGGGTGTGAGGATGTTCACAGAGTGTTTGTAGAGTAAGAACACTGTCAAAGCGAATTTAACAGATTTGATGTGATAGGAAGCAGAGAATCCTTTTTCAACTTAATGTTCAAATTTCAATCACATTTATAGAGTATAAAATTAGAACGGGCCTCTACGAAACCAACCTCTAAGCTTATTTTAAAATCTAAGATATAAAAAACATTGATTATGATAGATCATGTTATATCAATTTAGTCAGACCATAGCAAATCCCTGTGTGAGGCTAGAATAGCGTAAGGGGAAATGCATAAGAAGGAAAGTCCACTGTCAGTGATGTTAGGTTTTTAACTTCAGTGCTGTGGTTTCTGTTTCCTGGCTCTCATGCCTTTCACAGGTTTATCCTGAACGTTTAGGAGTGGAACATAGGTTTGCCTCCTCAACTGTTCAAGAGTTTAAGGAATGAGTGTCCAAGTTGAGTGCTGGGTCTATCCTGGATTAAGTAACTCAACATCGGAAGTAAAGTAGCAGATTTTTTTCTACCAGCCTCGCCCCCCACCGCTTCTCTAAAGGATTATAGACTATACTGAGTTAGGCTGTTCTAAGGGATATCTACCAAAGATAGTCCAGACCTTGGGTGATCATATAGCCCGATTTGTCCGGGGCAGACTCACTTCATACTTGATGTCCTAGCAAAATTTTTAATAGTGACCCTTTTTCAGGCTCAATAGTGTACTGTTTTGGATGATCAATTATGAAGTCACCTTATCTGGAGGGGATGTTGGAACAAGCCCACACAGGCCTGGAAATGATCGCTGTTCCCCTGTGTGAGCACAGAAGTATCAGAGAGATCTTTTGGAATAGTAACCTCAGATAACCAAAATGTACTCCTGTTGAAAGCAAGCACCTCCTGTCCCCAGCTGTAAATTAATACAGTATGTACCTCATAGAATAGGTGGGAGGATTTCATGATACATTTGTATACTTAGCACGGTGCTTGCCACATAATAAGCTTCCAATAATTGGTAGTGACCAATATTGTAAATGTTGGTAGAATTACCAATAAAACATCTCATATGTCAAAGCCAGATGATTCGTTTTTCCGGAATCAAACTTAACTGCTCCCTGGTGACCCCTTACAAAGAAAAGAGGCAGACGTCCTTTGACACTGTGACAACATTGGAAGTAAAGTGGGTTGCTTTCAAGAGGGTTAAATAATCGAGCAAGTCTAAAACCTTTTTTCTTCTTCCTAGGTCTTAGTGGTGCAATGGCTAGTATAAGCGTGCGTTCGAGTACCCCAGGCTCTCCTACACATGTAAGCAGTGGATCGAATGCTAGTCGAAGGAGAAATGGACTCCATGATGTCGATTTGAACACTTTCATATCAGAAGAAATGGCACTCCACTTGGACAATGGTGGAACTAGAAAGCGTACCTCAGCCCAGTGTGGCGATGTCATTACAGACTCACCAACCCATAAACGCAACAGAATGATCTAAACTGCAAACATTTTCACACCCACCATGCTGCTTGAAAGCCACTTGATCCTCAACATATACTATTATTGCAAAGGAAACATGAGGCCATCTTCCCTTGTTCACTGTTTAAGACAAGTGAATTCTCTAGTGGTTGCCATAAAAGGAAGTTCTAGGTATTTCCAGTAGATGCCTCTTGTAACTATGGCTTTCTTAAAACTATAATCCTAGCAGAGGACATCAGATATCGTGTAGTCGTTAGCAAGATCATCATAGGCAAACATATCCGTTCCAAGGCTAAAAGTGACCTTAACTGTATTTATTCTCAAAGGGAAAGGAAATATCAGATGTTTATTTGGTTATAGAATGCCCTTTTTTTTTTTTTTTGTCCATTTCCTGCTGTGTTGAGTATTTTGCTTCAACAGTATTGCCAGATTCCTAAAATTGTCTAAAACACACAATTTGGCTTCCTTGTCAAATCTGCAGGCTTCCATTTTTGCAGCAGCACTGTACCATGCACCTGGTTTCTCTATAGTAACAGTGTGCAACTTCTAATTATTGGACTGTGCCCTGTTTTTAGTTTTCAAAGCAGTTTCTAATTTTGGTGATTGTGTGATATATAGAGGTGCTATGATGGTCATGCAATTAATACTTAATATTGAATCAATACACAGAACTTTATTGGATTCACTTTGTGTGTGTTAGTGCTCTAAAAGTAGCAATATTATTAAATTGCCCCCAGATTAACCCTGTAGGCTTAAAATACTCAGTTTTAAGACAAGTACTACTTCCCAGTCAGGGTACTGTCCTTATGGTAAATGTAAACATGTAGACTGCATTCAAGGTGACCTCAAGTAGAGAGGTCATGAACTTTGAGAATGGGCTTCCTTTTTGGTTCAGTATTAGTGAGAGGGAGATGGATGGTGGTAGGGTAGGTATTTATTCTAAGCTTTTGTATCCTGTTGGACATTTCTCATGAATACACTGATTTGTGCAGTTTCCATTGGAATGGGTGGAAGATAAAGGTCTTATCTGCTAATTATGTGATCACAACTTAAATAGCAAAACCCAACTCTCCAATCCCTCTCCTAAAAAGTGCAGTTTGGAATCTCATTCTGGAAAAGATGGAATCGCATGGAGGTTCTCTAGATGTTAGGTAGACCTAAATTAAAGTTCTGAATAGATTCCTCTTTTGAGTAAATATAAGACCTCTTGTAGCTACAATGTTTTAGAGCATGTTTCATCTTCATTTTTAATATCTTGAACTGAATGATAGTCTTTTTTAGATGAAGAACTGATGTCAGCCTGCCAGGTACTGTAATTTATTCTATCATATTATTATATTATATATCAAGTAGGACAGTGAAAATGTTTCCTTGCAGACTTGTAGTCCAGTGTCAGTTACTTCCTGTTTTTATCCTTAAAAGACCATTGCAAATCAGTGTAAGGGTTTTTCCAGTAATTACTCACAGCACTTTGTTAAAGTTTGCAATTTCTTCAGCCATTTAGTAATACCTTTCTGTGAAGAAACTTGGCTAAGTTAACTATAATATTCATTGACTGGGTGGGATGTGAATGGGATGTTAGAAATGTGTGAACTGAAGTTCTGTATTCATTATAGATATAGCCCTTATTTAAAACAGTCAATTCCATACTAAAACTAGGAATGAAAGTGAGGTATTTCTAAATTTTTGCAAAAGTGGATCATTTTTTGTTTGAATATAATGGCAGGAAGAATTATAGCAGTCTGTCATTTTACCTGAAACGGACAAGCCTATGTATTATGAATACTTTCAAGCTTCCCTTTGGAATATGCCAAGAAATGCATTGGAATTATCTTTGTTTTTCTATCGTTGTAAATTTAGATTCTGGAGTTTGGTGGTGTGAAGCATTGCTCACAAGTGGCCGGAACTCCTATTCCTACAGAATTTTGAGATCGAGGGACACATATTTAATCTCCCCTTTATGCCTTTGTTCTAGTTCCTCTTTCCAAGTTGAGTAACATTTTATTTTTTGGTTATTTTTGTTTTAGTTGGTGCTCTGAAATTTAATCTCAGTACCCTTTACTCTCGATTGTCAAATTTTGGTAAAACACGTGCCATTTTCTTTGGTAAGATAAAGCAGGTCTTAATGTCTGCCAGAACACAATTTATATGCCTTATTGGCTCCATTAAACTTTTTAAAAACTTTAGCATTCGTTACTTTTTTCCATCGCATTTAATCTCAAATGCTGTTTGTTCCCTAATCCGTAACTCCCGCCCTCCCCCCCTCCGTCCCATTGCTCTCATGTGCCACCTGAGCACAGAATAACCCTGAGACCTAGGAGTAGAAAGGGAAGTGATTTCTCTTAGGAAAACTTAGTTCTTGTTTGAAGACTTTCTTTGTGCCATTTTATATGCAAAACAAATCATGGAAGATTGCATATTTGTGTGGTACTTTTTAAATGATGTTGTTTTTTTTTCAGTCTCTTGAACAGTGTAGGCTGAATTTTAAAACTTAACAGTTGACTTTGGGGGAACAGAACCTCTTTTCATCTTAAGCTCGAGTTTCTGATTCTTTTCGACATCATGGCTCATTAGTTCTGTTCCTGTCCCCCTAACTTGGCGTGAGTGGGTTGAGTTCATCCTTATACTGCAGTGTTCTGAGCATGACTGAAGCATTAAAAACTTCGTTATAATGTTTAGTATTTTATAGAGCGAAATGAATGGAAAGCATTTGGCTGAATCTAAACACCTGCAGTCAAATTCTTCCATGTGGTTCACCCAACTGGAGTAGTGGTACACACCTGAAATCATTCAATGAATAAATAATTGAAAAACCAAAAAACTCTGGGGCTTGTCTGCAGTTTTGTTTTGGTCACCACATCTGAATAACTTTTTGATGTAATCAAACAAAGTTGAGGCTTTTGAAAAAGAACTAGCCTTCTAAATGTTTTTTCCAAGGGCTATTGGAACTCCTTCAACTTGAGTCATCATGGCTTTGGGCCTTCAGGTTTCTGGACAGCCATGAAAGCTGGGCTAGCTTGTAAGAGGGGATGGCCAAGGCCTGACAGAGGGTGTCACACGGGTGACGCGAGGGCAGTGAAGGTGCAGGATGCCCAGAGATGACCTGGAAATGGGTCCTGTAGCTGGGGACACGGGTGGACAGCACAGTTAATTTTAGAAAATTATTATAAACAAATCATTAAATTTTTGGCATGATTACTACCTGAATTTTTTGAGAAGTGTAGTGACCATGTTAGCAGATTTATCTCATTGCATTTTATTTCATATAGTTTGGGACAACCTGCCACTTCATCCATTAGATCGATTACTGAGGTGTCTAGTTATGAGCTTGGGAATCTTCAGAGAGATAATCTGGGCTCTTGGAATGGAGTGACTTGAAAAGTTCTGCCAGAAGAAACTCTTGTTTATTTTAAAGTTAAAAGAAACTGAAGATTCATCTGTTTAATTTAGTTACAGAAGGTTGTTCTGATCAGATATTTGTAGTACCTGCTTCCCTCTTTGAAAGCTGTTACAACTGTGATCAGTTCAGACGACTGTACCTCATAAGTGTAGCTTCCAAACCCCACGCTGGAATGTGTCCGAGGTGTATGACGTTTTAGTGGGGACGTTTCGGCTGTCACTCCGTGTGATACTGATGCATTGGACGTGGTGAGATCCGGGGTTTTACTTCCCATGGTGGGATCTGCGTGTTCTTTCTGAAGTTCAGCAGATGGCAGCCTGTGACGTGAGAGGGTTTTGAGGGTCCAACATGAATTTTGTGGCCCTCGGCAAACCTGGGAATTTTGTTGCTATTCCAAGTTGCTGATGGCCCCTCATTTGTATGGAGTTAATAATGCTTTAAAAAAACATTTGAAACTGCAAAAATCCAGCCACACAGCAGCTTATAGTGTATGCAGGTCTTTCTACATCAGAATATATATGGTGATATTTTTTGACCAAATAGTATTCCATTGTATGGATGGGCCTTTATGGAGGTCCCAGTTTTTCATAGTCATAGGGCAGCAGTGAGTATTCTACCTTCTTTAAGTTTCTGTAGAATAAATTTCTAAGGTAAAATTGCTAGGTCAAAGGAATTCATATTTAAAATATTGATAGGTCCTACCAGAGTACCTTCTGCAAGGTACCAGTCAATACTCCTATCAACGTGGTTATGAGAGTGCCTTCTCCCCTACATCTTAGCCGGTGTTGGGTATCTGTACTGCTTGCAGGCAGAAATAATCTTACGATTTTCATTTGCTTTTTGCCCCCTCGTGTGAAGGAAGAATCTTCTTGAAATCATGTGGATTTGAATGCTGACTCCACCACTTACTAGGTGTGGGAACCTGGGTAAGTTGGCCTCACTGGGCTCAGTTTCATCATCCGTGGAAGAGGTATAATAGAAAAAAATGGTGTGAAGCTTTGTGACTTGAATTCCTTGGCTACATTTACATCTGCATTTATAATCTGCCTCTCATCAGTGGAGCCCTTGAGAACTCTGGAATGTGGCTGGAAGTTTTCTTAATGTGCCATTGAAAAAATTAACACACATGCGTTTTTGAACCGAGTTTTGCAGCCTGACTGAGAAAGAAGGGTTTGGGGCACCTGGGGCAGCTGGCCGCCGCTGGTTTCCCCCAGCTGCTTTCATCACCTGGGGGCCAGTGGGCTCATAATCCAGATGTCCTCCATAAATCTACCAAAGTGTGTGCCATTGTCACTTTGAGCTTTGAGGAGAGATTCCCAGACTACTGACATCTATTCCTTAGCTGGTGCCAGGGCTGAAATTCCTTAGGGGAGAGGGGAACACTTACCAAATTGTCTTTGAGTGCCCTGGGAGGAGGTTGACGGCTTTTTCCCCATCTCTTCTCCCAAGATGACTCTCCTGACCACAAAGGCAGCGTTGATTTCAAGGTGTGTCTAGAAATTTGTAACTACCATGAGGTTCTGATTGGCTATTTGGGACTTCTTAGGTTAACCTAAATGTACAGAACTGTGTTTATTTATTACACGGTTACATTCGGTATATGAAGCCTTGTCTCTTGCCCATCTCAGTTTCTCAAACATTTTGGACCGTGATCCACGGTAAGAAATACCTCTCCCATCAAGACCCAGTGTGACACACACACCTCGTAACAGAAACAAGTTGTAGAGAGCAGTTTTTACCTTCTGTGTATGATGAACTCCACTTTGTAGTTTCTTGCTATTTCACTAAACAATATGCTGTTTGTGAACTGCTACACTGATTTCACAACCAGTGTGAAAACCCAGGCTCTCGGGATGTCAGTGCCTCGCACATAGCGGTACTTGGACATTTCTGGAATGAGTGGGTAGGTAAAAGGTGACTTGAAGAAGTTTTCTAGGTTTTCATGAAAAGTCCCTGTTTGTTCCTCCTGGGCCTTCGCAGTCTGTCAAGAACCAGGGTGTGGTGGGTAGGAGCAGGACTTTGGGGTCATTGAGGTGTGGGTGGGCCCTGCCTCGGGTCTTTGGTGAGATGAAGATGCCTGGGACGACAGCTGGCACGTGGTAAGCACTCACATTTTAGCCGTTAAACATGGTCATCGTTGTCCATCTGGCTGGATGAAATTCCCTCTTGGGGTCTGTGAGAGAGGTCTCCTGGGTTCTACACTAGCCTCCAGCCCCAGTCTCCCCCATTTCCTCTCTCCTCTCCAATTGTGTGGTTCTCTGCCTGCCTGCACAGTAGAATCGGCCATGGTCAGGTTGTGCCCCAGACAAACAACAGGTGGACTCCTTGGGGTGGGACACAGGCACCAGCAGTTTTCCATCTCCTCCAGTAGAGAAGAACCAGTGTCCAGGTCCTCGGGTGCATTCTGCCGAGAGGGCAGAGGGGAAGGTCGTGGCCCTGTCCAGATGGTTTGCTTACCGGGCAGGTGGCCAGTGGCACTGAGCTTCTCAGGGCCACCCCTGAGGCTGAGGGCGGTGGGTGCTGTCAGAGGACTCCGCCCTTCCCCTCAGGCGCCCTGCCCATCCACCTTCAGTTTTGAGGAAGTCTGGACAGGACTAGTGCATTGCTTGGGCAGGATGTTCCACTGGGCTTGGCAGGAGGCAGTTTGCACCCACAAGGCCCCAGGGCGCCGTGAATCACAGCTCACTAGGAGTGACCCAGCAGGTGTGTCCCGGGAGACGTCTCCTGCACCTGGCGGGGCTGTGTCACCTTGGGAGAGATTTAAAATACAGATTCCTGGACTCCCCACCTACACACTGAATCCAAAGGTCTGGGGTGGGTGTAGGGTATCAAAAAAAAAAGGGGGCAAATTAAAGAAAACAAAATGGATCTGAAGTCCTATCTCTTGGTTACCTGTGTTTATATTTTAAAAATGACATTGATAATATGTGCACCTGAGGGGAGATTGTACGGAAAGGTTCACGGGGAAGTCCTGAGCCGTCTCCTGGATGTCATCGTGTGTGCAGGTGAGCCTGGAGTTGTGCAGCCTCCTGGGACTACGAGGGAAGAAGGGCCAGGGTTGATGCTACCGACACAGCAGGAAACAGGGAAACCCTGGGCCTGGAGCATGTTGGCCATCACAGCAACTCGACTTGGAATCCTGTTACAAGGAGCGGTTCCCTATTCCAAAAAATCAGGGCAGGGTGCGCCCCACCCACGCCCCTGCAGACCCCAGGTCTCCCTGCCTCTTCAAGAGTTATTGGGGGTACTTTAAAATAAAATCGCTGTACATGTGTGTACCTGTATATATGTATTTCTGAAAAAAATCCACAAACGGGGTCATATACGTGCTAAACTGAGGTTTTGTTTTCAAAGTAGGTTGGAGCTCTTCCCCTTATCAGCCTGAATGGATCTGCACCCTTTATTGTAATGAATGTTGTGATGCAAAAGGGCAAAAGAGCTCAGTGCTGATCGTCGCACCCACTGTCGGGGTTATCTCCATTTACCAGATGAGGAGACGGAGGCTTCGGTGACTGGCTTTGTGACCACTGCCCTGTGCAGGCCTGTCCTGGCCGCGGTGCCCAGAGGGCATAGAGCCTAGTGGTGACAGTGTCACCCATCTTGGCAAGTTCTGTAGCCACTCTGCCTCAGTTTCCCTGTCTGTAACGAGGGTTGTTTGTGAGGATGAAGTGAGGTAATACCTGACACAGAAGGGTACCCGGCACGTGGTGAACACTTCGTAAGTTCTTCATCCTGGCAGCCTGGTACGTGGCAGAGGAGAAGCGGTTGGCAGATTGTCCCCAGGCTAAGTGGCGACTTGGGTTGGAGGCTGCCCCTGGGTGAGAGAAGGCCACTCTTGGGGAGGAGTGGAGTGCACTGAGCTTGGCAGACAGTTTAGGTGCAGGAGTGTCACCAGGAACGGCTTAGGTGACACTCGCTCCTGGGTTTGGCCTGGACCCACCTCAAAGGGCAGGAACGGTTTGTTCCTGGTGGCTCATGGCCTTGACCTTAACCCATATGCGACAGGAGTGCAGCGGAGGGGCTCCCGTGGGGCTGCCTGGACCTCACATGGGGAGGCAGAGCTGCGCAATGGAATCCCGCTTAAATAAGCTCTCCCGGGTTGCTGCCTGCGTCCTCGAGCAGCGGGCATCCCTCCAGCTGCAGAAGGTGACAGATGTCCCCGGGCACGGGTAACTGGCCAGCGGGGTCAGCGGCCCAGCAATTGTTTACATCCTTGCACAGGCTCACAGCCCAGCAGACGGGGAAGCCCTGTGAAGGCAGATGGGGTTCGGTTATTCCTGGGTCCCCGGGCGAGGAGCTGGCCCCTTCTGAGGCCGGGGAGGACCAGGGTGCGGCGTGTCTCTGCTGTCACGGTGGGTGCCAGCAGTGAGGATTTCCCTTTCTGGGCGTGACCTAGTGGAGTCCGGGGTCCACCCCGCTGGAACCTTCTCCAGAGGCCTCCTCTTGTTCACGTTTACTCCAGCTGCCAGTTTTACACATACTGTGGAATTCTTCCGAATTATGTCTGCCCCAGGGATGCCCTTGTGCCCACTTTTGAAAAGTCTGTCCCCTTACTTTTTCTGGTTCATCATCTATGTCATCTCATTCGCCCCTCCTCTCCTGCATTCTTCTCGCTGCCCCTGTTTCTCATTGTGTCTTGTGACTATTTACTGGTCTCCTTTTGTCTGGAGTCTATCCTGGAGGCCGTGTATGGTGTTCACTTCTTCCCCTGTCTGTGCCTGTCCCCAGGGAGGCCTCCAGGGAATAGTTGTTGAAGGAATGAGGACATCCCCATTTTACAGGTGAGAAGACCGAGGCACTGGGAGGTCAAAGGGGCCAAGCCAAGATCTGAACACAGACCCGTCTGGCTTCTGCCCTTTCTAGAAGCCACTTTTGAGCATTCCTTGTGGAGCTGGAGCTTGAGTTCAAATTCAAGAGGATCATGGAGTGGGGGGTAGTAGGACCAGTTCCCTTCACCCGAGCCTCAGTCTGCTCACCTGTAGAGTAGGGATGACAAAGGGAACTACTCAGAGGGTTGTGAGCATATGACCAGTTGCTGGCTCTAGTGTGTGTTCAACAACCTCTTGTTTTGGGGACCTGGCCGGTGCCCAGAGGATGCCTGTGTGACTTGCTTCACCTGGTCAACTCGGAGGAACTTGGGTTGAGTGTGAGACCTTCCTTCAGGGGCACGCGTGTCAGTGACGCAAGGAGATGCTGAAATCTTGTTCCCTCTGCCAGAGCCATGCACCCGACAAAGGCCTGACCCCACAGGGGGACCTGTGGATGGCCTTGAGCATCCCCCAAAGGCTGGGAGCCCTGCATTCTCCTGTGGTGACTCACTTCCTGTTTGGGCTTGGAATTTGGAAGAGGAAACAGCGCAGAGTCAGCTCCATGGAAACGACTGGGCCTGCCCACTAGAGCCTTAAAGGGACAGTCCTCCCAGGGCAGAGCTCCCCCGGGGGGACCCTGGTGGCGAATGGGGTGCTGACGAATGGGCCCAGAAGTCCTGGAGTCAGAATTTGAATCCAGGGAGTCTGCTGCCAGATCCCACAGTCCTCCTCTTTTCCCTTAAGGAACCCCCTCCCGCCCCCACCTTCCCCAATGCTCCTAACAGTGGCTGGGCCATTTTGGAAGGACCTGCGCTGCCAGGACCTTAGTCTCTAATTTCGTTGAACTCGCTGCCCGGTCTTGGCCCTTGTTGCTTCTTCTATCAAACTGGGTAAGAATATCCCAGGCTGATTGTGAAAATTCCACGAGATCCTGTTTGTCAGGGGTGGGACACAGATGCTGACGGGGACAGATAAATGAGTGAAGCGGGCAGCCCTGAGACAGGGAATTACAGTGTGCACATCCATTTAAAATTAAAATTAAATAACATTTAAAATTCACATGTTTAGAGGCAGACCCTGTTGGCCCAACTGAGCACCTTCTGTGGATGGGGCTGGCTTTGGCCTCCCCTGGGTCAGGACGCCTGGGAGAATGGGTGGATGCCTTTCCAGGCTCCTTCAGGAACAGTTTGCCAGCTTTCTGGGCCTCATCTTGCCCATCTCTAAAATGGGCCTTCTCAGCAGTCCTGGAAGTGGGGTCCTGTGTTGTGATGTCCAGGAAACAGCTGAAACTTGCAGTTCCTCATTCCCAGGATTTATACCGTGCTCCCCCACCCCCCGACTCCTTCCTGTTCCCAAACTCTGCCAGCTGGGGCTCCGGGGGGGCCTTGGGCCTGTCCTTTAGGGCTTTGCCTCGAAGTCCCTTGCTAGGCCCCTGTTGTGGCTGCCATCCCTCCGTGGCTGTGGACAGAGCAGACTCAGGCGTCTCAGTGTGCAGGAGGGTGGGGACTAGACAGACAGGAAGTCCACCAGTCCTGCAGGAATTCATGTAATGCCCACAGGGAGATAACCTGATAACCGCATTTCTCAACCGTCTCTTGGGTGCTTTACAGGCGTGTCCCATTGCACGGGTCCGCCAGCCCCTAAGGCATGTATATGTGCCTATTCTGTTGATGAGGAAGCTGCTGCTCAGAAAGGTTGAGTGACTTGTCTGGGGTGCCCAGCTGGGACACAGACTTGGAATTTTCTCCCTCTCAAGTCCAACTCCCTTCTCGTGTGTGCCTTTCCTTACCTGATCAGGGCACAATCCTTGTTTCCATGGAACTTGCAATCCGGTGGGAAGCGTGATGTTCGGCATCATTTTATGTGTTTAACTTTGCTTTTTATTCACTCCAGTTAAATGGTGTTTCGTGGTCTCAGCATAAAGAGAAAATAACTTCTTTTTCCGCTCAGTCATGCTTTTTCTTTAGTATAAAAGTGGAATTCTTTATTAAAGTGGGTGGTTTAGAATATTAAGCACACTATTTAGAGAAATAGAACAACACAGCAGGACTAAAGAAAGTAACGCTGATGTGCAGTTTGTGGACGTAGCTGCCTGGATTTGAATCCTGGCTTCACCGCTGAGGAGCTGGGTGACCTTGAGCAAACCTACTGAACTGCTCTGTGCCTCAGTTTCCTCATCTGTAAAATGTGGATAATGATAGTTTCTATTTCAAGTTGTTATGAGGCTTAAATGAATGTAATGACTTAATATTTATAAAGTCCTTAGAATAACATTTGCCATATAGTAAGCACTATATAGGGTTTATTTAATATGATAAGAGATAAATACAATATGGAAAGGTCCTCACACATAATAGAGCTAATGGCCCCCTCTGTCCCCTAAACCCCAATTCTATTCTCTTGCGGAGGCAGCCTCTGAGAGCATTTTGGTATCTCTCTTTCTGGACCAGAAGTCAGCAAACTACAGCCTGAGGGCCGAGTTCAACCCACTGCCTGGTTTTGTAAATAAAGTTTTATTTACACTTGTTTTGTTTACGTATTGTCTAGGGCGGCTGCCCTGCTATGACGGCAGAGTTGAATATTTGTGACAGAAACCTTATGGTTCACAAAGCCCAAAATATTTACTCTCTGGTCCTTTACAGAAAGCGTTTGCTGACCTCTCTGTTCTAGACCATTTCCTACGATTTAAAAAAAAGTAGATGGACTCATATTGTAGGCGTTCGTTGAGCAGTTTGCTTTTCTTCACTTCACGGTAAATCGAGAGCCTCCTTCCTTCTCTGCCCCGGTGGACCAGCCTGTTGCCGGTGTTGCAGATTTGGCTGTGCCGTAACTTACCAACCCATCCCTGCGATGTCATTTTGTGTATTTCGGTGTAGCCTATTGCAAAAAGTGTTGCAGTGAACAACTTTTGTGCATACATGTGTGATTTCTAGATATCAAGAAGTGGAAATTCTGGGTCAAAGCATACATACATTTAAATTTAAGCAGAGACTGCCCAGTTTCCTTCCACAAAGGCCAGTTTATACCACATCCTGCAGTGTCTGCCAATACCCATTTCCCTCTCCACACCTGAGTGTTGATCCTTTCCAAATTAACTTTTAGTTGAATTTATAGTTCTAAGAAAAGTCCAGGGGGATTTTTGGAAATGGGTCAGAAGTATTTAAGCTCAGCTGAAAGAATTCACAGCTGAGAATAGCTAAAGAAATTTTGGAATAAAAGAAATTAAAACTTATTATAGAAGACTAATAATTGAAAGTTACGTATTAGCACCAATAGTAAAACAGGATAGACACTCCAGAAAATACCCTGGCTTATAGAAGAACTTGGTATTCTATCAGGAAATAGCACAAAGTGACAGAGAGGGTGTGGATAGCCAACAAAAGGTGTCGGGAAAATTGACTATTCGGGGAAAAATATTGTTAAAGCCTCACTTCATGCTCCCAGGTATGATGACAGGTTGAAAAGTTAAGTGTGAAACATGAACAATTAAAAACTGGAGGAAAATATATGTGAGTGTTTCTAAGCATGAAGGTAATGGACAGTATTTTTAAAGATAAAAGCTTGATTTACGAATTTAAACATCACCAATATAAACAAAATTGAAAGGAGAAAGGAACTATGACAAATATAACAAATTTAATCTCTCTCTCCACACACACGCGCGCGCGCACACACACAGAGGGGGATATATATGTGAATAAGAAAGTAATATGCCAAAAAGGAAAAACAAAAGATGTGAACAGAGTGTTTTCAGAATCAGAAATACAAATGACCAATCAATATGTGAATTAAAAGTTCAACCTTGCTTTGTGAAATTCGAATTTCAAAAAGAGTTACTGTGTTTTGAATACAGTTTTGAAAGGATAAGTGGATACTAAGCACAGGGAAGTCTGAGATGGCGTCCCCTCGTGTGTGCTGCCCCTGAGGGCGGACTGTTAGAACATTTTGAAAAATAAGTTGGCCATGTACATCAATATCTTTAAAAACAGTCCTAGCTTTCGATCCTGTAATTCCATTTCCCAACGTTAATACCAAGAGAGGAATGATCAGAGTCGGGGAAGCTGATTCTTATGCAACAATATGAAGTGTAGTAGTATTTGGAGTAGAAGACAAAGAAATAACAAAAAACTCAATGATAGGGGACTGATTAAATATATCAGTTTCATTAGGTGGAAAATTATGAAACCTTTATAAAGCAGGCTCTTGAAGAATATTTCAAGAAATGTGCAAATGCTCGTAATATAATGAGAAATATATGCAGCATGATCTTAATTTGGCTAGAACAATGCCTGGCAGCAAATTTTCAATAAATGTACCTACTGTCATTATAATTTCAAACCCTCAAGTGATCATTCACTCGTTTGTTCATCGCTCGGTTGACACGTATCTGAGTGTCCTGGCTCCTTGCCGGGCCCACCAGTGTGTGAGCCAGTTGGGAAGGTTGAGGGGGCGGCGGTCCTGGGCTTCTCTCTTCCTCTCCTCTCTCTGGACCTTCAGCTGGCTCTGTTTCTGGCTGGGCGCTGCCATCTAGAGGCTCCTGGCCCACAGGACAGCTGTCCCCTGCAGCCCCTTACCCACTGGGTTCCTGCCCCAGTGGCTAAGAGAGCCTTCTCATCACTGCACACGCGCCCCCTGCGAGGGCTGCTTGTTTTCTGGAAGCCTCTGAGAAGATCAGCGCTAGAAAGACGCTTCAGAATCTTTATATGAATCAAGGAAGCCTTTGGGGCAGTGTTGCTTAAAATGCGGTCTTTGAACCCGCATCAGTGTAAGCTGGTGGGAGACTTAATAATAAAGATCCAGAGTCTGTCCCAAGCCCCCTGAATCAGACCTTGCTGGGGGGATCAGGGGCGCTCAATGTCTAGAATTTTACCATGCTCCCCAGGTGATTCTGATGCACATTGAAGTTGGAGAGCCATGGACCCACACCAGTGATATTTTATAATTTAATGGGGGTGGGAGGTGGGGTCTTGGCGCAGAGCCTTTGACCTTCTCCCTAGGCATATACACATGGATACATTTTAGGAGGTTCCTTGACTCTACTTTAAGCCTTTTTTAAAAGCAGTTTTAGGTTCATAGCAAAGTTGAGAGGAGGTACAGAGATTTGCCGTATGCCTCCTGCCCCAACACATGCAGAGCCTCCTCCCCCATTATCAACATCCCCACCAGAGTGGTGCATTTGTTACCACTGATGAACCTACACTACATCATGATCACCCAAAGTCCATAGTTTGCATTAGGGTTCAGTCTTGGTGTTGCACATTCTATGGGTTGGACAAATGTATAATGACATGTATGCACTATTATGGTATCATGCAGAGCAGTTCCACTGCCCTAAGAATCCTCTGTGCTCCACCTGTTCATCCCTGCCCCCGCCACAACCCCTGGCAGCCACTGATCTTTTTACTGTCTCCACAGTTTTGCCTTTTCCAGAATGTCATATAGTTGGAATCATACAGTACGTAGCCTTTTCAGACTGGCTTCTTTCACCTACTAATATGCATTTACAGTTCCTCCATGTCTTTTCATGGCTTGATAGCTCGTTTCTTTTTAGTGCTGAATAATATTCCATTGTCTGGATGTGCCACAGTTTATGAATAAAGCTGCTGTGGACATCCAGGTGAAGGTTTTTGTGGGGACATAAGTGTTCAATTCCTTTGGGTAAATACCAAGGAAGGGAGATTGCTGGATTGTATGGTGGCAGTATGTTTACTTTTGTAAGAAACTGCCAGACCGTCTTCCAAGGTGGCTGCACCATTTTGCATTCCCACCTGTGGTGAGTGAGAGTTCCTGCTGCTCCATGTCCTTGCCAGCATTTGAAGTCAGTTTTCCAGATTTTGGCCATGCTAAGAGGTGTATAGTGGTATCTCACTGTTGTTTTAATTTGTATTTCCTGATGATATATGATGTGGAGCATCTTTTCTTTCTTTCTTTCTTTTT
Source organism: Ceratotherium simum simum (assembly GCF_057802395.1). NCBI lineage: Eukaryota > Metazoa > Chordata > Mammalia > Perissodactyla > Rhinocerotidae > Ceratotherium > Ceratotherium simum. The sequence goes on from NC_141925.1 coordinate 7,942,940, forward strand.
TTGAGGAAGACCAGCCCTGAGCTAACATCTGTTGCCAATCCTTCTCTTTTTCTCTGAGGAAGACTGGCCCTGGGCTAACATCAGTGCCCATCTTCCTCCACTTTCCATGGGTTGCCGCCACAGCATGGCTTGACAAGCGGTGCATCGGTGCGCGCCCGGGATCTGAACCTGCGAACCCAGGCTGCCAAAGTGGAGCGTGCGCAATTAACCGCTATGCCACTGGGCAGACCCCTGGAGCATCTTTTCATATGCTTATTTGTCATTTGTATATCTTTGTTGGAATGTCTGTTAAGGCCTTTGGCCCATTTTTAAATCAGGTTGTTTGTTTCCTTATTGTTGAGTTTTAAGAGTTCCTTGTATATTTTGGATAATGGTCCTTTATCAGATATGTCTTTTGCAAATATTTTCTCCTAGTCTATGGCTTGTCTTCTAGTTCTCTTGACATTGTCTTTTGTAGAGCGTAATTTAATTTTAATGAAATCCAGCTTATCCATTGTTTCTTTCATGGACCATGCCTTTGATGTTGTATCTAAAAAGTCATTACTCTACCCAAGGTCATCTATCTAGGTTTTCTCCTGTGTTGTCGTCTAGGAGTTTGATAGTTTTACATTGAAGTCTGTGATCCATTTTGAGTTAAATTTTGTGAATTGTGTGGGGTGCTGCAGCCAGAGCCACAGAGAGCCCTGCCTGCAGGAGAAGGCTGATCTGCTGCCCCCACGCCGTCTGGGGCCTGCGCAGGGCCAACCCATTCGCCCACGTCCCCTGGAGAAGAAGGAAACCCTATATTTTGTTAGTCTGCACACTATTCTCTGCCACAAGGATAGCTGAACTTGAAAATTTACTATTTGAGAAAATAAACAACGATTGCAGTGTAAAAGAGTAAAGTTCTAAATGCACCGTTTTTGTATAATTTCTCCCCTCTGAGCAACATAGAGGAGTTAATAACTAATACCTTACTGATGCTAGGTACATGAGAAAAAGTGTCACAAAGTAGAATTTTGTAAATCCTAGCTCATCACCTATTAATGCTGCGACCTTGGTCAAGTTACTAACTTCTAAGTTTTCTCATCTGTAAAAGAGGATTAACAGTAGTATCTTTCTGTGGCAAAGACCGCTTTTTATCGCCCAAGATCCTTTCTCCTCTGATTTTTAGCTGGGGCATATGGCCACACCAAATAATGACTGTATTTCCCAGCCTCCTTTGTAGCTATGTGTAGCCATGTGACCAATTTCTGGCCAATGAGGTGTAGCTTAGAGTGGTGTGGGAAACTTCTAGGGGGTGTTACCTTTTTCCTCTCCGTTCCTCCTTCCCCTCAACTGGATTGTTGGTGTAATGGCTGGAGATGGAGCAGCCACCTGGAACATGAGGTCGTTTTAGGAATGGAGAATGGAGGGCATGCATAGTAAACCAACAAGAGAGAAGAAAGTCATTTCCCTGACGCCATGGAGCTGCCGCACCAACCCTGGACCACTTCATATCAGATTTTTACGTCACAGAAAAGTAAACTTCTGTCTTATCTAGGCCACTGTCATTTTGGGTCTCTGTTACTTGTAACTGAACTTAGTCCTAATAATGCATGACCTCATAGAGTTCTTGGAAAGATTAAATCGGATATTGTATACAACTTGCCTGTCACAATAGCGGACACGTTATAAACACTCAGTAAATGTTAGCTTCTTATTAGTAGCCTCTCTTGCATGTAATTATAATAACTGTCACTCCTCCCCAGTGAGAACTCTAGCGGGGAGTCCTGGAAAGAAAAATTATCAAGATTGTGTTGTTAACTTTTTTTGGTTCCACTTACAAAAAAGAAAACAGTATCATCATAAACAATGGATTCAGCTAGAAATGATTTCATTTGAGCCCTCTTCTTCTCCCGTCTTCTGGTTTTAGCTGACAAAGCTCGGCCTTACAAGTTAGCTTGGCATTTTAATTGGAAGATAAGTCATACGTCCCTTTAAATCGCTGTGTTTACAAACACACAGCTCAATTGTTCCACATTTGAAACGCAGCCTTCTAAAACAATTTAGTTGCATTCTTCTCCTTGGCTGTCTCTGTTTTAAAAAACACGTCGGAACGTTTTCTGGGAGTCAACGGCCCCAGTCCAACTTTGTGCTTTGTAACCTATGGATGGTCCATTTATCAAGTTATTCAATAATACCCACTGTGTCCAATTAATGTTCGTTGGCACGATAGTTTCTAAGATCCCGTTTAGCACTCAAGTTCTCTGGCTCTGCAAAATATTGCCAGTCTTCAGGATGCAAACCTTGCTTCCTGAGGAATCCCAAGGGAAAATGAACAAGGACGATAAAACCGAAGAAAGAAAATTTTTACAGGGTTTATCATCAGTGGGTGAAAGGAAAGAGAAGAGAAGACAAAGATCAAAATGGTTACTCTTTAGTGTTTAGAAAAAAACACGATAATTTAACAATATTAAATATAACATTTGGGGGAAAGAGAATGCCTGTTACTACTCTACATTGATATAGTGTTATAAAAACAGTAAGTACTAATATTTTTATTATGGCATAAAGCAGTATTTTATCTAAGCCAGTTTTACAGTAAAGAGAAAATATTTTATGTAGAACTGTAGAGAAACTGCTGTACAGATAGCTCCAACTTAAAAATGGGTTGTATTTTAGAAGCCCATCGCATTGTCTGGTATGTAAATTGGAAAATATTTTCTCCGTAAAACATAGTCAAATGATAACATTTCCCAGGCTAACCCAACAGGCCCATTTAAGCCGAATAGTAGCTGAATTGTACATTTATAAATATGGTTTGAGTTGTCGGCTCAGGAGAAACTGTAGCTTAGCTGCCCTTCCCTGAAAGGCAGGTACGGAATCCTTTCAATCTGCTTGATAAGGCATCCATCCCTATTCGTGGAAAGTTTTTTGGTTGCTATTGAAGCGTGTCAGTATTTGGGCAAAAATAAAATCTAATAAATTATAATCCAAGGCACATGTGATCCAACACCTTGCCCTGTGTCTTGATGGGAGACCAGGAGGAATGAAGAGGAGACGAGTGGACCGAGGAATAAAAACCAAGAGAATTTCTGAGAACAGAGCGCAGGATGTTCATCCAGTCAGGATTCAAGGAGAATTGAAGTTCAGATAGCACAAGGACCTTGCCTCAAGGATCCAGAGTTGAGCCGGCTGTTGCCATTGACATGATTTCAGCACGCATGTGGTGAATGCTCTTGGTGAGCACTTCTCTCCTTCACTTTCCACAGAACCCGAATTCATTTGGTGAGGCTGCTGGAACAAAGGACCACAAACTGGGTACTGAAACAACAGAGCTTGATTCTCGTGGTGCTGGAGGCTGGAAGGCCAAGACCAAGGTGTCGGGAGGGCTGGTTCCTTCTGTGGAGAGGGAGGGGGAATGTTCCAGGCCTCTCTCCCAGCTTCTGGTAGTCTCAGGTGCTCCTGGATGGCCATCTTCTCCCTGTGACCTTACATCGTCTTCCCTTTGTACATGTCTCCACGTCCAAATTTCCCCTTTTTATGAGGACACAGTCATATTGGGTGGGGGCCCATCCTAATGACCGCACTTTAAGCTGATTACCTCTGTACAGGCTGTCTCCAAATGCGGTCACATTCCCAGGGCCTGGGAGTTAGGACTTGGACGTCTCTTTTGAAGGGGGGCCCAATTCAACCCATAGCATCCACCCTTCTCAGGGGAGGTCCCCCAAGTGTGTGGCCAGGGCTGCAAGCCAGCTCTCTCTGACCTTCCGTATTCCACGTCCAGTCTCTAACCTCAGACTCAGTGTTTATTGATGTGAAAGGGGGCTGCCACTGCACACGAATCTTATGAAATGTTTAGTGCAGGAGTCTTTGAAGGATCTTTGTATGAGTCCAGATGGCCCAGGACTCTGGGCTGGGGAGGCCACACAGCCACGTGGTTGAGAAGGAAGACCTTGGGACCACCTGCCTGAGCTGGAATTCTGCTCTAGAACTCGATAGCTAAGTGACCTTGAGCAAGTCATGTGACCTCTCTGTGCCTCAGTTTCCTCCCATATAAAATGGTGCTGTGAATGGTACCTACCTCATGAGGATTAGAAGAGGGAACGTATAGGGGCCGGCCCCGTGGCTTAGCGGTTAAGTGCGCGCACTCCGCTGCTGGCCGCCCGGGTTTAGATCCCGGGCACGCACCGATGTACCACTTCTCTGGCCACGCTGAGGCCGCGTCCCACATACAGCAACTAGAAGGATGTGCAGCTATGACATACAACTATCTACTGGGGCTTTGGGGGAAAAAAAAATAAATAAAAATTAAAAAAAAAGAAGAGGGAACGTACACAGGGTGCTTAGTGCTGTGGCTGCTGCTCGGTGAGTGTCCACTGAGGGTTAGCTTGTTGTCATCCGTTTCAGGGCCATTCCTCCAAGGGTCTATGGTGGCACTCATCCTGCAGTCTCTGCCCAGCCGGGGCATGGGGGGCTTGGCTTGCAGTCAGGCGCCAAGTTAGAATCCTGGCTTCTCCACTTCCTGGATGTGCAGTCTTGGGTGACTGACTGGCTTCAGGTCTCCGAGTCTCAGTTTCCCTATCTTTAAATGGGGTGAATCGTATTACTAATCACAGAGGTCATTGTGAGGCTTAAAGACCATTCATTCATTCAGCAAACATTTATTGTGGTCCTTTACTACAGGAGTCTATCTAGACATAAACATTAGACAAATCAATGAGGGATTTATTTAGCAACTTGGAAGGATGTTAAGTGCTGTAGGGAAAAACAAAGCAGAGAATGGAAAGATGCGAAATGGGAAAGAGAGGAAGTGGCAGTTTTCTAAAGGGACATTTGAACAAAGACCTGCAGAGGAGGAGGGAGTGAGCCATGAGGGCACAGGAAGTGCAAAGGCCCTGGGGCAGCAGCGTGCTTGGTGGGTTTGAAGGACAGCATGGAAGCCAGTGTGGCGGGAGCAGAGCTGTGAGTGGAGAGAGGAGGAGGTGAAGGCAGAGAGGGACAGACGCTGCTGGAAGGACCGTGGCCTTACAAAAAGGTCAAGTTTAGCCATTGGAAACATTCCGCACATATTTTTTGGGCACTGCCTTGTCCCAGGCACTGTGCTGGGCTTGGAGTCAGTCCAGGCCTCGAAGAGCTCAGCCCTACACTTGGGGGCCGTTGGGGGTTTGCAGAGGGGCTTTCTGGGGAGTCCTTGGGGCTGTGTCTGGGTCTGCTTGTTTTGTGACCCGAAACGCGTGCTCTGAAAGCCTTTGGAAGCAGAACAAATGCACCCTTTCAACATCTAGTGGCTTATTTATTAGAAATGACTTGTAAAATTTTTTCCTAGGGGTGATTGAAGTCACTGCTTGCCTGGGTCTCTTTTGCTCCTTCCCCACTGGTGGCTGAATTTGGTTCATTCGCCTTTTCCTGCAGCGCTCCAGGCAGAATTCTGCCAGCCTTTGGGATGGATACAGATAATGTATTCTTTGGAAGTGCAGGCATTTTTTATTATTATTCCAATCTTTAACATGTTAGTCTATTGAATTTGAAACTTGAATCAGATGGGGCCACTGGACTGAGTTCTTTTCCTGCCTCACCCCCCATCCATCTCCCCATCCCTCCTCCCCATCCCTCCTCCCCAGCCCTCCTCCTCATCCCTCCTTCCCTGCCCTCCTCCCAAGCCCTCTGCCCCATCCCTCTCCCCCCTCCCCCTCCCCTCCCTCCTCCTTCCATCCCTCCTCCCCAACCCCCATCCCTCCTCCCCATCCCTCCTTCTCCATCCCTCCTCCCCATCCCTCCTCCCCATCCATCCTCCTCATCCTTTCTCCTCATCCCTCCTCATCATCCCTCCCCCTCAGCCCTCCTCTCCATCCCTCCTCCTCCATCCCCCATCCCTCCTCCCTAGCCCTGCACCCCATCCCACCTCCCCATCCTCCATCCCTCCTCCTCCATCCCCGATCCCTCCTCCCCATCCCTCCTCCCCATCTCTCTTCCTCCCCTCTCTCCTCCACATCGCTCCTCTCTGCCATTCCTCCTCCCCATCTCTCCTCCTCCCCAGCACTCCTCCCCATCCATCCTCCCCATCTCTCCTCCCCATCCCTCCTCCCCATCGCTTCTCCCTATCCTTCCTCCTACATCCCTCCTCCCCACCCCCTCCTCCCCATGCATCCTCCCCATTCCTCCTCCCCAGCCCTCCTCCCCATCCCTCCTCTCCATCCATCCTCCCCATCCCTCCTCCCCATCCATCCTCCCCAGCCTTCCTCCCCAGCCCTCCTCCCCATCCCTCTTCCCCATCCCTTCTCCCCAGCCCTCCTCCTCATCCCTCCTCCTCATCTCTCCTCCTCCCCATCCATCCTCCCAAGTCCTCCACCCCAGCCCTCCTCCCCATCCCTCCAACTCCATCCTTCCTCCCCATCCCTCCTCCCCATCTCTCCTCCTCCCCATCTCTCCTCCCCAGCCCTCCTCCCCCATACCTCTCCCCCACCCCAGCTCTTCTCCCCATCCATCCTCTCCCATCCCTCCTCCCAGCCCTCCTCCCCACCCCTCCTCTTTAAGCCCTCCTGCCCAGCCCTCCTCCCCAGTCCTCCTCCCCAGCCCTCTCACCCATCCCATCCCTCCTCCCCATCTCTCCTTCCCCAGCACTCCTCCTCATCCCTCCTCCCCCATCACTCTCCTCCACCCCATCCCTCCTCCCCAGCCCTCTCCCCCACCCCATCCCTCCTCCCCATCCCTCCTCCCCATCTTTCCTTCCCCAGCCCTCCTCCCCCTCCCTCCTCCCCCATCACTCTCCTCCACCCCATCCCTCCTCCCCTGTCCCTTTCCCCCAGTTCCTTCCTGGTTTTGTTCACTCCAGATGATGCCAGTTCCTGTGTCTGTCTCTGTGTCACCCACTGTTTCTGCGCTCTCTCTGTGTCCTTATCTCTGTCCTGACTCCAGCACTGTTGACATTTGGGCTGGATACTTCTTTGTTGCGGGCTGCCCTGTGCACTGTAGGATATTTAGCAGCATCCCTGGCCTCCACCCACTAGATGCCAGTAGCCCCCCACCTCAGCTGTGACAACTAGAAATGTCTCCAGACATTGTCAGATGTCCCCTGGGGGCACGGTTGCCTTGAGAACCATTGGTCTGTCCCCTTCATCTCTCTGTGTCTCTCACTAACTCTCTCTCTGTTTCTGGCCAACGTGAGCCAGTAATCAGGGCTAAACTGTCCCCAGGGCTGGGAAGCCAGGCTGCACCCCAACAGCTGCCTTTCTTCTGGCTGCCCTCTGCCTCCTCCATCCACGGGGGTGGACCAAAAGAGTGGGAGTGTGGAGAGGGACAAGGACTTTGGGCAGCTGTGGTGGGGCCTCAGAGCCTGAAGAGTCACGGGGTGGGAGTTGTTAAAGCCGGAGGTTCCTGGGCTTAACTCCAGCCTCTCATGGTCCGTTTGACACCCATGGTTTAGGGCTTTTTGTTTTTTCAAAGACTTTTTATTTTTTATTTATTTATTTTGTGAGGAAGACCAGCCCTGAGCTAACATCTGTTGCCAATCCTCTTCTTTTTTGCTGAGGAAGACTGGCCCTGGGCTAACATCTGTGCCCATCTTCTCTACTTTATGTGGGACGCTGCCACAGTATGGCCTGAGCAGTGGGGCGTCGGTGCGCGCCCAGATCCGAACTGGTGAACCCCGGGCCGCTGAAGCGGAGCATGCGCATTTAACCGCTGCACCACTGGGCTGGCCCCTGGGCTTTGAATAAACAAAGTGATGTTGGCTTGTGGCCTGTGTCCAGGCTCCCAAAAACTGCCTCAGCAGTTTAAGTGCCTACTGTATACCCTGGGCCATCCTGTCTCTCACTGGAACCCAAATTTGTGAACAAATTAAGTGTCAAGGGTCTCCTAAATTCCCCGTGGCTTGGGCTCCGGCCTGTACCCTACCCAGGGGCCTGATGTAGCCAGGGTCAGTCACGTCTGAATTCTAAGCTATGGGGCAAGCTGTGCGCCCCAGAACCCTCCCACGGGCCTATTCCTCTCCCTGGCCGTGCACACACACGCGCGGTGGGTGGCATTTCCACAGTGGTCACCTCCCTCGCCCTCAGTGGCCACATTTGGCCCTGACTCCCTTTGCGGGGGAGCTGTGAAGTGGCTGCTCTGATCAGCCCCTGGCCAGGAGGGTCTCGGGGGTCAGCCCCCTCCTTTCCCTGAACGGCGGAGGCAGGGGCTGCACTTGGTGCTGAAGGCTGCAGAAGGGGAGAGCAGAGAGGGCTCTGACGTAAGGTGGGCCCGCAGACCCCACTTGGAATCCAGATTCTGCCCCTTACAGCTGTGTGACCTTGAGCAAGTCACCTCACCTCTCTGAGCCTCTGTTTCCTCTTTTATAAAATAGCGAGAGCACCAACCACTGGCATATCTAGCCTATATGACACCCATAGTGGGTCATTTTTTAACACTCCCTTTTTATTTTTTAACAGCTTTATTCAGATATAATTCACATACCATATACTTCACCCCCTGAAAGTACAATTTGATGGTTTTTGGCATATTACATTATTCATTTAAAAATTTATGGTAAAATATATATCACATGAAATGCACCGTTTTGACCATCTTTAAGTGTACACATTGGTGGCATTAATTACATCAGCACCTCCTCTTATATACGCCAAAGTGATCGTGATGTGCGGTAACAATCATTATCTCGATTTGTCCTTTCGTTTTAAAACAAACGATTAACAACTTAAGGAGAAGCATACATTTCAATTTTCAATATGTTATTCGGATTCAGGAAAATGTTTCACTTGTGAACTAGAATTTGCACTCACCAAACAGAAACAGCACACTCGCGGGTCCCCCGTTTCACTGTAAACACAAATAAAAACGCCAAGGTTTCGTGTGCCGACAGAACGACAGGACAGAAGTAACCCCAGCCGTGTCCTCGTCACAGTGCCCTCCTTGGTTGTGTTGACGCTGCTGTTTTCACGCGGGGACACTAAGCACCGGGGGCGTTGGAGACGCGAACGGCCCGCAGAGAGGGCGCCAAGGATGCCCAGCTTGTGAGGATGTGCCCTCCAAAAAACGCGGTAGCTGAGCTCTCTCGGAATTAAATTCTGTGGAGAATACAATGTGCATAAGGGATAAGTGATAAAAATGTGCTGATTGGAAGTCTGTGTCCGTATTATTAAAACTCGGTGCTAACTGCAGCTGCTGTTTAGAGCCTGGACCAATGAGCGCCGGCCCCGTGGCTTAGCGGTTAAGTGCACGCACTCCGCTGCGGGCGCCAGGGGTTCGGATCCCTGGCGCGCACCGAGGCCCGGCTTCTCCGGCCATGCTGAGGCCGAGTCCCACATACAGCAACTAGAAGGATGTGCAACTACGACATACAACTATCTACTGGGGCTTTGGGGAAAAATAAAAAAAAATTATTAAAAGAACTTGGACCAACGAAAGAGATTTTTGGGGAAGAGTCTTGGGTGGTTGCATGGTGATAACAACAAGCGGTCCAGCTTGTGGTCGGTTTTACTCTTGTTTTAAGTTCTGTGCACAGGATGTAGCCCCCTCCTGCCTGGCCCAGGGTGGGCACTCCCCCCGCCCGCCGGGTGCGCACGGGGGGCTGGTGTTTGTGCAGGCGGCGCGCGGCGCACGCGCAGTGGGCGTCGCATACATAACTGAGCCTGCATCACGCTCAGTACCGGCCGGTGGGGCTCTTCCCACAGACCGGTCTCCATCGCCCGTTTAGGAATTTTTCTCGTCTTGGGTGTGATTAGAATGTATCCTCATTCGAGCATAAGCCATTGTGTCCCCTCTGAAACCCTTCTCCAAGAGGACAGGAATAGGGCATTTTCAGTAACTGAATTGCATGTTGTTTTTCTACGTAATTTGCTGGGGAAGGAGGAGTAACTCGCGTTGCTCTGAGCTTTCTGCTTTGGGGATCTCACGCTCAGTCGGAGCGCACGTAAGATCCCCTTTTTATTAAAATCCTCAAAGTAAATTCCACCGACCAAGCGCCCACACGCTACAGACGGAGCGGAACAGCCAGGCGTTTAGAGACGGGCTGGGGGCGGAGGCGTGGGAGCAGAAGGCTCCAGGATTAGCTCTGTCCTGGTGAAACTGGACGACGTCCTGACACGGTCCTGCCGGCCTATCCCCGCCTCCTCTCCCCTCCTCTCCCTCCCGGAGCCGCGTCTCACCGCACCCTCGCGGTGTGCCGGGCGTCAGATGGACGCTGGCCCCCTTCCACCCACGCCTCACCCTGTGGGGGGACTTTCACCCCTCGTTTCTGGGATGAAGACACCGAGGTTGCGGGAGCGAGCGTCTGGATCTCCCGGCTCCCATGTCCTTCTGGCGCGCCCCACGTTAGGACGCCTGGACTCCCCTGAATTGCGTGTCTATGTCTGTGTGTGTGGTCCCTCTCACCTGGGACCACGCGGGCCAGTTTCTCCAAGTTCCCTACCCCTTGGTTGTCAAAAGTCTGAGGTCAACTTTGTTCGAAGTCTGTTTGGGGTGTCTTGTTGCACCCCACTCTTGGGCCCTCTATCAGTTTCCTACCGCTGCCGAAACAACAGACCACACACGCGGTGGCTTAAAACAGCAGGAATTTATTCTCTCACAGTTCTGGAGACCAGGAGTCCCAAATCAAGGTGTCCACAGGGTCGGTTCCCCTGGGGGCTCTGAGGGGACATCCGTTCGCGGCCTCCCTCCAGGCTTCTGGTTGGTGCGGCAATCCTGGGTGTTCTTTGCTTGTAGCTGCCTCACTCCATCTCTGCCTCCGTCTCCACATGGCACCCTCCTCGTGTGTCTGTGTCCAAGTTCCCTTCCTCTTATAAAGACACCAGTCATTGGATTTAGCCTCCTCCCCTACCCCCAATTCAGTATGAGTTCATCTTAACTATTGCATCTGTAAAGACGCTATTTCCAGATAAGGTCACATTCTGAGATTCCAGGTGGATGTGAATTTTGGGAGGACACTCTTCAACCCACGGCAGCCCCCGTCTCTTCCTCATTCCCATCTTCTTGGGTGACCCATCAGGGCAAAGGCCCCTGATGAGACATCTTCTCAGAGAGGCAGTCCGAATCCCATGGTGCACAGGACCCAGGGATGGAAGTCAGGGGGCGGAGAGGCGGCCACTCATGGGGGGGAGGGGACGAAAAGGGAGAGGCCAGGTTTGGCAGGGCGTCCAGGGCTGGGATGGGAGCCCAGCAGGGGAGTTGGAGACACTCTTTTATGTGGCTCCTGCTTGTGATGAGAGAGAGAGCCCACATGCGCTTAGAGACAGCTGGTTAGGACTCCACACCAGAGTGTTCTGTGAGATCTGGAGTTGGGGTCATGGGAGCAGTGCCCTCTTGGCTAGGACAGTGGTTCTCAACCCCACCCGCCAGATCCATTAAATCAGAGGGCTGGGCCCTCTGGGTGGTTGTGCTGTGCAGTTAAGGTTGAGGACCGCTGAGCTGGAGGCCCCATCCCTGCAGGGGCGTCCCCCTCCCACCCCCAGAGAGTGACCAGTGAGGGCTGCTCAGACAGCTGACCTTGAAAAGCCCTTCATTAAGACAAACACTCTCCTCCGCACGGCCCAGAGTAGGGGCTGGGGCTGGGGCGATAACCCATGGAGTCTGCAGGGGCTTGGGCGGGGTGGGATTCGCTGCTGAAATACTGTCTTTGGACCTGCCCCCGACAGCCTGCTTCTCTCCATTTACCCTGCTGACTGCGGGGATAAATCCTGTTCACTGAAGTCCAGCGCCCTGCGGGCCGGGAGGATCTGACGCAGCCACGCTCCAGCGAGACTATCAGCCACTATGGGCCCTCCCCTCTGAGTGGCCTCTCTGCGTCTTCTTTCCCCCTTGCAATGCCTCCTGTCCCTTTAGGTGGACCCTGTAGGACAGAGGAGCCTGTTACGGACTAAATTGTGTTCCCCTTCCCATTCGTATGTTGAAGTCTTGACCCCCAGGACCTCAGAATGTGCCTGTACTTGGAAATGGGGTCTTTAGAGAGGGAATTAAGCTAAAATGAGGTCATTAGAGAGGGCCCTAATCTAATATGACTGGCATCCTATGAGAAGAGAAATTTGGATACAGACACGCAGAGAAGGAGAATGCCATGTGAACACGATGACAACTATCTGTAAGCCAAGGGGAGAGGCCTCAGAAGAAACTGACCTGCCGACACCTTGATCTCAGACTTCCAGCCTCCAGCACTGCGAGAGGGTACATTTCTGTTGTTTAAGCCCCCCAGCCTGTGGTTTTGTTGTTATGGCAGCCTGAGCTGACTGATACATGCTCCCATTCTGCCCCAGGACCTTGGGGCCAGCTCAGAACGCCTTAACACTCATCCGAGCGGTCGTTTTCAAGCTTTATTTCCTCAACCACACAGCTGTCTTTTCCAAATGAAACCTCATCTGAGAGCCCAACACACCGAACAGAAAAGAGGGGTCATTCTGGTTGAGTGAAATGGTGGGAGGAGCTGCTGGCCCCGCTATTTTGACATCGTTACTCTCACCTGACCTCTGTCCACCCCGGGTACTTTCCATGGAGGACAGTTTACAAACCACTGCACGGGGGGTGATACCCGTTTTACAGAAGACCCGTCAGTCTGGGGCTGGCAGGAGGAACCCTACAGAAAAACATGAAATCTGTCACTTCTTCCCTCTTGGCTCTATTATTAGGTTTCAGGGTTTTACTACAGAGACTCAGTCCGATGAACTGATTCCCAATCAGATATTGGGAGAATCAGTCTAGGATGCAACATTGGACTTGCAGTCAGATGCCGGGGTCGAGTCCTTCCTCCACCATTACTAGTGGGGTGCCCTTTGAGCGGTCACCTCACCTCTGTGAGCCATCGATTTCTCGTCTGTAAGTGGGAATGGATGCTAAGAGCGTGAGCTGGGAGGCAGCCTAGGGGAGTAGAATAAAATGAGCTTTGGGGGCAGACAGACCTGAGTTTGAACCCAGCTCTGCCACCTCCTGGTTGTGTGGCCTTGGGTAAGTCGAGTGACCTCCGAGCTTTGGTTTCCTCAGCTGTCACATGCGGGTAATAAGGGCAGTCTGGAGGGCTGTCTGAGGATTAACAACACCATGTGTGCCGAGCGCCTGGCACCAAAATTGACATACAGCAGGCGCTCAGCTAAAGCCAGTTCTCTCTTAACGCTCCTTTCTTTCTAGTAGACTGGAGATGGGCACACTTTTTCTGGAAAGGGACAGAGAGTAAATATTTTAGGCTTTGCAGTCCTTATAGTCTCTGTCGCAACTGCTTGGCTCTGCCGCTGTCACAGGAAAGCCGCCATAGACATACGCAGACGAATGAAGGTGCTGTGTCGGTTAACCTTTATGCACATTGAAAGTTGAATTTCCTACAATTTTCACATGTCACAAAATATTCTTTTGATTTTTAAAACAATTTTAAAATGTAAAAACCGTTCTTACTTGTGGGCTGCACACAAACACAGAGGGCTGGATTTGGCCAGTGGGCTGTAGTTTGCAGACCCCTGTGTCAGACTGTGAATGTCTCCAAACGTGCGGAATTTCCTTTATAGTCTTGGTGTCTCACCCAAGGCCCTCTCCTTACAGCCCCCAGTGAGCGTTTGGTGAACGACAGATAGTGGATGTCTATCTATCTCTCAGAGGTACAATCGTGGGAATTAGTACTCAAAGTACTTGGGAAAGAATGGAGCCCTTTCCAGGGAATTTGCATCTTGCAAGAGGAGGCAGGGAGAGCTGGGAGCCCAGGAGACCAGAGACCTTGAAGTTCCTGTGATTCTGGAACTTCAGCGCGGGCTCCACTGCCATTCCCAACTCAGCCAGCAGGGGGCGCTGCGGGACCGTTTTCCTCTGCGTGTCCCGGCAGCCGGGAAGTCGTGTTGGCTGGGCCTGCCAGGAGGTGGGAGATGTGGGGAGATGGCCCAGAGTGTCTTTTCTGCCCAGCGAATCTCGGCTCTTTTTCACAGAGGAAGGCACGGGATGAGCTGCTTGGAGCTAGCTGGCAGCAGCCAGGAGCTCGGGAGGAGCAGCCCCCTTTTCCCAGAGAAGGAATAAAATGAAAATGCAGCCCATGTTGCAGGTGGCTGTCATCTGGAGTTTCAGAGTGTTTCCTTTATCACTCCTGTTGCTTAGTTCGTATGTGTTTATAGAAGAATCAATGGGGAAAAAAGGGCCGGGTCTTTCTTTAATTAAAGGCAGGCCCATTAAGCACATGACAAATACCATGCAGAAAGAAATGGTCAGATTGGGCCGGGCTTGGGCACCAAGGACTCACAAATGACACTCTCGTAGCCTTTGAAACCTGAAACAAAGCCACGAGGCAAGACAGTCTGACTGTCCCCGACGGCTGCCTGCACCATCTTGGTTGGTGATGGTCATGGTCTGCTCCACGATTCTTCGTGCTCCATCTGTGAAATAGGGAGGGAGAAATACCACAGTGAGGTCCACGGTGTGGGGCAGTGTTTCCACAGCAGGGAGCCCAGCCCAGCAGCATCAGCACTACCTGGGAGCTTCTTAGAAAGGCGCGTTCTGGGGCCCTGCTCCAGACCCCCTGAATCAGACACTGGGGTCGGGGGCCAGCAGTTTGATGCACACTCAAGTGTGAGGGCCACTGCAGGTGTCCTGCGGCTGTTTGCAGCCTTGGCTGCACATTGCAATCATCTGGCTTTTTACAGTCTTGTTGTGGGGACTACACCCCAGACCAGTTACATCAGGCCCTCTGGGGTTGGAACCAGCGTCTGTGGGTTGTTACAGCTCCCCAGGTGATTCCGAGATAGCCAAAGTTGAGCCCAGTGGTGTCGGAGAGAGTGGTTTTGGGTTTAGCCAGACCGAAGTTCAAATCCCAGCTTTATCACTTACTAGCTGTTTGACCCTGGATAAGCACATCTGTCTCTGACCCACAGTTCCTTTTCTGTAGAATCAAGATAATCTTTCCTCCCTCGCAGAATTGTTGAAAGATGGAAGGAATGATGCATGTAAGTGTCCCATGTGTGGAAGCACCTAGAATAATACCCGGCACCCAGTGGGCGTTCAGCGCATGACAGCTCCCCTTCCCTGCTCCCTTCTGTTGGACTGTGAGGTTTTCCAGAGCAGGGACCACATTCCGTTTTTCTTTGCTTCCCAGGGAATAATCAGTCCCTTGTGTATACCACACCCCTGGAAGGGAGCTGGGGAAGTGGGCATCTGAGATGCTCAGCTCCTGGATTCCTTTTTTTTTTGGGGGGGTGGGGTGGGGTGTGAGGAAGACTGTCCCTGAGCTAACATCTGTGTCAATCTTCCTCTATTTTGTATGTGGGATGCTGCCATAGTATGGCTTGATGAATGGTGTGTAGGTCCATGCCCAGGATCTGAACCTACGAACCCCAGGCCGCTGATGCAGAGCGTGCAAACTTAACCACTGCGCCACTGGGCCGGCCCCCTGGATTCTTACCTTACCGTCTTGCTGCGACTGGGCTCGGGTGACCTTTCTCTGCTTTGTCTTAACCCAGGTCAGCTCTGACATCTGTTTAAATTAAAAATGCACAGTCCTCTTGAGTCTTAGGAATCTGTTCTGATACGAACAAAATCACCAGCACGTGAGGATATGTGTGCAAAGATATTTATTGGTGTATTGTTAGCCCTGGAAAAAATCGGAAACATAACTTTACCCGTAGGTGAATAATAGAATAAATTATGGCACATTCAGCGTTACGGAACATCATGAACCATTACCAAGAATGAGGTAGCTCTATGTGTATTGATCTGGAAAGAGATGTACTATATATTGTTACATGAAAAAGCAAATGGCTGATTCATGCCTGTGACATGATTCCTTTTTTTTTTCTTTTGAGGAAAAAGAGCCTCCATATTAAGTGTGTGCTCATTTGTGTGTGTGTGTGTGTGTGTGTGCATGAAACAAAGCAAAGCATGAAAGAATATCCTCCAGGCTGTTGGAATTGGTTACCTTGTGGGACTGGAGTGAGGGAGAAACTCCCTCATTCAATTATTCATTTATATTCTCGCTCATTCATTCCTTTGTGCATTCATTCAAGTAACATTTATTTCAGGTCTGCTGTGCGTGAGGTGTTGTCACCCTGGAGATACAGCTGTGAACAAAACAGACCAAGTTGCTGCTTTCATGCAGGTGGAGTGACCAACTCGCCCGGGTTGCCCGGGACCGCCCTGGTCTTAGCACTGCAGGTCCAGTGTCTCAGGACATTCCTCAGTCCTGGGCAAACTAGGACGGGTGGTCAGCCTGGGGAGCTTGCGTTTTAGTGTAGGGGAGACAGATAAACAAATACAAGATTGTGGCAGGTGTTTTGGTGGTAACTGAGCTATTTGGAGCTCTTCCAATTCGCTGACAGGGAGAATAATCCTCCTTTAAGTTCAGGCTGTCAGTGGTGGAAGGGTGCTCTGAGCGTCTGACCGCCCCGCGGTCGTCGGCCAGCTCTCCATTTTGCTGAGTCAGCAGTAGGACCCCATTTGTTAATTAAGAGTAGATGGTGAGCTGTGCTCGTATTTTGATTAACCTAATGGCCTTCCCAGCAAGACTCGGATCAGCTGTAGACCTCACTGCAACTTTTAATGAAATGATTTGAAGGGCCATTACAGAGAGACAACCCGTTATTAGGCAGCTCGTCGGCACCGATAACCGCCTGGCAGCCGAGCCGGCTGGAGCCGTAGCCCCAGCGAAGGCTGGGTTTTCGGTTTTTGGTTTTAAGGCACGATGCTTAATCTTTTAGTCATGCTTGAGGGGCTGATGGCCTTTTTGGCTTTAACCCAATTTGCTCTGCATTGGAAGTGCAGCCAGGAGAACAGGCCTCACAGGCTCCGAGGCTGTAGCAGGTGCTTCTGATGTCCTCCTGGTGTCCCCTTGGTCCCAGGGTCTCCCATCTGCGAGTACCTGTGACACCTGAGACTCTGCACAGAGTTTTCCTTGCTGGCCTGTGCATGGCTGGAAGTTCTGGGGGGGATGTTATGAGTTGAATTGTGTCCCCCCAAAAGATGTTGAAGTCCTAACCCCCATACCTGTGAATATGACTTTATCAGGAAATAGGGTCTTTGCAGATGATCAAGTTAAGATGGGGTCATTAGGGTGAGTCCTAATCCGATATGATTTTGTCCTTATAAAAAAAGGGAAATTTGGACACAGACACAGACTGCAGATAGACTGCCATATGAAGATGAAGGCGGAGATTGGGGTGATGTATCCACAAGCTGAGGAATGCCAAAGATTGCCAGCAAACCACCAGAAGCCAGGACAGAGGCAGGGAACAGATTCTCCCTCCCAGCCTCAGAAGGAACCACCCCTGCCAACACGTTGATCTCAGATTTCCAGCCTCCAGATCTGTGAGACAATCAGTGTCTGTTGCTGAATCCCCCAAGTTAGTGGTTCTTTGTTATGGCAGCCCTGGAAACTACTAGAAGGGCTAACACATGCTCCCACCCCCAGGGAACATGCTTCCACCTGTGACTGACGGGAGTTGGTGGATAAACACCCCAGCTCCCTGGTGGGGTACACCGTCACCCAGAGGGCCCCAGCAGGGTGGAACCCTATTGCCCGCAGCAGTGACCTGTTGACAAGCGCATCTTGCACTGACTGCCCTTCCCTGGCTCATTTCTCACCACCCTCTCTGTGTTTCCTGGGGTCACGTCCCAGATAACCAACTCACACTTGAATTTCCATCTCAGAGTTTGCGTCTGAGACAGGCCCTGGCATCGTCTTGACTGCTGGTATGCACATGTGCGTGTGCGTGTGTGTGTGTTTGTGTGTGTGGGGTGCTGTGTAGTGTAAAGACCTCAGCTCACAACCTCTGGCGTGCAGGAAAGGTCACTTCACGCTTGTATCGAGCCCTCAGCCCATTGGCTGGTGGATGGTCCCCTTCATCCTTGGGACCCCCACTGGCTCCTCTCCCCCGGTTGTGTCTAAGTTCTGGCAGATTGGTTCTGTGGGGTCTGGTGGAGTCATGGCTGTGTGCCACCACCTTTCCAGGCTGAGATGTCCTTGTTTCTCTCTGGTCCTTGGGCTCTTGGATCATTCAAGTCAACGTGGCATAGTCTTTCTGGTCCACCTCTGCCTCGACTACTGCCAGGGCCATCCTCAGCCTTCTGCCACGGCACTCAGGGGCCTGAGAAACACTGAAGCTCTGTGAAGCCGTTGCCCACTTCTGGGCTCCTTTCAGGGGCGTGACCCAGCCCACCACGTGCTCTGGGTGCCAGGTCGGTGTTCTCCTTCAGGGGCTGGAGCTGGCACTAGGCTGTGGGGTGGCCAGGCCTCAGGGCTGTGTGGCCTGAATGCATTCCTCCACAGTCCACTCCCCTGGCCCCGCTTCTCTCTCTCCCAGGACACTGGCCAGGACTCATGTTCCTGGGCGCCATCACGGCTGGGAGACCCTGGGGCAGGAAGAACGACCTCCTCCCTTGGATGCATGACTGGGCTCAGGGTCATTTACATCAGTTATGTACAAATACATGAAAAACTCCAACAACAGAAACATTTGGAGTCAAAAGGGAAAGTCCCTCTTCATCTTGTCTCTTGACCATATTTCCTTTCCCAGACTGTTATATAAATATGGATGTAGAAACAGACACGGATAGATATAGATACAGACAGATGTAGATATAGATAGATAGCTATAACTATGGGTTAGATATGGGCATAGATACGTATAGGTGTATATAGATTTGGGTAAAGACATAGACCTGGATATAGGACTAGACGTGTGTATGGGTATAAATAGGTATAGGTAGTGTATTTTTAAATGCACATGTCATCGTGCTGTCTGTGTGGTTCACTTACCACACGATTGTCTTGGAGATTTTCTGAAGCAAGCACGTCTATACCCAGCTCATTCTTTCACCCAGTCCCCTGTTAATTGGCTGTCAAGTTGTTCCCATTTCTTCTGCAGCTTTTGCATACAAGGCTGCAACATACATTTTAACAAACACTGAGACTTTTATGCATTTGTGCAAGTATTTCTGTAGAACCGATTCCTGGAAGTGGAATTCCTGGGTTCAAAGGTAAGCCCATTTCAAATTGCCCTCCGTAAAGGTTGAAGCAATTGATGCACCCAGAGTAATTTTTTTTTTGTGTGTGTGAGGAAGATTGGCCCTGACCAAACATCTGCCAATCCTCCTATTTTTTTTTTTTTGCTGAGGAAGACTGGCCCCGGGCTAACATCCATGCCCATCTTCCTCCACTTTATATGGGACGCCGCCACAGCATGGCTTGACAAGCAGTGCGTTGGTGCGCGCCCGGGATCTGAACTGGTGGACTCCGGGCCGCTGCAGTGGAGCGCGCTCACTTAACCGCTTGCACCACCAGGCCAGCCCCTCCCAGAGTAATTTAATTTGAATATTCAAAAGGACGGTGGCCTCATTTTGTACTTTAAGCTGGTGAAGTGGGGCAGATCAGTGACGTGTAAACAGGTTATTAGGGAGCAAACAGGTCTGAACCGGCTCCCACTTAGCAATGCTTTCTTGTTTATTTTCAGTGCACATACTTGAAAGAGAAAACAAACTGTGTTTCTTTCATATGTTTTATAATTTAAAATTCCTCTGATAGATATAAGAATTTCCATCACAGCCATGAAAAACACACCCTGGGTAATGCTGGTCTCCCAGGAATGAAAGACATGTGGAGCAGAGTCACCTCAGCCCCTGTTGTCCTCGCAGCCCTGCACTCTTGAGAAAGAGCAGCCCTAGCTGAGTATGCTAACAAGCACCTATTACTTTGTGCCTCTCGGGATGGTTTGTTATGCAGCAATAGCTGACTGATACAGAGCTTTTTCTGTGCTCTCCTCACCCATCTGTTTACCCCACAACCACACTTACTAAGAAAGATTAGAATGACCTGTTGGCTTCTCTAAAATCTTCACCAGACTGTATGTTCAGAGTGGGCAGAAATTATATTTATCTTGTTTGCTTCACCTAAAATTCTACCTGGCCCACGGCAGGAGCTCAGAAAGTACTTATTGGATAGATAGATGAATGAATGAAAGAAAGAATAAATGAGCTGAAGTTGCCCCAATTCCTTGGAGGCTGTCTTTGGAGCCTCCTAATTACATTTTCTTTCTTTCTTTATGAAAAATTAGTTTTAGCCAAAGTCAATTTTTATTATCTGTCAAAATCAGACATGCAAGCCCCCCCAAACCTGAACTAATACATACAAGTTCAGTGCTTAATTTATTAAGCACTTTCACCTTGTCTTTTGTTTATTTCATAATTACAACAGTCCTATGAGGTATCATTTCTTTCTCTTCACTGGGACGACCTGAGGCTCAGACAGGCCAGTGACTTGCTCTTGTCTCCTCAGTGAGCAGGTGTCCTGCAGGAGGCTGGCATCTGCGTCTCTAGCTCCTGGTCCAGGGTCTTCCTTCAGCCTCCTCCTTCCCATGGGTTCTGCCCCTCACTGAAGTGATGGGGGTCCTTCTCTGAGAACGTATGTGTAGTATTTGAGTCTGGTCTTCTCTCCAAGAGTGTGTCTTTGCCCGCTGGGGTGCAGGAATAGAGTGCGACATTTTTCTGGCCGGGAAAACATTAATGAAAAATGAACCATCAGTGAAATTAATTTCAAAGATTTATGCATTCTCCATGACTAACAAGCCTGCACCTGTTCATTTGACACCCTTTACCAGCTCCCCCCTCACCCCCCTTCCCATCTTTTTAAAATTCTCCTCCTTCCCTGAAGGCACCTGCTTGGCCTGTTGAGCAGTTAAATAAATGTACAGCGGGATAGAGACATGACTTGTTAATTAAAAATGCTGCTCTGCCACTTCGCAGTTATGAAGAGATGAGCCAGGCTGAGCGGAAAGAGTTACCGTCCAGGATATGCTGGCTGGATTTTTATGTGCAGTGTAAAGGGGCCCCGGTGTAATGGCACGAGAACGGACATTCATTAGCTTTCCCACTGAGCTCCCTCCGTTTCCCTCGCAGGGTCATCTTCTCTCCCGTCCTCCCCTCCCTCTGCGTCAGGACAGCACCTTGTTGGATAAACGCACAGTGAGAGGATCACCTGTTCCCCCTATCTGCCCTCCTCCATCCATCCAATGTCCTCAGCTTCAGCATCTTTCTCTCCGTGCCACTGACCCTAAATCTTGTCATTATGTCTTTGCGCACGTTGATGGATGGATGTTGCCAAGCAATTGACTCGATGAGCCCTTTCTGGTTGGCAGCTCTCAAAAGTTGGAAGCTTGCCCAGTGGACTTTTGTAAAAAGCTACAGAGAAATCCAAACTTTGGGTCTGGGACAAGTGGGCTTCTTTGGACGTAGCACCATCTGCTGACGAGCCTCACATCTGCGTGCCTCACCCTCGGTCACCATCTTTCAGCATGAAAGTATTTCTAGATCTGAGAATGTACTAGACTCTTTCCCATCTTCCAGGCTTTGTATGGCCTTTTTGCAGAGGCACAACTGACGTATAACATACATACTACACATCTTAGTAAGTAGCTTGATAAAGGTTTGTATATGTATATGCCTGTGTAACCACCACCTGGGTCACCATATGGAATAGTTCCAGCTCCCTCGGAAAGTTCTCTTGTGTTCCTTGCCAGCTAATACCTTCTTCCCCAGAAAGCACCACTATCCTGACTTCCATCACCATCGATTAGTTTCTCTTGTTCTTGAACTTCGTATGAATGGAATCATACAAAGTGCCCTCTTCAGGACTTTGGCCTCCCCTCATCACTATGTCTGTGAAATCAATTCATGCTATTGTATTCTTTTTATTGCTGTGTGGCATTCTATTGTAAGACTTGACTACAATTTATTTATTCATTCTCCTATTGATAGATATTTGGATTTTTTTCCAGTTTTTGGCTAAAACCAATAAAGCTGTGGTAAACCTTCTTGTATATGTCTTTCAGTGGATAAGTGGATACATTTCTATAGGGTGGAAACCCAGGAGAGGAATTTCCAGGGTATAGGGTAGGCCTGTGTTTAACTTGGTAGGAAATTTATAGACAATTTTCCACAGTGCTTATATCAATTTAGACTCCCACCAGCAGTGGATGAGAATTCCAGTCATGCCACATTTTTACCAGCACTTGGCATTATTAGTCTTTTTAATTCTAGCCATTCTGCTGTGAGTATAATAGTTCTCCCTCTCTTTTTTTGTTTTACTTTTTATTAATATTTATAAATTAATAAATATTTACTATTTTATTAATTTATTATTATAAATAAATAATAATGTTTATTATCTTTCAGATGTTAGCTCAGATGTCATCTCTTCTCAGAACTCTTCTGTATTAGTCTACTCAGGCCGTTATAACAAAATACTGTAGACAGGGTGGCTTAAACAGCAGATATTTATTTTCTCAGAGTTCTGGGGGCTAGAAGTCTGAGATCAGGGTGCCAGCATGGTCTGGTCATGGTGAGAGCGCTCCTCCTGCTTTGCAGATGGCCACCTTCTCACTGTGTGCCCACACGGCCCTTCCTTGCTGTATGTGCGTGGACAGAGACCTCTCTCTTTATCCCTCTGCTTATGAGGGCACTAATCTCATCATAGGGGCTCCACCCTCAAGACCTCATCTAAACCTAACTACCTCCCAAAGGCCCCACCTCCAAATACCATCACATTGGGGGTTAGGGCTTTAACATATGAATTTTGGGGGGACACAAAATTTCAGCCCATAACATCTTCCCCGACCCCTTAGCCTGGGTTAGTCCCTCAATACCCACCCCATCACAGCTCTGATTGTGCTGAAATGTAATTGTTAATTTGGCAGTTGCTTCCCCTAGACGTGGAAATCCTCGAGGGCAGGGACTGTGCATAGTGTATTAGCATAAAGCCTGGCACATGGTGCTCGGTAGCTGCCCATTGTTGGAGTGTTCCCACACTGGCCATCCTCTCCAAAGCAGAGCAAGACCCCATGGGTTGGTCCTTCCAGCCACCCCAAGGTCCCTGATGGCTCAGAGTTCTTATGCATCAGCCTCGTCTCCCAGCACGAGAGCCCTGCCTCCCCGAGGTCGTTAGCTGTTCTGGGTGTGCTCAGCTGCCACATTTCCAGTGCTTGGGTAAAAGAAGCCACTCTTGAGGTCTTTGCTAAGGACTCCAATTTCTGTGTCCAGCTCCATTGTGCCTCATATCCCCGTTCACCTCAGGCACTGTTAGAAACCCAAGTCATGCTCCTTCCCCAACTGTTCTGTGCATCCCTGCTCTGACTCCATCCCAAACCCATCTACCGTGGTCTCAGGAACCCAGTCTTGTGTCAGTAACTCCCGACATCTCATCCTCAACCTATCCTCTGATTGTTGCATCACCTACTTTCTCTCCCTGAAACTAGGCTGGTCCCCCAAGGACGCAGCTTCCCCCTTTGCCTCTCAAGTAGATTCAATTCCCCCCACTCCCACCCCACTCCGTGTATCCAGGCCCTGCAGGTGGGATGATTGGCCTGTGTTTACCCCATTATTGCACCCAGACTTTTGTTCTTTCCTTCCTCATAAGTCTCAGCTCCTTTAAAGCTGTTGTCATCCAACTTCCCGGCTCTCCTTGCTGCTGTCATCTGTAGACCCTGGTCATTCCTCATTCAGTAATGATTTCACCCGTCTCACTGTCATCTCTGCCGCTATTCTTAGTAACTTGAACATCCATAAGGATCAGTGGCTCTCAACCCTGCTCAATGTTAGAGTCGCCAGGAGCCCCGCCCGAGACCAATTAAATCAGAATCTGCAGAGTGGGACTCAGGCGCCGGCATTAAAATAAAACATCTTCAGAAGATCCTAATGTGTGACAGTGTTGATAGCTGCTGAGGCACATGACCCATTCAATAGCTTGGCCTCACAATTCTTTGACCTTCTGAGCTGCAAATCTTTTTCTGTGTCCACTTAGTTACCTCCTGTCATGGTTGACTCCTAGACTTCATCATCATCAAAATGTTCCCGTCTGTGGCCACCGCCGTCTACTCTTACATCCTGTTTTCCTCCAGCCTCCACGAGCTGCCAGGCCGTCGATCTTTTCATTCTCTGTCACCAACCTCACGTCTTCACTTTCCTCCACGATCCAACCTTGGGCCCCACAAACTCAAAATTGGCCCTCAACACTGTTCAGCAGTCCTACTATGTGTGCCTGGCTACTTTCTCTTGGGGACAATTGTTTCAGGCCTCTTCTTTCCTCAGTTCTCCAAACCACCCATGCCTCCTCTCCCCCCACCCAGCTATGACATCATCACATATTTTACAGAGAAAATAGATAATAGATGCACTCACATGAGCACGGCTTCCTCTTCCACCAGCCTACTGACACTTTACCTGTATTCCTTGCCTTCTGTTTTACAATATGAGGCGTGTCCATACTCCCGTCTAAGGTCAACCCATCACTTGGTCTCTAGGTCTCATCCTTCTTATCCTCTCAAGGCATTTTTTCTACAGCTGTTCCTTCCATCCTACATTGATGACTTTCTCTTCTCTCCTAGGTCATTTCCGTCAGCCTCATGCCCTGACACAGGCCATCTAAAAAAACATAAATGATCCTATCCCCACTCCAGTTTCTGTGATTCCACATCCATTTCCAGCTAAAAATCCCAATTTCCCATTCTTTTCTCCAGCAATTCTTATCAAAAGAAATGCTTATATTCATAGTCTCTACCTCCTCACCGCTTTTCCTCTCTTTAACCCATTGCAATTAAGTTTTAACCTTTCTGAAAGGTGGCCTCCACCTTGCTAAACATGATGGTCAATTTCCTGTCCCTGTCTTACTTGGACAGCAGCATATGACTCTGCTGATCACCTTCCTCTTCTAGAAGCAGCCTTTCCTCTAGGCCTCCAAGACACCACACTCTCTTGGTTTTCTGCTTTCAGTATTGGCCACTTTTCCTCAATCTCTTTTTGCTGACTCCTCCCCTCCTGCCAGACCTCTAAATGTGTGGGTTCCCAAGGACCTTGTACTCAGCCTGCTAGATACATCTTCTCTCCTCATGACCTTGTCCTGTCCCATGTCTTCAAATTCCATCTATGTACCCATGACTCCCAAATTTTACCCCAAAATTGAATTCAATTGCTTACTCTAAAGTCTAATCCGCATCTCAAACTTAATGTGGCCCAAACAGGATTTTGGATTCCTCATCTCACCCCACTCTACTGTCCCACAAGCCATTCCTGCATCTGGATAAGACGCTACTCACGAAGGTGCATAAGTCCCAAACCTAGAAGTCATCCTTGATTTCCCTCTCTTCTCATCCAAGGCCAGTGTGTCAACAAGTCCTTTTAGGTTTTCCTACAACAAAATACATCTGGAATGCCACTACTTCGTGGCACCACCTTTACTGCGACCAGAAGGGGGCCATGTGATGATGGAGGCAGAGACTGGAGAGATGTAGCTACAAGGCAGTGAGCTCCAAGGATTGCTGGTAACCACCAGAAGCTTGGGAAAGGCAAAGAAGTTTTCTTGCCTAGAGCTTCAGAGAGAAGACGGCCCTGCTGACACCTTGATTTTGGACTTCTAACCCCCAGAACTGTGAGACAATAAATTTCTGTTGTTTTAAGCTACTCAATTTGCACAATTTCAAATCCCAGCCCCACCACGGACTAGCAGAGCCATTGGGAAGCTACGTGACCTCTCTGTGCCTTATAGTCTTCATCCGTAATGTGGGACGATGATAACATGACGTGTCTCACAGGGCTGTTGTGAGGCTAGAATAAACTAATAGGTGCCTGGCACAGAGTGACTGTGTGTTATTTAGCTTTATAACAACGCAGACTTACTGTCAATCCTGGATCCAAAATTTGCTAGTTGCCTGACCTTGGGCAAGTCCCAGAGCTTCAACTTTCTCTTCTGAAAAGAGGGAATACTCATATAACCTCACAGGATTTTGGTAACAATGAAAACAAGATTAACATAATTAAGGAGCACATAGTGGATACCCAAAAAATATTACTCCTCACCAAGCACATGAGTGGGCTGAGTTCTAAAAATGTGTTCAAAGGCACATGTTTTGAACTAGAAGTGCCTTTTCCAGTGGAAACTAGGCTCCAACCAACTGTTAGTGTCCCGAGATGGCCTGTCACATTCTGTTTCTAAGGTTGAGAACATTTTCGTTACGAAATATTTCAAATCTTCAGAAAAGTACAGGAAATAATATGACACCCATGTACCCACCCTCTGGAGTTAACAGATGTTAACATTTTGTCATATTTGCTCCCTCCTTTACAAGAGGAAGAAAATAGTACAGTTACAGCTAAGACAAAGCTATTTAACCAAGAATGTAGCTGAATTCTGGTTCTGGTGAGTGGCTCTGTGCTAGGTCCTTTGTGGATCCTGGGGGTACTGACATGAATAAGTGCGTTCCCTGCCTTCTGCAGGCTCGTAGACCAGTAGGAGAGGCATACTCATGAAGAGACCATTGTCCCACTTTTGGACAAGTGCTACAGCGGTGGAGTGCCCAAGAGCAGTGGTGTTGGTGGGAGCATGGGAGGCCAGAGAAGGTTTTCTGGAGGAAGTGCCATCTAAGTTGTACCTTGAAAAATTAAGTAGAATTTTGTTGGGTGGATTAAGGGAGAAATAAACCTTATGGTGGAGGGAACAGCATATGCAAAGACAGGGAGGCCGGAAAGGGTGTGTGAACTGGGGTTATGATGTACAGATTATGAAGTGCATCTTCTGCCTGACCTTTTGAACCGTGAGATGTTGTATCTGTTTCCTATGGCTTCCGTAACAAATCACCACAAACTGAGTAGCTTAAGACAACAGAAATTTATTGTCTCACAGTTCTGGAGGCTAGAATTCCAAAATCAAATTGTCAGCGGGGCCATCTTCCCTCTACAGGTTCTAGGGGAGAATCCTTCTCTGCTTTTTCCCAGCTTCTGGTGGTTACCAGCAATCCTTGGAGGTCCTTGTCTTGTGGCTGCCTTACCCTAATGTCTGCCTCCATTACCACATGGCTGCCCTCTCCCTGTGTGTCTCTGTGCTCTTCTCCTCTTCTCATGAGGACACAGTCATGTTGAGTTAAGGCCCACCCTACATCAGCATGACCTCATCTTAGTTTTACTAATTACATCTGCAACGACTCTAGGAACCTAAGGGTTTTTTCCCAGCATGTCCCTCTCCATGCCTTGGGTATGTATGTATGTTTGTATATAACATGTAAACTGTACATGTATGTATGCATGTATGTAAACATGTATTTTATAAGCTTTGCTTCTGCTCTGCTCTAAATGTCACCATTCTCATTTGTAGGCACAGGGAGACATCTGTTGTCCTCCTAAGTTTCAAGAGCCTGAATTCTTGTTTTGGTTTTGCATTGATTTTTTTAAAAAAAGAAATTCCCTCTGTGGATTTTGCCAAGCCAAGCCAAGGAATCTAATGGATTATTGAGTGTATTTGGGACCAGTACCGTTAATCTGATATTTCCCCGGCATCTGCTGGGTGCCACATGATTAAGCTGTGGTTGATTACCTCTGTGCCATTTTTTAGGTGGCTGGTTGATGAATATTCCAGGTGTCAGAAAGACCTAATTCATAAAAATGGGCTTGGGCTATGGCCTGAAAGTAAATGAGTGCCAAGTGTGGGCAGATGGTTTCTGGAGCATTTATGGGTCTGAGACAGCGCACAGAGAAGACGGTTGAATTTTTGGATGTTGCGTCAAGCGTCTGGAAATGCCAAAACCTGAGGATCATCTGGGGAAAGCAGAGCGCCTGACAACAAGGCGCCAGCGCATCCCCTCATTTGTATAGCACTTTGCAGTTGACAAACACATTGGTTTTGCACGTTACCCCCTGAGCCCTGCAGCATCTCTGTGATATAAGCAGCTGTGTATTTTATGGTTCACTCCAGGGATGAGGATATGGAGACTTGGAGAGGTGATGTTGTGGAACGTTAGGACTTCTCTGAGTGATTACACAGGGCGTTTGTACCCGGGCCACGAGTTGAGCCCAGGGCTGCTTCTTTCCATGCCCTAATTGTGGGCCTGGGGCTCCACCTTCCGTCTGGGAGGAGGTGTTGGCTGTGGTTCTCAGGCTGGGCCCGCAGGGAGGACCCCTGTTTGACACAGACTCAGGGCATCCCAGGGCTCCACTGGTAGATTGAGGGGGATCATTTCCCTGTGGTGGCATCACGTCTCAGATGCCTCTTTCTTGCCAGTCAGCGCCCCCTGTCTATGAGGCCCTTCATTTTTTCTCACCATCTTCATTTTCTTCTTCCATACATCCTTACATTCCTTACCGCCATCTTTCTTTAGTGGGGTTCTGGGGAACTACCCATCCCAACCCCCTCACAAGGCAGGCATGGTGCAAAGCACTTTATATCCTTTTTAAACCTTACCACATCACCAAGAGGAAGGGGCTGTTATTTCTAATTTGGAGGTGGGGAGATTGAGGCATGGATAGAAGAAGATGCTTGTCCAAAGTCACTTAACTGGATTAGAACCAGTTTTAAGAGTATCTGGGATTTGTTTTAATCAGGGATGGTAAGACACGCAGACACAGAAATGACTGTCATGAAGGAAGAAGTTTCTCATAGAATCAGGAGGCAGGGCACGTCATGCAGGGCCACATGGAGAGGCACCAAGGTCAACCAGGAAGCAGAGGGAGTGAGGGGAAACATGGATGAGAGCCTTTATTGTGAGTTCCCCAGGAAGAAACGGGCAAGACAGGGTAAGGAGGCTTATGGTTGGCTAGCTGCAATAATTTCTGTGGGCTCTGGGGCATAGGGGCTGCCCCTGGTTGTCTAGTACCTGGCCCCGGGGTGATTCTGGCAAGGGGTGGTGGCCAAGAAGGAATGTAAGAGCCTGATAAAGGAGGTGGTTGGGTGTGGGCTCTGCACTGGTGGGTTTGTATCCAGATGCATGCTTGCGATGAGTCATTTGCTACCTTTAGGATCAGCTAACCCTCAGAGACTCAGCAAGCCTCTAAGACGTCAAAGCATCCAAAATATAGAATAAAAAAAGACGTGATTAATACAGAACCCAATTCTTTTGAGTACAAAATTGCATTCTTTCTGCTCCACCCATCCCTCCTTGTCAGAGACCAGGAGATAGTTTCTTGAGACTAGGAGAAAGAAGCACCTTTTTTTTTTCGGTCTATGAATAATTATTTCCTTTTTCAGAGTGTGTGCATGCTTTCTCTTTCTGCATCCTTCTCTTCTTGCAACCACTTTCTGTACGATATCTAACATGACAGCTCTCTTTGCTGGGCCCAGCCTGGATGACTGTCAGGTCTCTGATTAAAAAGCATAATATGCTGGCCCAATGCACCATAACAATAATGGTGAACAGACAGAAGGATATTAGAACACTTGAATTCTTTGCTGCATCTCTGTCTTTGCTAGGGCTGGAGCTGAGGCTGGAAATACTGCAATATTAACCCTTGCAGGCTGGCAGTCAGCAGGACTCAGGAAATCAGATCAGAGGGCTTTCTTTGTCAGGTGCTCAGAGGTGAGCCCTGGAGACTCTGTCTGTCCTGCTGTGGCTCCTAGGGAACTTTTTCATTCCCACCAAGATTTGGCTGAGGAGCGGAGAAAGGGCAGAGAGACCTATATCCAAAATGAGAGCCTGTGTTAGGAGTGTCAGCACATTGACATCAATTCTTGTTCTATGTCTGCAAGTCAGGTAATAATAATGAGAATAATAGCTTACATTTATGGAGCTGTTATTACGTGCCAGGCTCTGTGCTAAGCACTTTCCATGCATCATTTATTTAATTCCCACAATGATTCTGTGCAGTAGCCATGATTATTGTCTCCATTGTACGGAGGAGGAAACCAAGGTGTAGAGAGACAAGGACACACAAGTAGCAGTTGGTGGAGCCACGATTCAAACCCATGCAGGCTGACTCTGGGACCTGGGCT
This sequence comes from Ceratotherium simum simum, assembly GCF_057802395.1. NCBI lineage: Eukaryota > Metazoa > Chordata > Mammalia > Perissodactyla > Rhinocerotidae > Ceratotherium > Ceratotherium simum. The sequence continues at coordinate 7,972,587 of NC_141925.1, forward strand.
CTGAACATCATTTAACAGAGGAAGAATCAAGACTAAAAGATTAAGTGACATTTTCTTAAGGCTGTGATTCTTAACCAGGGGTGGCTTTGCCCCCACCAGGGGACATTTGACAGTGTCAGGAGAAATTTTGGTTGTCACAACTGTGGGGGATGCTACTGGCATCTGGTGTGTGGAGGTCAGGGATGCTGAAATCATCTTATAGTACACAGGACAGGCCTCACCATACAGAATGATCTGACCCCAAATGTCAATAGTGCTGAGGTTGAAAAACCCTGCTTTAAGGTCACACACTTACTGCCAAGCCAAGACCTGAGTTCTGGACTCCAGACTCCTAGCACCATGCCCATCCCATTACTCCAAGCAAAGGTACTCAATTGTTACCCTCTGTTTGTGCCAATGCTGGTTATTGGCTCTCCATTCAAGGTGTTCCCTGTGCTTCTCCCACGTAGACTCTTCCTCCTTTCCCTGTACTCCCAATTCCTTGCTGGGTCTCCGTGGTCCTGACCCTGCCTCTGTTCTCTGTTTATCTCAGAGTCTTCTCCACTGGATAGTGAACATTTGAGGGAGAGGCTGGCATGATGATGGTGATGATGATGATGATGATGGTGGTGATGATGATGGTGATGATGATGGTGATGATGATGATATGATGATGATGGTGGTGGTGATGATGGTAATGATGATATGATGATGAGATGTGATGATGATGGTGGTGGTGGTGATGATGATGATGATGATGATGATGATAGTGGTGGTGGTGGTGATGATGGTGATGATTATGATGATGGTGGTGGTGATGATGATGGTAATGATGATATGATGATGAGATGTGATGATGATGGTGGTGGTGGTGATGATGATGATGATGATGATGATGATAGTGGTGGTGGTGGTGATGATGGTGATGATTATGATGATGGTGATGATGATGATATGATGATGATGATGGTGGTGGTGGTGGTGATGATGACGATGATGATGATGACGATGGTGGTGGTGATGATGATAATGAAGGCAGTCACGGTGGTGATGATGGTGATGATGATGGTGATATGATAATGATGGTGATGATGATGATATGATGATGGTGACAATGGTGATGATGATGGCAGCAATGATATGATGATTCTCCCTGGGTGTTTGGGAGGGGCGCACCTGGGGTGAGGATATAGAATGCAGAGGGCTCTGTCAAGAGAAATCATAACCCTCTCTGCTGTGGTCCATCAGCTTTCCCTGGGTGTGCTCTGTGTCTCCTCCCTGTGGTCTTTCTTGCCCATCCTGGGACCAGTCAGACATCATCTTTTCCTCTGGCTAGGATTTTGTAATCTGTTCTAAGCCACTGGCACCTGGGAGTAAACGAGTCCCTTGCACAGCCCAGGGGTTATGGGCTGGAAAACGGCATGTGCGAGCCTGGTTTAATTTTCCACCACATTAATATTAATAGGAGACAGTTGGCTCTGGGTGCAGTTGTTGGGGAGGGGGCCAAGGAACAAAGGCTGCTCACAGTTCAGAGAGTTGGAGGGGGCAAGGACCTCAGAGGGGGCTCCACTTCCTCACTCCAGGCCTCAATTTAACCTCAATTTAATGAGGGGGGCATCAGTGATTCAGAAGATAGAAAATACCCCCCTCCCCTTCCTGTTCTGCTCTGACATTTTATATCAGTCTGGCCCCCCTACATCCAATGCATGGGTCCCTGGGGATAAGTGATCTGATGATCACTATCAGAATGTAGCTTGACCCCTTCTAGTGACAGGGAACTCACTACCTTCTAGGAGGGTCCATTCTATTATTGATTGCTGCAAGCTTTGCTGTTGCTGAGGGCAGTAATAGTTAACAATACCATTTGTGGGATGCTGAGCACTTTGTAGGCGTTATTGCCTCCTGGCCTCGCAGCAACACCTTGCGAGAGGTGTGATGAGTCCCATTTTACAGATGATGAAGATGAGGCCGAGAAAGATCAAGAAACATACCCACGACTGCACTATGAGGGAACAGCAGAGCCAGGACCTGAACCCCCAGCTTGCTCGACTTCAAAGACCTCGTGTTTATTTAAGTGAATTAACTGCAGGACACAAGTGCCCAGATGGGTGACAGATGGAGGTAAGGTAGTCCCAGCACCCTTGAGGAACGGCATTGTCCTTGGAGGGTGGCAGCAGACGGGCCGAGAAAGCAGGGCCCTGGTGTGATACCATGAGTACCTCTGATTGAGCCCCTACTGTGTGCTGGGCCCCGTGATGAGCGCTCTGTGGCTGTTATTTCATTTAATTTCCCCAAAACCACCACAAGGCAGGTACCATTATTTATGCCATTGTCTTAGCTTCCTGTGGCTATGGTGACAAAAGCCACAAACTCGGTGGCCTAAAACAACACAAATGTATTATCTTACAGCTCTGGAGTCCAGAATTCTGAAATGGCCTCACTGGGCTAAAGTCAAGCGTCAACAGTCCTGCGTCCCTTCTGGAGGCTCTAGGGGGAAATCTGTTTCTGGCCTTCTCCAGCTTTTAGAGGCCACCTGCATTCCTTGGCTGGTGGCTCCTCCCTCAATCTTCAAAGCCAGCAGCGTGGCATCTGCAGATCTCTCTCCTCTCTGACCTCTGCTTCCTCCTTCTCTGACTCTGACCCTCGTGCCTTCCTCTTTCCCTTATAAGGACCCTTGGGATTACACTGGGTCACCTGGATAATCCAGGATAATCTCCCCATCTCAGGATCCTTAATTTGATCATGTTTGTGAAGACTCTTTTGCCACGTAAGGTAGCATATTCACAGGTTCTGGGGATTAGGATGTGGACATCTTTAGGGGGCCATTATTCTCTCTACCAAATCCATTTTACAGGTGAGGAAACCCAGGCCCAGAGGGGTTAGGTGACTTGCTCAGAGCTGCACAGCTTGTGGCAAGGATGGTAGGAGCTGAGGGTGAGACCCAGGCAGTCTCATAAACTCTAATTGTGTCATCTCACCTCTGCCCCGGGGGACGCCGTGTTCGTGGAGTGATACCTCCACTTACCCTGCTGGTGGGGTGGGAACAAGGCGGATGTTTCTGAACAGACAATCTCGTACTTGGATATACTGGTGGGATCCCAGGACCGTTCATTCAATTCAGCCTGAAAATACTTACCGAGGCTCCTACTGTGCGTCACAGACAGATATGTTGGTGAGTGAAAGAGACAAGGATCCTTGCCACTGCGGAGTTTACAGTCGGGAGAGGGGACACCAGATCATGAGCCAAAGAAACCAGCAAACCCTCTGAAAGGCAGAGGCTGATGGGTTCCAGGGTGAGTGCCTGGGAGATGGGTTGAACCCTCCTGACTGATGGGCTCTGTAGGGGCTGGGGGCCGGGCTGTGCCTTCAGGAGTCCCCGGCTGCCTGCAGGGAACTGGGGCCACTGCCCCACCTTGGCTCTCGAGAGCGAGGTGACTCTAGGGGCTGCAGGTCACCCTCTGACCGAGACGCTGCTCCCATCTGTTGTGGGGAGAGCTGGAAACCATCAGCAGCTGCCACCGCAGCAAGAGGCTTTGCTGAGGCCGCTCTTTCTGGGAAAAGGAGAAAAATGATGGCATTTCTGAGAGCCGCCTCCCCCTCTTCACAGGGGCAAGTGCTGTCTACCCAGAAGCTCCTCGAAGGGCTAGTAGTTCATGACTTTTGACTTTGCAAATGACTAGAGAGAGGTACAGAGTGGAGATGCATTGGGTCTGACCTTGTACAGACGTGTCTTGCCTTTTCTAAAAGGACCCTTGGGAAAAGTTTGGGCTTTGGAGTCATAGAGACCTGAGTTTGAATCCTGGCCCCACCATGGGTGCTGGGCAACTTTCTTAACCTCTCTGGGCCTCAGTCTTCTCATCTACAGTGTAGGCAGGAGACTGCCCACTTACACGGTGTGGGGAAGGCTCAGTGGCCAGTGATGCGCTAGGTGCTGGGGAATACAGTCCTGAGACAAAGTCCTGGCTCAAGTAGCTTATGGTCTCATATGGGGAACAGACGAAAACAAGCAGATAAATACAGAAAAGCAATAAGTCGTAATAAGTGCTCTTTAGGACGTAGCATGCACGATGTTGGAGTCTGGGGGTGGGAACCTGCTTCTGAGTGGTCAGAAGAGGTCTCTTTCATGAGGGGAGATTTAAGGTGAAACCTGGAGGGCGAGAAGCAGTCAGTCATGGGATATTGGGGAAAGGGAGACGGTCTGTGCAAAGGCCCTGGGGCTGGGAAGACATGAGCTTGTGCTAGGAGGGATGAAAAGCTGGGAGAGAGGGAGACACGACATAAGATGAAGCAGGAAAAGGAGGCAGGAACAGCCATGTGGTGCTGTGTTGGATTTTAGATTTTTTCCTAAGTAGGATGGGAACTGCTGAAGGGTTTTGAGCAGGTGCAGTGTCATGACTGGAGTTAAGCTTTTAAAAGACCACTCTGGCTGCTGGGTATGGCGTGGACTGGAGGGGGCAGGAGGCAGTGGGCATCTGGCCCACAGTCCAGGCGAGGGGTGACGGTGGCTGCGGCTAAGTGGGAGGCAGTGGAGATGGACAGGAAGGTGCAAGTTCAAGATGCAGGTGTGTTGCAGACGGAGAATCAATAGGACTCAACGACTGTTTGTGTACTGATTCCTTTCTTTTCAATAACAGGTTGGTATTAATTTTATAATATACAGTCTTAAAAACGTACGTCACCATTAAAAAATGCCCATCTTGGGGCTGGCCCAGTGGTGTAGTGGTTAAATTCGTGCGCTCTTCTTCAGCAGTCTGGGGTTCGCAGGTTCGGATCCTGGTTGTGAACCTACACACCACTTGTCAAGCCTGCTGTGGCAGCGTCCCACATACAAAATAGAGGAAGATGGGCATGGACGTTAGCCCAGGGCCAATCTTCCTCACCAAAAAAAAAAAAAATGCCAGTCTTCAGCCCACATTCTCCATGCTGAGGTCTCACCAGCACTTTCTTTTTGACATACATCCTGGTTTCTCAATCTCAACGCCTGACATTTTGGGCTGGATCATTCCTTGTTGCAGGCTGTCTTGTGCACTGTAGGATATGGAGCAGCATCCCTGGACTCTACCCATTAGATGCCAGTAGCACCACCACCCACAGCTGTGACAACCAAAAATGTCTTCAGACATTGCCAGTTGTTCCCTGGGGACAAAATTGCCCCCAGTGGAGAACCACTGACCCTCATCACTGAAATCAAAGACCATGACCTTGGCTTTGCCCCTGGGATTACATAGGCAGCTTTGAGTTGGGGCTGGGCTCTGCTCTGTGTGGCTCACGTAATGACAGTGACAATGATAATGATAATAATATAGTCATTCTTAGAGCTAACATGGATTGGGGTTACTATTTCAGACCCTGTTCTAAGGACTGAACATGATCAACTCCTTTAATCCTCTCAACAGACTTACAATGTAGGTTTCATTATTATCCCCATTTTACAGATGAAGAAACAGAGGCACAGAGAGGTTACGAGTTCACGTAGCGATACTAAGCTGTGGAGCAGAGATCCAAACCCTATCATGCTCAGGGGCTCGTCCTTGTCCTAAAGGCAGCGGGTGGCCACTGAAGGGTATTAAGAAGGAATCGACAGGCTGATTTTGCATGTAAGAAAAGTCACGCTGAAGGCCAGGTGGAGGATGAATCCACAGTGGGCAAGCGAGGCTGGAGGCAGGGAGGCCAGCTTGAAAACTGAGGCTGAAATCCAGGTCTAGTGGAAAGAGCTACAACTCAGATGTAGAAGCAACCTGCCCAGGACAATGGGCCTGTTCATTCCTTCACTCCTTTATTTCCTCATTCATTTCATGATTGTTTACTGAGGATTCCTACGTGCCTGACGTTGTCCTAGGCACCGGGGTTGCCACGTAGAGTTTACAATCTAGTGGGAAGAGACAGATGAACAAAACGAAATAAAACAAAACAGCAACTAAACCACCATGCAAACCAGCCAACCACGGAAATGCTTAGAAATGATGATGAGTTCCGTGTAGGAAACGCAGAGGAAAGGCAGGAGGGAGCGAGGGGGGCTCTCCTCCAGGTGGGGTGGTGGTCTTTAAGCTGAGCCTGAAGGAGGAGGAGGCGCCGGCCAGGGGAAGCCTGGGGTGGGGGCGTTTTCTACAGGGAAAACTCTATCCAGAACAATGTGGAGCGTTCTAGAAGGAGCAAGAGGCCAGATTGGGGGAGTGACGTGAGGGAGGGGAAGAGGAGGTGGGCGGGGCCTCGTGGGCCAAAGCAACGAGCTTAATTTTCAGTCTACGTGCCAGGAGAAGCTGTTTGGAGAGTTTTAAGCAGAGGAGTGTTGTCGCCTGTTTTAGGAATTAAATGTCTCTCTGGTGGTGCTGGCCGAGAATGGAGCATTCCCATCAGGGGCTCGTGGCAGATGCCTCTGGGGACCAGAAAGACGCAGCAGGAGCTGGGAAGAGGGGGACCGGGTCTTCTCAGGAGTGTAGGCCCACTGTGGCTTCCACGAGGAATGAGGGCATCACCCTCAGACTCCAGAGATTCTGGGAGAGCAAACCTTCCCACCCACGGGAGGTCGAAAGCTGGGGCTCAGGCCCAGCCGGGGCACCCAGAGAGCCCCCCAGGACCTCCCAGTAGCAAAGCCACGTGGCCTCATCCCCCAACAACACATCTGCCTGCTGGAACCTTCCTCACCAATTCTATTTTTGCTCCCCATGGCAGCTCTGCGGAAATTAAAAGGCTATTTGCAGTGACTAATGTTGCTAATTCTGATCAGACAATTTAAAATTCATCCTTCGCCATATCGGAGAGCCGCTAGGGAACAGAATTAACACATCATTTGAGGCAGTTTCTATGACGGTGGGTGGAAAACAAAAAAGACATTAAAATTGGTCTCAATTCGAACTGCTGCTCATTAAACGGCCTCCTTTAAAACATCCAGTCTTGATCTATACAAGAGCTCCCCGTCTGTTTCCGGCTTATTAACCGAGAGGAGAGACCTTGACAGGCTGGCTGCTGGCTCCAAGGTGCTAGAAATGTCTTGGGAGTCTGGTGGGAACGCAGGCTAACCCCTTCGCACCTCTCCCAGCTCCGACTCCAGCCCTATCTGCCTTTAATCCTTCCTGTCCTGAGAGGGGATGTAGCTCCTGTTTCCACAAGTTGAAATTCAGGAAACCAAATACTAAGAAAAGAATCAAGCTTCACAGTGTTACCCAAACGTGAGTCATTCACATACCCCCTGGGTAATTTTTGCCATATCTATGTCCTATGATTTACTTAATATAAAGCCAACTCATTTAAAAATTAAATTAATATATTAATTTAATTTATGCAGGAAACTTTATAACATATGCAATATTTATTAATTAATTTAATTTTAAACATGAAACTTTATAACACTATTATAAATGAAAAGCCCACATCACAAACAATAAATAAACACTAAGTGTAAAAATAAATACAATGGTTTAAAAACATTTGAGAGTTGACTTTTCACTCCTTCGCCTTTGTTCTAAATAAGCTTCTATCGTGTGTATGTGTGCGCGCGTGGGTGTGCGTGTGTGAAAATACACTTAAAAATGGGCAGACCATTCAAACGCAATTATAGACATATTTGCAAGCCTTTCGACCATCAGATAAATATGAAAAAGTTAAAAAATGAATTGCCAGTTGAAAAATAAAAGTTTACATGTAACAACAACACAAACAAAATGAACACCATGGAAAAGGAAACATGGTGCTAGTTTCCGGTTGGATACATTTGCCAGTGAAGGCAATTTATGGAGCTGAGAGGCAGAACACAGCCTGGTCCGGTCCTCCAGACCAGGAGGACCTCCCAGTGGAGGTGACCTACCATCCTAGCAGCTGTGTCTCTTTGGGGTCCCAAGAGGCCTTCCAGTGAGCAGAATCCTAAAAGATTTAATTAATTTTTTTCTGTCTCACATCTCGAGTCCCTGCGATTACCCAGTTCTACCTGCCTTGGGTAGGTGTGTGTGCGCGCGCGCGTGAACTTTGGCATAGATTGTATAAGCTCCAATATTATGATAATGTCTCTAGTCTCCTCTCAAGTCTGCCCTTCTCATCACCAGGGCAACCCACAAAACAAAAAGAGCAGAAGGAAAGGTCTTTGATCTCATCTTGCCCTGGGCTTTGCCACATCCTTTGACATTCCCTGAGACCCTACACCGTCAGGAAGCTTGGCATTGTGTGTTGAATATCCTGGGTTACCTGGAATTTATTCCTTTGTGGTATTGATTCCTATCAGAGAGGTGTGAGAAATAACTAGAAATTCTAAAGCAATTAACTGGAAAGCACAGGAAAGCCATTATGCAAATTGTGGCCAGTTGCATTTTCCAAAGATGGCCACACAAAGATAGTCACACACGCTGTGCTAGCATCTTACCAGCCGCATCAAGAGTTGTAGTCTCTGTCTTCTCCTTGTGAGCCTGGACAGGTCTTGGTGGTTGTCTTGACCGACTGAGTATGGCGGAAGTGATGGTATATGACTTCTGAGGCTGGGTCATGAAAATGCTATGCACATCCGTCTTGTGCTTAGTCTTGGAAACCAGCCACCATGCTGTGAGGAAGCCCAAGCCTCCTCTGGAGGGGCCCACGTGAGGAGGAACGGAGGCCCCCAGCCCACAGCCCTGGCCGAGGTCCCAGCTTGTTGACAGCACCAATTTGCCCATCACGGGAGTTATGTCCAGTCCTTAATCTAGCTACCCCACTGAGTGCTGCATGGAATAGAGATGAGCCGCTCCCACTGAGCCCCACCCAAATTATATATTTGTGAGTAAAACAAATAATTATTGTTGCTGTAAGTCACTGAGTTTTGGAGTGATTTGTTAATCGGCAATAGATAACCCAAACAAATGGGTGTCCCAACAAGGGATTTTTGCTTTGTGGAGGTAGAATACTCACAATTTTCTACCTCTCTATGCGCACTTCTAGTTCTGTTTTAAAATTAGACTTCCTTATAATTCTTAATAGTTCCCAACAGTGACATCTAAGCAGAGACTTGAAAAATGAGTTTGGATGAAGAATGGTGGCAAAGGCATTGCTGGTGTGGGAGATCAAAATTAGCCACCCTGAAATATGTCTCTTTACCTTAATTATTTTCTCTGATGGACATTTGACCTCCCCCACTAACTGGCTAAAGGAATTTAACTCTGGGTATGGACAGACTGGCAGGGTCCTGGCTAAGCCCATTCTTATCAAAGTTCTGTTTACCAAACATTTACATTTGTAAAGGTATCTCCCTCTCGATACTGGGAAGAGGGGGGGTGATCTTATCTCTGGAAATTCTTTCCAGTACAGAAGGAGAGGACTTGAGTCTGCATGCTCTTGTTTACTGTGCTTTTCTGGTAACCTCCCATAACTCACTCCCCCCACCCCCAACATCCTCCTTTGTCTTTAGCTGCAGATAGTATTTAAGACCAGAATCTCTGCCATTTGTTGAGAAACTCAGTTTCCCTGGTTTCTCCCATGTATACATGTTATTAAACTTGGGATTATTTTCTCCTGCTAACCTGTCTTTTTAATTATTTGGCCAGCCGTAAGAACCTCAAGGGAAAGGGCAAAGGAGGATTCTCCCTCTTCTCCAACACTGGTGACACCATAGCACAAGGAATTTAGTGGCACAGGGAACCAGAGGCAGTTAGGTGTTTCTGAAATGTGAGAGGAAGATAGAGAGAGGTAGGGGATGAGGATGGACAGGTGTCAGTCAGGGCCACGTCCTGGAGAATCTGCTGGGGATGCAGAAGATGAGAGGAGCTGTGACTTGTCCCCAACCCTATAGAAATTCAAGTGGGACTGGTTCCTAATCCTGGGCCCCCTGACTCCCAGCCCAGAACTTGTCCACTGTGGTCAGTCCCAGTGTAAGCTGCCCTTGCTGGCCATTCCCTTGAAGGAACTGAAGGTTTTGAGTGAGAAAAGTGGGACGGTCATACAGTGTCACATTAAGACCGTGGGCTCTAAGTTCAAATGCCAGCTTCCTGCTGTGTCGGCCAGATGCCACACAACTTCTCTAGGTCTTTGTTTTCTCATTTCAAAATAGGGTGACAACAATAATATGTACCTCTTGAGACTGTTTTGCAGATTCAATGAAATAATTAACATAAAACGTCCAGCACATAGTAGGTGCTCCGTAAATGTAGCTCATCCAGCATCTAGAGGGGGAGGGGCAGGAGAAGTTAGGTAGTGGGGACACAGTGAATAATTAAGCTTATAGTTGTGAGTTGAGAAGCAAAACGATTTTCTGATCTCTCCAGGAGGATGTCTTTTCAGATTTCTGAGACATTTCAGAGTTGAGATGAGGTGAACGATAGACTTTCAAGGAGGAAGTGGAATCTCACAGTCACGAGAAACAGCCTGCCCTGTGGAGGGAGGCTGCTGGCAGAACGCTGTGCTTGATTATTTAATTGAGGTTAGATATGCTACGTGGGGCTAAGATATCTCTGCAGACTCCTGGGTCTCCCCGGGAGAGTGACCCCTGGGGAATTTGTGCTTTTAGGTCACTCCTTTAAAGACTCCTTAATGGACTCCTTAATGGACTTCCATTGTTTCCGAAGTGGAATGCGATTCTTTCTGCATAAAAATGGAAGTGCTTGTCGAGTTCACACCCTGGACAGAAGGAAACTTCGTCCTTCAGTGATAAGAATGGGAGCCAGGACAGGAAGTGCCTTTAACTCCTTCCTGGGTCCTGTTATCACTGAAGGAATGGAGGGAGGGAGGGATGAGTGAGGAGTGAACGAATGAATGAGTGACCAGGTGAGCTAATGAGTGGACGAGTCAGTGTGTGAGCGGGCGAGGAAACAACACTGGTGGATAGCCCCCTCCGCCCCTTCCCTCCAAGCTGCCCCTGGGTTTCTTCTGTTCTATCACTGTAGCCCATCTCGGTTTGGATATTCCTGAAGACGAGGCCGATACAGGTGTAGGTTACAGGATACAGGTGGGCACAGGTAAGTGATTTGGGAAGTGACCCCTAAGCGGTGAGGGTGCTGGGAGAGGAGACAGGGAAGGGAGAGAAAGCCCCCTAGTGGGCGTGTGCTTTGAGCGGTCAATGCTGCGGGCATTGGAGCTCGTCTCGCTGGGGCTTCTCGGAGACACTCTGCAGTACACACCTTAGAGCTGGTTCACCAAAGAATGGGAGGCAGGCTGTTCATCCATCAGTTCCCACCTCCCATCGGTTGAGGGTTGCACCATGTGTGCTAACTCCACCTCACTTCCGGGAGGCGTGGCTCTGTGTGGGCAGGAAGAAGAGTGACATTTCCGTGCGCCCTGGAGGTGGGGTGTTACACCCCTCACGGCTTGGCTGAGATCAGGTGGACCCAGATAGGGTGGTGCAAGGACCCACGAGTCTGTGATTTCACCTCCCTTCTGTTCCTCTCTTATCTCTTCTCCATGTCACTGGGTCCGTCCTCAACCCAGCAGCCTGCTATTTGATCATGTAAATTCCTACCCCACTCCCTGGTTTAAATGCTTCAATGGACTCCCTTTTCTCTTGGGATAAAGACAAAATTACTTAAAAGGACCTGTGTGACCTTTTTTGGTCTGGCCTCGGCCCACCTGTCCAGCCTCATGCTGTACCTGCTTCCTCCTAGCTGTTTGCACTCCTACTTACTGGCCTTTTTGCAAATCCTTGCCCCTATCATACACTTATCCTGCACGAGGACCTTTGCACATGCTCCATTCTTTACGCCAAATGCTCTTTGGCTCAGTTAACTCCTCCTCATCCTTGAGGTCTCAGTTCAAGCATCACTTCACTTCCTCCAGGAAGCCCTCCCTGACCTTCCAGACGAGGTTGACTTCCTTTGTTATCTGCTTTCATAGTTCCCCTACCTCTCCTTTCCGAGCCGTGTAATGGTTGGGATTTTAGAATCATCTGTGAGATCCTTTGATTAGCAAATGTCCCCCACTGTGCCATAAGCTCAGGGAAGGTGGGGAGTGTGCCTATTTCTGCTTGTTCCTGTTTCCCCACTACAAATCCCAGGGCCTGACAAATAGTGGGCACTCGTTCGTTGCGTCAGTGTGTGAGGCCCTTCCTGCTTGCTCCTCTGGGTTTCCACCCTTCCCCAGTGCCCCGCAGGGCTCAGATTTGGCCTTGCGGCTGGTCTTCCTTGGACACAGCCTCGTTGTCAAGATGCACTTCTTAAGCCCTCTGAAGAGTCTGCCTTTCCAGGTTTGCTGTTGGTGCAACATAAACAGCCCAGGTTATACAGTTATGCAAACTTTAGTCCCAGTTCTGCCACTCAGTGGCTGTGCGACATTGGGCGAGGGACCAACCGCTTCTCAACATCGGTAAGATAGAGATGGGACTCTGCTCCAGGGCTGGTTAAAGGCTCCAGGAGGCATCACCTGCAGAGCCCCTGCCCATGGCCTGCGCACGCTGTGCCGCTTCCCTTCCAGCCCCTTGCTCCTTCTCCCTGTCCCCAGGACCGCAGCTGGTGGGGGGGGAGGAGAGGGTTGGCAGAGCTGGGGGGATGCGCTTGGGGATCTCGAGGGGCGCTCTTTTCACTCCCTCCCCTTGGCTATCGATTGCAGCTACACCTGCAATTTTTGCTTCTTTAAAAAAAAAATCAATACTTCATTAGCTCACCTTTCGTAGACTGCTGAACGCAGGCCTCCGGCGGGGGCGGGAGGGTGTGCGCTCCCTGGGGCTGGGGGGCTAGAGTGCAAGCCTGGCTCTCGCAGAAGTGGCCTGTCCATGGGGCCCGAGGAGCTGATGGGCGCTGGTGAGCCCCAGCGCTTGTGATGTTTCGTCCCAGCTCCCTTGGCCGGGAACTCTTCCCGGCAACAAAGACATAGCAACGAAAACTTGGAAGGAATTCATTCATTCAGCAAATATCGATCGAGCTCCTGCTCTGAAGGGGAGTGGGTCTGGGGTGAGACAGGTGTGGGTTTGGATCCTGGGTCATCCTTGCTCTACTGAGTACCTATTGTGTTCCTTGTGTGTGTCTGGCATACAGTAGACGCCTGCTGAATAGGTGTTGAATGATGGAATGCATTTTGCAGTGATTGGCAAGGCACATTGCTTTTCTGAACCTCAGTTCTCCATCCCTGAAATGGGCATAGTAATATCCTGTCCCTGTGGGGTTATCAGGAGATGCCGCAAGTGCTGTGCGGAGCTGGTGCCCCACCGAGTCTCTACAAGCGGTGTCTTTGACCGTGACGGGGATTTGAAATCCACCCTGACTGCAGAGAGAACCACTTCCATCCGGAATTGAATTCTATGCGCGCCTCATCACTTCGGCGGCCAGTAATCCAAATCGTTTCTTCTCTCCCCAAATTATATCCATTCGCTTTTCTCTTTCTTTTGTTACATAAGCTGAGATATTAGACTAGTTGACTGTGAAGGTTGAATTCTTTTCTAATTATAAGAAAAATGGCTCTTTCTTTCTTCCATTAGTCCTAATGGAAATTAGTTGCATAAATCTCCCAGCTTTGGGGTGAATCTCTCGGCCTCCAGCAGCATTGCTGAATGCAGGCTTTGAAAGGAAGCCGGCGGCGTCCCTCAGCTGGGCGGAGGCTGGTGTTGTGGTTGGAGTTGTGTAGACCTGCGTTTGCGTCCAGTAATGAGCTGTGTGACTGGAGCAGGCCACCTCGCCATCCTGGTGTCAGCTTCTTCTTCTAGTGATCCTTACCACGTGGTGTGTGGTTTCATGCTGTTCTAAGATTATGGGGCACTGGGACCCAGTCTCTTGATATGACAGCTGCTTCCTTTCTCCCCCCACCTGTCACAGGCTGCCTTCCTGCGATGCCACACAAGTGGGAGAGGGGAGGCTCATTCTCCTGGACATTCAGATGTGGCCCGTGGTGTCTGCTCTTAGGACTGCCAGGAGACCAAACAATTGTGTGACACTGTTTTCCTAGATCCCCTGTCCCCATGGTGTTGGGATGGATAGATGTGAGTGGTGATTTCCAGATTTGACTCGTACCTGTGGGCTTTCTCCGTCACTTCTCCTGGGCCGTGGGGGCTCCCCAAAGGCATCTTTTTCTCATGCCATAATGATCATCCCAGAAGAGAAGCCAGAGCTTCAAGGACACGTCTGAGAGACGGCTGTATGGGATCAGCAGCTCATTCCTCACCTGTCGGCTCCCAGCAAAACACAGGAGGGAGAGAAGGCCCAGTTCTGAAGCCGACTGGAGGGAGGAGGAGGGGCGGTGGGCATGGAGGGCGTGGTGGGTGTGGTAGAAGAGAATGATTTGATAATTCCCATCCACCACATAGTAACTGCAAGACCTCAGGGATGCTGCTTAATTTCTCCATATATAAGTACTTCATCCATAGTCCCACGGAGGATTCCGGCCCTGGCCCCATTCTCCAGATCTTGAAGGAGAGGCAGGGGCAGGAAGGAGGTCTCAAGCGTCACCAGGCAGAGCCCAGAGGAGTTTTGGCATCTCAGCTCTGTGGCCCCTCACTTCCAACGCCACCTCCATAGTGTCTGCAGAGGGAACAATGTTGGCTGTCATGGGATCCCAGCCACCGCCTTCTGAGTGTGGCCTCAAGTCCTCCCCATCACCAGGTCCCCAAGCATAGCTGGAGGGCAGAGGTGGGCGGGAATGGGCAGTGGGGGCTGGGAGAGGAGAAAATTTATCCCTCCAAAGCCTTTCCTGGGGTGCTGACAGAGGTGCCCTCAGGGAGCGAGGGGGCCGTGTGTGCCGGGGAGAGGCCCACGGCAGCCTCCTCCGGGCTCAAGCTCTAAGGAGCCTACCTGCCTGTGGTCACCACTGTCTGCAGCTGGACTGGCTGGGGTTGGTGCTCTACGCTGTGTTATGAAAATGGTATGTGTGTGTGCAGGTAAAGGAGAGAGAGAGGAGGGAGAGAATGATCCACAGAGAGGGTCAAAAAGGGAGAATAAAGAGGGAGAAATGAGGGGGGAGAGAATGTAGGAGGAGGGAGAAGGTGAGGGGGAGAGAAAACCGAGAAAGAACATCCCTGTCTTTGCTGTGTTCTTTCCCTGCTTCTCACCCAGGAGAAGGACCTGCCCCGCGTCCCACAGCTGGGTGGGGCAGACTCCGTCAGCTACACGTCTGGTCTTTCAGCTTCCACGGGAGGGAGCCCTGGTGATGGGACCTGGTCATTGCTATTCTGTTCAGGAGGCTGGATGCCGCAGGCTCATGTGGACACGATCTTCCAGCCCACGGGGCTCAAAGCCACCAGCCGGGCAGCCCAGCCCGGCAGCCCTGGCTGTGACGCTGGCCTAGGAACAGAAGCAGCCCCCTGTGCGTGGCTCTCGGTTGCAGAGCTGGGGAGGAGCTGAGCAGTGGGCACCATCCTCGCTAGCTGCACCATCCCTGCCGCCGACATGGGAGAGGAAATGAGAATCAGGTGACGCCAGAGTCTCGGTGGGGGGCCATGAACTTCCCGCAGCACGTTCAGGGGCTGCAGAAGCCTGTGCCAGATACAGGCACAGCCTTTAACTGGCCTGGCAGCATGGAATCTGGTTGCCCTGGAAGCAATGCAACCCCTTCATCTCTAGCAGGCTTCGAGGGTCAGGAGCCGGCCCGGTGCCGTGGGGAGGGCAGGATCCGGAGTCAGGCAGAGCTGGGGCACTTTCCAGCTCTGTGTGTCCCATAACCTCCCTGGGTCCCAGCTTCCTCATTTGTCAAATGGTGATGATACTAGTAAAAGTGCGTTTGCTGGAATTTATGAAATACTTGCTGTTCCAAATGCTTTAGGGCATTAACTCTAATTTATCCTCATAACAGACTGTTCCAGTTTTCTATTCCTGCGAAACCTAGTGGCTTAAAATGTCAATTGATCATTCTCTCTCCTGCTTCTGAGGGTTGGCTGGGCTCAGCTGGTTGGCTTGGGGTCTCAGGCAGTGGGGGGTCAGGTGCAGCCAGGGCTGGCATCATCCGAAAGCTCGACCAGGCTGGACGTCCAAGGGGCTTCTCCACTCACAGACCTGGCACCGTGGTGCTCCTGGCCTCTCTCTCCGCGGGGTCTCAGCCTCTAGCACCTTCCTCGTGACTTGGGCTTCTCACTGCATGGGGATGTCTTAGTTTTCTGTGGCTGCTGTAGTAAATTACCACAAATTTAGCAGCTTAAAAAAATACCCGTTGATTATGTCACAGTCTGGAGGCCAGAAGGACAGCATGGCTCAATGGGTCCTCTGCTCAGAGTCTCATGAGGCCAAAATCAAGGTGTGAGTGGGGCTGCGTTCCTCTCTGGAGGCTCTGAGCATGAACCCACTTCACACTCATTCAGGTGGCTGGCTGAACTCAGTGACGTGTGGTTATAGGACTGGGGTGCTCGTTTCCGGCTGGGGGCTGGTCTTTGCTCCCAGAGGCCGCCCACATTCCTTCTCCGGCTCTCCATGTGGCCCCTCCAGCAATGGCAGGATGTGTCCCTTTCATGCTTTGAAGCTCCCTGACTTCTCCTCCTGGTGCATCTCTCTGCCTCCAGTCGGAGAAAGTTCTCTGCTTTTAAGGGCTCTTGTGGATGGGGCGACCCAGGTGATCCAGGATAATCTTCTGATCTTAAGGTCTGTGACCTTAACTACATCTGGAAAGTCCCTTTTGCTCTATAAGGTAACGTATTCACAGATTCCTGGGATGAGGGCCTGGACATCTTTGGGGGGCCATTCTGCCTACCACAGGTGGTCTCAAGGGAGTTCCATGCTGCCAGGCCAGTTAGAGACTACACCCGTGTCTGGCACAGGGTCCCTGCTGCTGAGTTCTGTTGGGCAGAGCACCACAGGCCCCACCCCGACTGAACGGGGTGGAGAAACAGCCCCCACACTGCAGGAGAACATGTGGGAGAGCAAATGTGGTTGGGACCGTCTTTAGAACATACAATCTGCCACCACCCTAGCTCGTTCTTATCTCTTTTCACCAATGAACAAATTGAGGCACAGAGAGGTTATGCAACTTGCCTACAATCCAACAACCTGTAGCTGATGGTCGGGAGATGGGGCAGGCAGGTGGCTCCAGGCCCTGCCCTCTTAACCATCAGGCAGATATGAACGCACGTGAAGTTCCCAGCACAGTGCCACTCATGGCAGGTATGCGATGATCAGCCCTGTGTTCTCTTTTTTTTTTTTTTGGTGAGAAAGACTGGCTCTGAGCTAACATCTGTTGCCAATCCTCCTCCTTTTGTTGAGGAAGATTGGCTTTGAGCTAACATCTGTGCCCATTTTCCTCTATTTTGTATATGGAATGCTGCCACAGCATGGCTTGATGAGTGGTGGGTTACTCCATGCCCGGGATTCAAACCTGCAAAACCCAGGCCGCCTAAGCAGAGCACGCGAACTTAACCACTATGCCACTGGGCCAGCCCCAGCCTGGTGTTCTTCATTAGCATTTACAGTCAGCCTGTTGATGATTCCCAGTCTGACCACCTTCTAGCTGTGTGGCCTAGAGTGAGGCTGGCACAGCCACTTTGCTCGGAGAAGGACAGTCTTGTGGCTAAGACAGACCATTAAGAACTCATAGCACTGCAATGTCACGAACATTTGGGGAGGGGAGGGACAGGGAGCTCTGGGGGCGTCTGGCAGAAGGCCTAATCCGCTCCAGAAGAAGGAGAAGACTTCTGGGGAAAAGTTAACCTGAGGCCTGGAGAAAGAGTCACCGAGATGAGAAATGCAAGGGGTCCTGGGTTTAGGCTGAGAAGAGCATGAATGTGAAAGTCTGACATCCAGAGAAAACGTGGCATCTTCATTCTAGGATCATTCATTTGGGGCACTGTGTGTGCAGTGGGTTGAAGAGTGTTTCCCTTGCCCCACACCACATTCATGCCCACCCAGAACCCAGAACATGACCTTATATGGAATAAGGGTCTTTGCAGATGTAATTAGTTAAGGATCTCAAGATGATGTCATACTGGATTAGGAGGGGCCCTGAATCCAATGACTGGTGTCCTTATAAGAGGAAGGAGAAGGAGACCTGAGACAGACACAGAGGCCTGCAGGGGAGAAGGTGATATGAAGACGGGGGCAGAGATTGCAATGATGCGTCAATAGCAAAGGAACGCCAAGGATTTTGGCAGCCACCAGAAGCCAGGAGAGAGACATGGAACGGATTCTTCCTCAGATGCCCCAGAAGTAACCAGACCTGCTGTGGGGGATCAGAATTGGCCACCTCAAAATGTGTCTCTTTACCCTGATTATTTTCTGAAAGACACTTTGACCTCCCCCCCTCACTAACTGCCTAAAAGAATTTAAGATAGAAGGCCTGTCCCCAGGACAGACCATCACCATATATAACTCTGGGTATGGATAGACTGGGAGGGTCCTTGCTAAGCCCATTCTTATCCAAGTTCTGTTTACCAAACGTTGACATTTGTAAGGGAAATCTCCATTTGTAAAGGTATGTCCCTCTCTGTACCGGGAAGAAGGGGGGATGACGTCATCTCTAAAAACTTATTGATGCGGAAGGTGGGGCCTTAAATCTGCATAATAACCTTACTTTTGTTTACTGTGCTTTTCTGGTAATCTCCCATAAACTGACTCCCCCTACACCCAATATCCTCCTTTGTCTTTAGCTGAAGAGGGTATTTAAGATGAGAACCTCTGCCATTTTGTTGAGTTACCCAGTTTTTCTGGGTCTCTCCCATGTATACATGTTGTGAAGCTTTGTTTGATTTTCTCCTGCTATTTGGTCTCATGTCAATGTAATTTGTAGCCCAGCCAGAAGGACCCAGAGTGGGTAGAGGATAGTCTTCCTCCCCTACACTGCCAACACCTTGATTTCAGATTTCTCGTCTCCAGAACTGTGGGAGAATAAATTTCTATTGTTTTAAGCAACCAAGTTGTGGTAATTTGTTACAGCAACCCTACGAAACCAATACAGCATAGCAGGAGACCACGTTTCTGCAGGTGATGTCAGGGAGAGGCAGACAGGACCGATGGGGGTTTGCATAGGAAAGGCATTCTCCCAGGCAAGTCATTGCTATCATGAGGAACTAGCTAACCTTGGAAAGGCAGTCTCTCCCTGGTCAGCAAGCTCCAGATGCCAGAACTTCAAGAATGCAGAAAGTAAGAAAATGTAGTGTTATACAAGGTAGGAAGGATCACATCCAATTTTCCCATGAGATAGCCATGAATCCAAGAGGGGGCATAATTTTTCCAGGGAGACACAGCTTGTAAATGAAGGTGCTGGGTCAAATTTCAAGCCAGGTCAAATAAGTCTTTATTGAATGAATGAAGGAATAAATGAATGAGTGAATAAGTGTTTAGATCCAATTACTTGCTGAGAGTGGCTGCTCCTTGGCAAGTGGTAGGATTAATCTGATGGACATTTTGGTTACAGATGTCTCTGGTTTGCTTACCTAGCTTTCTGATTCATTAGCAGAGATTCACAATGTCTAATTTTTCTGCTAGTCTGAGCCAGCCTGGGGCCTTTAGGCTGGGAAAACTTTGCCTATCTTGTTGCATGTTTTTTGGTTCCTTGAACACATTTTCCAAAATGTTGGTTGTTTCATTAATGTCTCAGTGGAGTAATCATAATCATAAACATAGATATTATTTATTGAGCTTCTACTTGTGGTACCTGCTTTAGACGGGTCATCTTGTTTCATCTCCTCAACAGTCCTGTGCAGTGGTGCAGTGGTCCCAATAGTGATGGTAATAATAATGACAAGAGTAACAATGGCACTAACAACAACAACAGTAACAATAATAGCAAGTATTTCTTGAGTGTTAGGCACTAAGTGCCAGGCCCTGCCCCCTGTGATATGAGTACTGTTGTTATCCCATGCCCACATGGACGTCTGGGCTGAATCTCAGATACTGCCCGGTGTTCTTGCCCTCCTGAGTGAGATGGCAGTGTTTTGCAGAAAGAGAATGGGCCCATCCTCCTTCCCTCTTCCCAGAGGGCTGGAGAGGGCCCCTTGTCCAAGGGCCTCAGACTGGAAGGTATGAAGAAGGCCCACCCAGTTCTGGAGGGCAGCCCCTGAGTAGTGCTCACTCTGATCAGAGGGTGCCTAGGCTCAAGAACAGAGTGCTCATAATTTCTAATAAAAGTCAAATGACCTTGATGCATTAATTGCCATGTCCTCAGCCTTTGGGACTGGAGGTGACTTGGGGGCTCTAGGAAGAGACACTCTTCTCTGTCTCCCTAATTCACAGCACCCCACCTGGGCCTGCCCCCAGCTCTGCTGTTCCCCAAGAAGGCAGCAGGCCACAGACTGCCTCCCACCCCCTGCTACCCTGAAGGTGGTACCTAGGCATGATGTTCGGGTGGAGGAAACACTTACTCTCCTCCTTCCTCCCTCCAACAATCCCATTCCATTTAATAGTAAAACACTCTTGTATCAACACTAAATTTTGGGGGGAAAAAAAAAGAGAAAAATGGCTCATGCTCCCATCCTAAGACACTCATTCTTTCCACTTCTCTGCCTTCCCTCCCGATCTTTGCTCAGGCAGTAAGAAAACCCAACTTGTACTGAGCAGGTCCTGTTGGCCAGTGGACAAGGGCACAGATCCTGGGGGCTGGCTCGGGGTGGGGCCTGGCTTTGCCGCTTAGTAGCTGGGAGACTCTTGGCGAGTTACTGATCCTCTCTGAGCCTCAGTTTCCTCATCTATAACATGGGGTAACAACATCACCAACCTGTCATGAAGATTAAATGAGATGAGTAAGCAAAGCTGTAGCCTGGCGCCTGGCATGGAGCCAATGTCAATGAGTGGTGGCTCTTGGTACATGGGTAGCTCCTGTGCCCTCACCCAGGCCTCCCCCTACTTCCACAGGGCCCCCCTCCCCACCGAGTCAACTCTACCCTGTCCTTCAGATCTCAGTTCAAACATCACCTTCTCATGGAGGCCCTCTCTGCCCCTCCAATCTAGGCCGCCATCTTTGTCAGAGCTGCTCAGACAGCTTCTGTCTTCTGCACAGCACTGTCTAATTAATACCTGTCTCCTCTTCTGGACTGTAGCTGCAAGAACAGGGCCTGTGTCCTTTTTGGTCCCCACTGTGTCCCCAGCACCTAGCTCAACCCTGACCCAGACCAGTCTCCCTGAGCCTGATGACCATGAACTCTTAATGAACCACCGAGTTCTTTCTGAGCCCAGAGAATTATCATTGGGTACATCTGCTGTCTCTGAAAATGCTAACTCCCCCAGCCCATCTCTCACTGCTCATCTACTTCCCTGGGGGGACCCCTTCAGGGAAGGAATCTCCCCAAGTTTGAGGGGAAGCCTACTTTGCTGGGTTGCTTTGGATTGGATTCGGGGTCCATCGTCTGGGCTTTTGCAGCATCCACACCTCGGGGAGAGGCATCCCAAATGGGTCCAAGTTGACGACTTGTCGCAGCTGACAGCAGAGGGTGTGAAGCCAGCCCTGCTCCCCCACCCTGGGGTGGGCACAATCTTGGGCCCAGTTGGAGACCGAAGGCAAGAATCTTGGAGGCTTGGGGAGACGAGAGGGAGAAGAGAGGCATCTCCCTCGCTGGCGATGTCAGCTTCTTGCCTCTCACCAGGACCGAGTCTCAAATGATAAGAGACTCCTGGGTGGGCTCTCTTCCCTCTCTCCAACCCTGGGAGACTGGGATAATTGGTGAAGGCTCAGCAGATTCTACAATGCTCCTGAGACAGGCTTGCCGGGGACCGTGTCTGCTTAACGATTGATGATAACAACACCAGTTGGAACCAAATGCATATTACCCGTTGGTAAATTTCATTTGCAAGATTTAGTTCTCCTGCAGTCCCTGTGATAGCACAACATTTCATTGTTTTAAGGCACTATTAGCTAAATTTTGCAAACTGGCCTTGGCTGGATCACAACAAACCAGAGCTATCCAGGTTTCTGGGGACACGTTCATTCCAGCCTCCTTTTGGTTGGCCTGCAAGATAGTCAAGGGTTGAGGCTATGGCCTTGGGGAGAGGAGAACTGTGTTCAAATCTTGGTTCTTCCGTTTCCCAACTCTGTGGGCTTGGACAGGTGACTTCATCTCTCTGAGCCTCATCTTGTGCACCTGTAAAATGGGAACAATAACATTAGGAGGAGGGGGAAGTGAGGTCAAGATATTAATTCTCTTTGCTCCCTCCTTGCAGGGTCAATCAGTGTCAAGCGCATCTCTTGATTGAAGGTCACAGCTCCCATCCGGCAGCCCTCTCCTCACAACTTTCTCTGCCTCCAGATTCTGGTAACTGCCTCCTGCTCCTCGCCCCAGGATTATCTTTCAACAAACTAAGGTCATATTTCCTATCCTCTTGTCCTCCTTGCCCCTTAAGTTCCGGTTTCCTGCCACTTCCCTAACGCTCCTGGAACTTAGCATCTTTCTCTGCAGGGCCTCAATTCTTGCCACTGTGAATAATCCCTTCCTCTCAACTCACTTCTTGAGATACCAGCTGATAACAGGTTCAAGCAGGGGTTCTCCCTCTGGGGTCCAAAGATTGTGTAGGATTTTGCATCTGTCTGCATTTGTCCAGGAAGAGAGTTCATGGCCTTCTTTACTGCGCGCCACCCCCCCCCCCATTCTCAATCATAAAGATGTTAAGAACCACTGGATATTAGGTATTCTGTCACTTCTCCCAGAATCATTTGATTTTACAGATGGATTTTAAATAGCCAAAGGAATGAATCTTTCATGGTGGAATTATTACAGGGATTGCGTAGATAACAGGGCCTCGGGCAGCCTGGAGCCTCCTCAATTGGCCTTATACAGACCGTGCTTGCCTGACCGCTGTGCTAATGCAGCTTAGTGTATAGCTACTGATTTTATTATCCCAAAGTGGGAAAACAAAGTCTGGGAGATTCATGTAGGATTATAAAGGGGCCAGATTTACTATTCTATAAAACTTTTTTCAGAGTGAAAGAGAAAGGAAAATACTAATAAAAAATGACATGCTAAATTAAATGGACCAGAGAACCCATAACAAAATAAATCTCGCAACCAAGGAGTTTGGCTGGCTGATGTTGGCTGGAAAATATTTAAGAGGGGAAGAAATGGATAAAGGAAAGAAAAAGGAAATTGTCTTCCTCTTTTCTTGGGGTGATCCAATCTCTGTCTTTAGGAATTGGAAAGCAGAGTGCGCGTGCCCTTTTCTTAGCAACATCAGGTGGTCCAGCATCAGGGGGAGGATCCCAAAAGAATGTTCTTTTGGGGATGGAATTCTTCCTTTTTTTCTTTCTCTTCTTCTTTTCCTCCTCCCTCTCCCTTCTCTGTTTTTGTTCTTTGTCTGTCTTTATAAAGCCCTGACAATATGCCGGGTGTAGTGGTAGGCAATTTTACCAACATTATCTCAGATTTGCAACTTGCCAGCTATGTGACCTTGGGCACAAGATTTAGTTTCCTTTGTTGGTGAAGCAGCTGTGGGCCTCGCACAAAATGATACATCTAAAGCCATTAGTGCAGTGTCTAGGAGCAGCAGTCTAATAAATGTTAGTTCTCTTTTCTCCTTGTAACAAAACTAGCCAGCCCCTAATGCATCTAATTAATAAATGCACATTTTAAAGATACTGACACAGTGAACAAGGAACTGTGGTTTCTTTTGTTGCCTAAAGGAAGGTACCTGGACACAAAGGGGGCTGAAGTTGCCTGTTTTTAAGCGTGAAGGTGGGCTCTTGCTTCTTGTTTTAAGGTGTAGAGTAGGCAGGGGTGGTTTTTGATATGCAAATACGCATTGTGTTGCCATGACAAAGATGTTGCAAGGAAATAGAAAATCACGGAACTTCAGAGCCAGAACAGATTTTCAAACAAAATAACCCTATTTTCTAAGCCCAAATTGGGATGGAGGGTCAGAAGGGTACAAGTGTTCTTATGGGGACAGCAGGACAAAGCCATATTGTCTGGAGTTTGAGATGCTTTCTTTTAAACTTTTTAACATATCTGAAATTAGCATGCCTTTTGTGTGTGCTTAATGTAGTTTTTTTTTTTAAGTCTAGAAAAGCTGTTCTTATACCTAATGTGCATCTTACAGGCAATGGTATCTTAAAATCAAGCAAAGATGGTTTTGAAATCAGAGCCTGAATCAATGATCAGTCCAACATGAGGCCTCCTTATCCTCTTCCGCACAAAGCAGAGGTAGACCAGTTGACCACTAGGTGTCCTCCCAGCACTGGGGTGGCAGAAGGTGTCAGTGCCCCACCTACCCCTCAGCATCTATCTCCACGTGCCTCCATCTTCTCGTGCTCCCATCCTGAGGGCCCTTTGGGTGAACAGCGTGATCTGCCTGTGCACAGAGAAGCCTGGCCGTGTCAGGGAGATAATGCCCCTGGAAGCAGCCCTCAGCCAACAAGGCCTGAGAGTTGGTGGAGAATACCAAAGATTGCTCGCCCCTTAAATGGGAAACTCCGAGGCGTGCTCTGCCCCGTCCTGCCCAGAGTTCCCAGGTGGTGTTGAGCTCCAGTTTGCATACAGGGCGTCTTGCTGGGTAATGCATCCTTGGCTGCCTGACCCTCCTTCCCTGTCTCACCTTCCTGCTTCTCCTGCTGATGCGTCTGGGATCCCCTCCCCAATAAACTATTTGTACTAGAAACATGTGTTGGTTAATTTTATGTGTCAACTTGTCTGGGCCACTAGATGCCCAGACGGCTGGTAAAACATTATGTCTGGGTGTGCCTGTGAGGGTGTTTCCAGAAGCAATTAGCATATGAATTGATGGACTGAGAGAAGAAAATTGCCCTCACCAATGTGGGTGGGCATCATCCAATCCGTGGAGGCCTGAATAGAACAAAAAGGCAGAGGAAGGTGAATTAACTGCCTGACTGTTGAGCTGGGACATTGCTGAACCCCTGCCCTCCGTGCTCCTAATTCTTAGGCCATCAGACCCGGCCTGGAATCTACACCATCAGCTCTCTGGCTCTCAGGCCTTCAAAGTACACCACTGGTTTCCCTAAGTCTCCAGCTTGTAGATGGCAGATGGTGGGACTTAGTCTCCACAATCGTGTGAACCAATACCCTATAATCAACATATATATCCTGTTGGTTCTGTTCTCTGGAGAACTCTGACTAATATACTTGGTCTCAGGTCTGCTCCTGGGAACCCAGCCTGAGACAGCGGGCCCTCTGTGACTTCATGGAGGCATCTCTACTGCGAGGACGGGTACTGTGAAGCCTTTCTCCAGGGGAGAAAGAAATATTGAAACTGCTGGGCAGCTGCGGAGCAGTGAGGGGGGAACCGCCTTGAAAGCCAGATGACTCTGTTCAAATCCCAGCATTGCCTCTTCCCGCCTGTGTGAACTCGGGCACCATCTTACTCCTGCTGTGCCTCAGTTTCCTCATCTGTAGATGGAAAGGAGTAATCTTTCTCACGAGGCTAGAGTGAAGCTCAAAAAACTATGTCCTTGTATGTGAAAGGGCTTTGTAAATTGATAAAGCATGGGCAGCATTATTCTTGTAATTGAGGGGGAGCCTGACTTAGGAGAAAAACAAAGACTTGGGGGTCAAACACAGCTTGATTCAGATCCCTGATCTGCTGCATCTCATTGGCGTGCTCTTTTCAACTAATATAACTACGTGGAGACTCAGTTCCTCATCTGCCAAGTGGATATTCATTAGGGTACTAAGGACGTATTAGTTAGGGTGCAAAGCTGTAAGAGAGAGCCCCCAAACACAGTGGTTTTAAGTATATAGAAGTCTCTTTTCCCTCTCACACAGGAGTCTTAAGGTGAGTGCTTCAAGGCTGGAATCTCTACTCCACAGAGTCATTCAGGGATCCAGGTTCCTTCTACTTCATTGCTCTGCCGACATCAGCACAGCAAAGTGGGCTCACCAGCAACACATCCATGGAATGGGGACCAGAAATTCCTTTTAAGCAGGTGACATGGAAGCTTCTCATTTTCCCTCTGTTTATTTCCCATTGGTTACATTTAGTCAGATGGTTGCACCTAGTTGCAAGGGAGGCTGGGAAATCTTCTCTCTGTCTGGGCTCCACAGCTAGGTGTCTTGCTAAAATTTGGAGGGGGCTATGCTACTAAGAGAAGAAAAGCAGCTAGGAATTTCTGCCATAGGGGCAATTTCTCCCCCACTGGGTTGCTGTTAAGCTTAAACGAGATCCTGTCTCTGCCAAAAGCCAGCACACGATACGGCCTCAGTGATTCAGTCACTCTGTCTTTATCGCTATGCAGCAGGTAAGAGATACTGCATTCTGAGGATCAGTTGAGATGGGAGCATCTGGGAACCCCTTCAGAGGGCCCCTTTGCAGAGCCAGAGCCTCCTCACTTCCCTGGTCTGAGTGGGGCTGACCCGCCCCTGTGCTCCTGTTCCGTGAGCACCCCGGCTCTGGCTCCCTGAAGCCCATCTTAGTGAGGGAATCTATTTTCAGGCCGTGACTGGGCAGGGCAGTGGGCCATTCCTGGAGGAATTCAACCTTGGCTGGGCCCACCATGGAGGAGACATGGATCTCAAATCCAGGCTCACCTTTTGGGACCTCCAGAGGCGGCTGTCTAGCCCACCTGCCTTAGTGAAATTCCCCCTGGAGGGGGCATTCGTCCTTGGAGTGGCTGAGCGAAGGAGAAAGGAAGAAACCCAGACAGGGGCGGGATACGGTGAATGAGCAATCAGCCCGGGTACAAGCTCTGAATTCCACTTCTTCCTCTTCCTTGGACCTGCTGTGTGACTTGAAGCACGTCTCTCTGCCTCTCTTGTCCCACCTGTCACATCTTACTCTGGGTTTCTAGAGTCTAAGGCAGACCAACCGACAGGTGTGCACTTACCTAGCCTGGCCCAGCTTTTTCTGGGTTTATTTGGGAGGGAAAATTCACATTTGGGTGCAGTTTAGCTTGGGACTTACGAAAGAGGTCCCGTAGTCATTCATTCTAGCAGTGTTTATTGAGCACCTACTGTGTACCAGGCCCCACTGCCCTAGGCTCAAGGAGCTCACGGTTAGAGGTGGTGGAGAAGGAAACAGGCGTGTAAGCAGATAGTTACAATGCAATCCAGCAAGCGATGGAGGGGGGACTAAGGCTGTCAGGGCTGACTGTGCCCGAAGACTTCAGAGGAGAGGCAGCAGGTTTACGAGTAACCCCAGGTGCTGGCATTTCCTGAGTCGTTACTGTGGGCCAGACTCTATGCAGAGGGATTTGCAAGCAACATCTTGCTAGTCTTCCCTTTAGCCCTGTGAGGGAGGTTCCATTATTCACACCAGTTTACAGATGAGAAAGCCGAGGATCAGAGATGTTAAGTAACTTGCATCAAGTCACACAGCCAGTAAGAGGCTCAGTTGGGATGTGAAGTCAGGCTTGTTGTCAGCAACCTGCAGTTCTGTAGCCAAATCCTGGCCCATGGCCTGTTTTTGTAAATGAAGTTTTATTGGCACGTAGACACGCCCATTCATTTACATGTTGTCTGTGGCTGCTTTCACACTGTGGTGTCAGAGTTGATCAGTTGTTAAGAGACCAAATGACCTGCAAAGCTGAAAACATTTACCATCTGATCCTTTACAGAAAAACTTTGCTGAGCCCTGCTTTATTACATTGTCATTTAATTCTCACACAACCTGATTATCACCCCCCTTATACCAGGTGGGGAAACCGAGGCACGGAGAGGCAAAGTTGCTTGTCCAAGGTCCCACAGCAGAGCCGTGATTAGCACTCTGGCGCAGTCAGGTCCAGAGGCTGTGGCTCTAACCACTCTGCCCGTTGTCCTTCCAATCCTACCAGCAAGGTCTGCTCCTTACCTTTAATTTTCACATTCCGTTTACCACGAGGAAGAGGAAAAGGTACTTGTTAGAACTGGCTACGAGCAGGTGTCAAAATATTTTCTGAGGCACCAGAAATGTGCATGGAGAAGGAAAATTGTGGGGACCGGAGCTTTCAATATTTTTCTTTGTGGTGACCACATAACGAAAGCTTTGGCAGCTCGCCCAAAACGGTCCGTCCGCCGGATGCTGCGGGGATGGGCTGAAAAAGAATAATAGTAGCGTCAAGCTCATGGGATTGCAGCAAGGATTAAATGAGGTAATATACGCAAAGGGCCCAGAACTGTGTCTGACACCCAGTCAGGTCCACATACGCATTTTGCTACTTTGTGTCCCCAAGAGCCCTTTGCCAGGAATATTCTTAGTTTATGGCAACATGTGGTTCACTCACTAGCATCTCTCTCAGCTCTAGGTCTCTGCATGGGCTGTTCTCCCTGCCTGGACTCTCTCACCTGCAAGCTGAGAACCGTGTCTTCCCGGTTCTCCTTGGCTGTGCAGCCTCAGATCTGGGGTCAGGGCCTGCGGGGATGCTGTCTGACGCTCCCCCTGTTAGGCTGTATATGCATGCTCCTCTCTATGGTAAATGTTCCTCCACCTGCCTCCCCTCCCCTCCAGGCTGTGAGCGCCTGCAGGGCACGGCTGTGTTTTATTTGGCTCCATGCAGTGGAAGATGAAGTTACAGAGAGTCTGAGCGTGAGGAGGATTTGATGTACTGGCTCTGAGTTGGGGGGGCCCACATGACAGGACCAGAGAGGGACCTTTTGGAGCTGACGGTGCCCCCGACTGACAGCCAGCAAGGAAACAGAGACCACAGTCCTACAGCCACAAGGAACTGCCACAACCTGAATGCACTTGGAAGCAGATTTCATCCCAGAGCCTCCAGAAGAGTACGCAGCCCTACTAATACATACGTTTTAGTCCACTGAGACCCGGAGCTGAGACTCCAGCCATGCCATGCTAGACTCTTGACCCATAAGAACTGTGAGGTAATAAATGTGTGTTGCTTTAAGCTGCCAAGTGTGTGGTGATTTGTTATGGCAGCAATAAGGAACAACTGGACTCCATGGATGCCCAGATAACAATTTCCTGAACGAACAGATAACCACAGATTTTGCCTTCTGAGTGCTAGCTCTGTGCTTGGGTCTCTCTAGGCTCCTGAAGTGCACAAACTCTCCCACTGTCACAGCAGTTCTGCGAGTTAGGTGCTACTATTATCTGCATTCTAGAGATGGGCAAACTGAGGCCCAGAGAGGTTGTCTTACTTGCCCAAGGTTGCACAGCTGGCAAGTGGCAGAGGTAGGACTTCAGGCCATCTTGCTCGAAGCCTCCCATGTCACCACTATGCCACACTATCTCTGGCACTATTAGGAGGTCCTGCCCGTTATGTTCAGTTTTCAAATTCTTGCCGTGTCCTCATGTGGTCTTTCCTCATGAGGAATGCGGGATGCTCCAGTGTGCGAGAATCCCTGGTGTCTGTGTCTCTTTGGATGAGGACACCCATCCTATTGGATTAGGGCCTCACCCTTATGACCTCACTTAACCTTAATTACCTCCTTAAAGGCCCGATCTCCAGATACAGTCACATTGGGGGTTAGAGCTTCAACATAGGAGTTTTGTGGGAACTCCATTCAGACCATAACACCTGGCTCATTTGGTTCATTTGTCCAGACTTGGACTCGCTGTCACCACCTGCAGAGAGCCTTGTTGACCTCTGCCCTCCTCCAAGTGGGGCCAGGCACATGGGGTGTTTTTCTATCAGGGCCTCCTAAGCTCCTTGGCTTTACCTGTCTTTCTGTCTAGGCCATGAGCATCCTGAGGTGTCAGAGGAGGTCATCTAGAGGACGTGACTGCTGGTCGACCCTAGAGCTGGACCCAGGCAATGGGAGGCTCCTTAATTCCTCCCCTGACCTTGGAAGGTGCATTCTGCTTGCCTTCCCTGCACTAGGACCTGCTCAAGGGCACAGCCTTGAGAGAGCAGTGTGTTGTTGAGACCACCTGTGTGGTACACGTGACCGAACTCTGTTAAGGCCTCTATATAAACTTCAAGTTTCTGGCTGGAGGGTGAGGAGATCTACTCATCTTGCTGCTCAAGACAAGCCTCATAAGTTAGTTCCCCTGGTTGTTAAACCTGCTACCTACCAATCAGCCTCTTTCTTCCATCTCTCCTTGCCCTCCAAGGCGTACAG
This sequence comes from Ceratotherium simum simum, assembly GCF_057802395.1. Lineage (NCBI taxonomy): Eukaryota > Metazoa > Chordata > Mammalia > Perissodactyla > Rhinocerotidae > Ceratotherium > Ceratotherium simum. The sequence continues at coordinate 8,002,282 of NC_141925.1, forward strand.
GGCCAGTTTGCAAACCAACATGAGGGCAGAGGCTGGAGTTCATACATTTTGTGTCTCCACTGTTGGTGCCAGGACCTGAGACTGAAGACATTATAATGGCCAACAGACGTTGAGTTCTAAATATGTGCCCGGCTTTCCACTACAGTTGTGCTATCTGTTATGGTAGCCATGAGTCGAGTCCTTGAAATGGGTGAGTCCAAATTTAGATGTGCTATGAGGATGAAATACACACCGGCTTTCAAAGATTTAGTAGAAAAATCAGAAAGTAAACTATCTCATCAATAATCTTGAACATATTGATTACATGTTGAAATGAGAATCTTTGGGATATATTGGATTCAGTAAAATATTTTATTAAAATTAGCTTCGCCCTTTAACACGTGGCCACTAGGAGATGTAGAATTATGTATGTGGCTTGCATCATACTTCTGTTGGAGAGTGTGTGCTAGTTGCTTTATCTGCACAACAACCCTGTGAGGTTGGTACCAATATACCCCTATTTTACAGGTGAGAAAACGGAGGCACAGAGGTTCTAGGTAATTTTTTTGAGATAACACAGTGTGTTAGTCTGCTTGGGTGCTATAACAAATTACCATAGACAGTGTGGCTTAAACAACAGATATGTATTTTTCACAGTCTGTGGTTGGAAGTCTGAGGTCAGGGTGCCAGCATACTTGGGTTCTTGGTGAGGGCCCTCTTCCGGGTTTACAGATGGCTGGCTTCTTGTATCCTCACACGGTGGAGAGAGAGACACAAGCAAGCTCTCCTGTGTCTTCTTATCAGGCCACTAATCCCATCATGAGGGATTGTGACCTAATCTCAAAGACCCCCATCTCCAAATACCATTCCACTGGGGATTGGGGTTTCAACTTATGCATTTTGGGGGGGCATAGACATGCAGTCCATAACACACAGCTAATTAGTGACAGATTAGTGATGTTCTCATCTCCTCTGGGGTGACAACCCAGCTCATCTGTCCACAGAGCTGGCTTGCGGAACCCTATACCATGTTGCTTTTCTAAAGCAGACTTGCACCCCCGCTCTGTTCCCTGTGACCTTTGGGGCCTCCCCCCTGAGGTTTTTTCTTTCTGGAATTCCCAGCTGAAGTCCTACCCAGCCCCCAAAGTGCCCACCAAACGCCTCCTCTCCATCACCCTATCACTCAGGAAATTCCAGGGTTTTAAGAGCTCTGTGCCAGGAAGCGGGGACAAAGACCAGATATCTTTCTGTGATATCACAGAGTAGCTAAGGATTGTCCTTTTTGTATAGTTTGATGTCTTTCTGGTTCTTGGTATGATGAGTGAATTTTGATTGTATCCTGGACATTTTGAGTATTATTTTTTGAGACTCTGGATCTTATTGAAACCTTCTGTTTTAGCTGGCTTCCTCTGACCTACTCCAGCAGGAGTGAGGGCCTCCTCTCATTACTTCGTGGTGAGAGTAGAGATCCTGGTTCCCCACCACACCTCCACTGATACCTGAGCGGGGATCCTTGCTGCTGTTGAGTAGGGGTGAGTGTTCTAGCTTCCTACTGGGCCCCACGGATACCTCCCTGGCTGGGAGGGGTAGGGGTACCTCGTTACTGCTCCACATTTGGTCTCCACTGAAACCATGAGTGAGGCAGGGGCCTTGTTACTGACAAGAGGCAGTAGAAGTTCTGACTCTCCACTGAGCCTCCTCTGACACACCCTAGCGGGGTATGGGGAGGGGAGGGGAGCTGCACCTCATTACTACAGGGTGGCGGGGGGTGGTCCAGATTCCCCACGTGGGCTCCGTCAACACTGCACGCCGAGGGAGGGGGCTTCATTCCTGTCTGGCAGGGATGAATGTCTCAGGCTCTGCTCAGCCTTCTCTGACCCCACCCTTCGTGCGCGTGTCGGGGGGCACCTCATTAAAGCCTGGTAAGTTGGGAGTCTAGGCTTCCCACTCAGCTTTTGCTGGCATGGGTGGGGTTGGGGACAGTTTCTTTGGTGGCGTTTGATTTCTGTAGAGGGGGTATTGTCTAGAAGTTTTCTGTTTTGCTAGGCTGCCCCTTTCCTGGTCCCTTGGCAACAGAGGGCGGGCACTTGTTGGAGCTTTTCTGACTGTGTCCATGGGCGTTTCCCAGTTGTTGGCCTCTTCAGCTCCAAGCCTGGATGAAGCACAAGGAAAAGCAAGGGAACTCGCCACCGTGTTCCTCCTTGGGTCCTGAGGTCTCGCTGGTCTGCCTTCTCTCCACCTTCCAGAGTCTTCTTACGACTGTTTTATATACAATGTCCAGGGTTTCACTTGTGCTTACTGGGAGGAATGGGGAGATGTACAAGTACTCCATCTTCCTGGAAGTGGAAGTCTCTATCCCAGAAGCTGTCACACTCATCCACTTCTGTCCCATTGGCCAGATGTGGCCACTGGGCCACTTCAAGTTGCAAGGGAAGTGGGGAAATGTAGTCTCTGTTATAGGTTGCCACGGGTCTGGTTAAAAATTGTGGCTTTTCATAGTGGATGAAGGGAGGATGGATATTGGGGGCCACCGGTTGTCTCTGTCACGGGGACGAGAGTAAAGTCTGCAGGCGCGTGGGAGCCCTTCAGCGTTCTCCGCTCCCCCACCGCTTCCACACCAGAGCTGGAGTAGTCGGGTGGTCGTCTCGCCCAGACATGGACACACAGACTCTCCTTTTGTGCTTTCTTTTGTTTAGTCGGGGTTTCTCAGTCTCGGCACTGCTGACACCTTGGGCATCCACTCCTTGTTGGGAGGCTATCCTGTGCACTGGAGGGAGCTTAGCAGCACCCCTGGCCTCTTCCCGCTAGATGCCAGTAACACTTCTCGTCTACCCCCCAATTGTGACAACAGACCTCTTCTCCAGACAGTGCCAAGTGTCCCCTGGGGGACAAAACCATCCCAGTTGAGAATCACCGGATTAGTTCAAACTTCAACAATAACTCTATATTTGTATTCACAATCACTGCTATATAGACTGTGTCCAGGCTTTTCAAGAGTACTTTTGACTCTTGGCGGTTTCTTCTTTGCTCACTGATTTAGAACTTCCCTGGTACGCGCTGTAGATGACACAGCGGAGCAGAACATGTTCCTGCAGCCAGATTTCCTGGGTTGAACCCCCGCTCCGCTCCTTACTAGCTCTATCGCTCTGGGCAAGTTACTTAGCCTCAATGGGTCTCAGCTTCCTCACCTGTAAAATGGGGAGTAATTCTAGTCTCTACCATACGGGGTTGTTGTGGGATTAAAATGAGTGAGCATGTAAGATGCTTGTAAGAGTGCTCATCAATAAATGCTAACCTTTATTGTGGCTGTTATTATTACTGCATTGCTAGTACTTCTACTTGGCACCAAGTGTTGTTGAAAATCCCCAAGCTTGGAAATTTTTTCTTAACCTTGTTTGTATTAACCTTGTCTCCAGCAGAATGAAAGCCTTGGAGAAGATGAAAAGGATCCCTCTTTGGAAGCAAGGCTGTTACATCCTTTAAAGTGATCAAATTATGGATCATCAAAGGAGAATGGATGGCAGAGGGGGGAGGGCATTGTTCACGTCCCCTTTCAGGAGGCACCACTAATTAATTCACATGCCATTGTTCTGCAGGCACTTAGGGCCCGGGAAATGACGGCCACACTTTCGTATGCTCAGATGGAACAAATTGCGAGTGGGAGAAATGAGCTAATGGGTGGAAATCACTTTGCACAGTGGCTGGCATGTGGTAAACACGTCATAAATGTTGGCTATTATACCTCATGTGGCATGAAAGCAGTTCCTGCCTGGGGTAATTGTGCTGGATACCTGCACTGTTTTGAATGGCAGCCCCCCAAAAGATATGTCCACCCAGAACCAGTGAATGTGACCTTATTTGGACAAAGGATCTTTGCAGATGTAATTAAATTAAGGATCTTGAGAGGAGATCATGCTGGATTATCTGGTTGGCCCCAAATCCAACGACTGGTGGATTTAAAAGAGGGAAAGACACAGACAGAGAGGAGAAGATACAGAAGAGAAGCTCGTGTGATGATGGAGGCAGAGATGGAGCGATGCAACTACACTCAAGCTGAGGGATGCCCAAGATCGCAGCAGCCACCAGATGCTAAGAGAGAAGCATGGGAAGGATGATCCCTCACAGCTCTCTGAAAGAACCAGCCCTGCCAACACCTTGATTTTGGACTTCTGGCCTCCAGAACTGGGAGAGAATAAATTTCTGTTGTTTTAAGCTGCCCAGTTTCTGGCAATTTGTTACAGTAGCCACAGGAAACTCATAAAATACCCCATTTGGATGGTGTCCTTTTCCTTTCAAAGAAACCTACTTCCTGCTCATCCTGAGGTGTTTTGCTCACAGTGTCTATCACTGTCACACAGTGGGTAGATGTGTGTTTAAGTTTATAAGAAACTGAGAGGCATGTCCATTAATTGCCCCCCCTTTACAGATGAGGAACCTGAGGTCCAGAGAGGTTGAGTAAGATGTCTGAGGTCACATAGCTAGTAAGTGGCAGAGCCAAGATTTGAACCTGGTAGTTTGGCTTCAAAGTTCATGCTCTTGACCACTTCAGAATGCTGCTTCTCACCCCTCAGGGCTCTCAGCAGTGGGAGATTTCTCAAGTCTGCTTGGACTTGTCACAATTCTCCTTGCTCATGTTTTCCTGTGGAGGATCAACGGCCTCTTCCTCCCTCCATCCAAGCCCAGCTCTCCACACTCACTCCCACCCCTCCATTGTCTCAGCCCATTGTCTGATCTCCTCCTTCCCTGGGTGGGGAAGTCCATCTCATGTAGGAAAGTAGAAAGAAGTCTGATCATGCCTCACACCTAAGCTGTTATCCAGTCTACTCCATCAGCAACTTGATCTCCATTTGTCAAACTCCTTTGTCTCTTTCTTAATTGGATTCTCCTCCTAGAAGTAAGGAGACAGAGCCCCCATTCTAGCCCCAAGGATGGCCACCTCTTATAGTGGCCAAGCTACAGAGTTCCCCATTTACCCCCAGGGCAGTGGGGGCCATTGGGTGGTTTTAGGCAAAATTGTGATGTTACATTTGGTTTTAGAAAAATCCACTGGCTGAGGCGTAGGAAGAGTTTGGGGGCTGGAAGAGGAGGTTAAGAGTAGGAGTGTGGGGACACTATAATAGCTATTGCCTGAATCTACATGAAAGGCGATGGTGCAGAATCTTGTGTGGTGGCAATTGGGATGGAGGGAAAGGGACGGAGTCGAGGAAAATCTAGGATGTAGAGTGGAGAGGGATTGGTTTGATTGGATGTGGAAGGTGATGAGAGGCATCAAGGATGAGTTAACTCTCCACATGGGTGACAAGGAAGGTGTTGGTTTCATTTACAACCAAAGGAAACAAGGAGACTGTCTTAGTCTGCTAGGGCTACCATAACAAAATACTGTAGACTGGGTGGCTAAAACAACAGAAATTTATTTTCTCACAGTTCTGAAGCCTGGAAGTCCAAGATCAAAGTGCCAGCCAATTCCTGGTGAGAGCCCTCTTCCTATCTTGCAGATGGCTGCCCTCTTGCTATGTCTTCTTGTGACTTTTCCTCTTTCTCTCTTTTCCTCTTCTTATAAGGACACTAATCCTATCACGAGGGCTCCACTCTCATGACCTACTCTAACCCCAATCACCTCCCAAAGGCTCCAAATACCATCACATTGGGGTTAGGACTTCAACATATGAAATTTGGGGGGGGCACAAACATTCAACCCATAACAGAGAGGAACCTGGTCTGGGAGGGAAGGGTAGGTGGGAGTTTAGACTCCTTTCCTTCACCTAAAAATAGGTGTGGAGGGAGTGGATGAACTAGACCAGGGGTTGGCAAACTTTCTCTGTAAAGGACCAGATAGTAAATTTTTCAGGATTTGTGGGCCACATAGTCTCTGTAACATCTTAACTCTGCTGTCGTAGTGGGAAGGCAGTCACAGATGATACGTAAATGAATCGACGAGGCTGTGTTCTTATGAAACTATTTACAAAAACAGGCCGCAGTGGAAACAACCCAAATGTCCACCAACAGATGAATGGATAAACAAAATGTAGTCTCTCCACCCAATGGAAGAGTATTCAGCCATAAAAAGGAACAAAGCTCTGGTACATGCTAGGATGTGGAGGAACCATGAAATCATGATGCTCAGTGAAAGAAGCCAGACACAAAAGGTCACATATTGTATGACCCCATTTATATGAACTATTCGGTGTAGGCAAATCCATAGGACAGAAAGCAGACTAGTGGTTGCTGGAGGCTGGAGAGAGGGGAGAACGGGGAGTGACTGCTTCATGGGTATGGGGTGATGAAGATGTTTTGGAACTAGATAGAGGTGATGGTGGCACGAGAATGTGGATGTACAGAATGCCACTGAATTGTGACTTTAAAATGGATAGTTTTATGTTATATGCACTTCACCTCAATTAAAAAAAGGAAAAACAAAAAACAGGCAGTGAACCTGATTGGCGTCTGGGCCGTAGTTTGCTGACCCTTGAACCAGATCATGTTGAAGGTGTTGTACGGATCTAAGATTCTTTGATTCAAGGGTGGAGTGTGGACTCGGAAGTCGACTTTGTAAGGCATTTTCTAATCTTCCCTTCCGTTTTTTACCCCTGTGGACTCCGATTGGGGGACCATGTTCAGAGAGAAGCACCTGGACCTGGGATTCCCATGTGGCACTGTCCAGCAGAATCATAACACAAACCACAAATGCAACTTGCCCGTGCAATTCAGAACTTTCTAACAGCCACGTTGAAAAAGTAAAAAGAAACAGGTGAGGTCATTTTTTTTTCTGTTACCAATATTTATTCATTTTTGTTTTTTAGCCAAAAATGAAACATACCAACATATTTTCTGAATTTTACTTTCCATTTTTACCCCCAAATCTTATGGACTTGATTTCTCTTCTAATTTCAATCATCTCCCCAAGATTTTCATGGAGGTCGTCCTTATACAGAAAACAAAACATATATAGAAAAACAAAAATTAAGGACTGTGTCAAATTTCAGCATTTTAACATTTTGACTACATTGTTTGTAACCCCACATCCACTTTTATGTTGAGAAACCTGAGTTAAATCCTATTCTTCTTCTTTCTATATGTTAGGCTTCACTGAGGTGAGATGAGTTTTTATAATATATTTTGTTTAACGCAATATGTAAAAAATGTCATTTTGACATGTAACCAATATAAAAATTATTAACAAGATATTTTGCATCCTTTAAAAAATTTTTTTATTTTATTGAGGTCATAATAATTTATAACGTTATGAAATTTCAGTTGTACATTATTATTTTTCATTCACCATATAAAGTACCTTTCACCTTTTGTGTCCATCTCCCAACCCCTTCCCCTCTGGCAACCACTAGACTGTTCTCTTTGTCCGTGTGTTAGTTTATCTTCCATATATGAGTGAAATCATGTGGTGTTTGTCTTTTTCTGTCTGGCTATTTCACTTAATATAATACCCTCAAGGTCCATCCATGTTGTTGTGAATGGGATGATTTTATCATTTTTTATGGCTGAGTAGTATTCCATTGTATATATACACCACATCTTCTTTGTCCATTCACCAGTCGATGGGCACTTGGGTTGCTCCCACTTCTTGACTGTAGGGAGTATGCATCCTTTTTTTTTATATGAAGGCTTGGATGTCAGTTGTACATTTTACGCTTACACCACATCTCAATTCAAACTGGTCCCATCTCAAGTGTGTGAAAGCTGCATGTGGTTCATGGCTACCATACTGGACCGCTCAGGTCTAATGATGTAGAGCCTTCTCTAGTCTGATCGCCCATCCACGTGACACCCACTAGATGATCAGGAAGTCTTTGCCTGAATATATCCAGTGATGTGTTCTGCCATAAAGTGCAGTACACTGGATTTTTGGAAACCCTTGTTATTAGAAAGTGATCCTTTATATAGAATGGACTTTGCTTCCCTCTGTGCCCAAGGCAATGGTTTTCACCCTGCCTCTGGGCCGAACAAGTCTGCACTTTTCTCCTTGACAGCCCCACAGAGGCTTCGAGATGGTGATTTGTGGTCCTTCCTCCATGCTAGAATCAATGGCTCAGCTGAGCAAACATTTATCAGCTCCCGCCGTGACTGGCTCACTGCCTGGAAGGAGGTTGTACCAGGACAGAGACATGAGGTGGTAGCTTTCTTCTCTAAGACCCAAAGGAGCATCCCCATGGCTTGAGGTTTTCAGGGATTCATTGTCCAGACCAGAGCGTAAGACACACCTGATGCAAATGGTCTCTGCAATTCCAGGTGAGCATCTCCATGGCTGTCATTCATTTTCCTTCTCCTTGTGGACAAATCTGAGGTCAGACTCTCTTGAGTTGGAAGATTGCTCAAAGGATAAAGATACTAATGTAATACCAGTTTCAAGGGCAAAAAGAAGGAAGTAAATCTTTCCAACAACGACAGCAGTAATAGTAACAGTGAAAATACAACACTCAACGTGTACCCACTTTCTCTTCAAATTCTCCCAACATCCTTTGGAATAGGTAGTACTTTATAAAGATGACAAAATTGCAGCCAAGAGAGGTGAAGTAGGTTGCCCAAGGTCACACCTGGGCAAGAGAGGAGCTGGGAATGGAATACTCACCTGTCTGAATCCTAAATCCACATTTCCTGCCCGTAGATATCCGAACAAGCCACACTAGAAGTTAAATTCTGCATTTCAGCCTGCCCTCCCCTCTCCCCACCTTCTCCCTCCCTTCCTTCTTTTCTAAGACATTTATTCACGCCAGGCAGTGAGGAGACAAAGCAGGCACATCTTCTGGCTGTGAGAAATACTCAGCCAGTGGGAAGGGCTAAGAACCACGGGACAACAGCCACGACTAACTCTGGGTGCCCATTCCTTGTTTAACGTGGTATTGACAGCAACACCTGGGGGAGGTAACAGAGGCTGTGGTAGAAAGGAAGGACTGGGGATTAGCCTCCCTGACTTCACCCCCAGGGCCCCCATTGACTCCCTGGCTGGCCTTGGAAACCCCTCTCCTCCTTTTGAGGAATTTTATCATCTGTAAAAGCGACATGAAAAGAAAGGCAGAAAGAGAGACAGAAGGAACCCCGTGTCAAGTTTACTGTTGGGACAAAGCGAGGTCATGCTTGTGAAAGCCCTTTGGAAATGGTGAAGACCATCAATGACGATGATAGTGATGAGGGTTGTCGTTAAACTCGATTACACGAAATTGCTAACATTAGGTCATTTCAACCTACAACAATTGCAGTTTCTATATAATTCAACCATAGTGCTTGCTGAGGGTTTTATCCACTAACCGTCCATCCGGCATGACATGATAACCAAGTTTTCCAGACAAACACTAGGGTATGTCAGTGATCATAGGAATTGATCTTTGAATAGAACATTAAGAAAAAACCAAACCACCCCAAACAGGAAGACTAAATCCAGTGTTTCTCAAAGTGTAGAGTGTGTGCCATTCTGTGGGCAAGAAAGATCATTCTAGGTGGTCACCAGACTTGACATTAAATAACTTGGAATCGTGTAGTGGAAAATCAATTCTCTTTCAATTTTCTCTCATTCCTCCAATTACTCTAAGCCAAAAGTCTCAGTTTGGAGTCATCTGTCTTTATCTCTTGCTGACCTTCCATTTAAACAAGACAGAACTGGCCTCGGGCTCAGAGCCTTCAGGGGACCCCAATATCTAGGTGTTCATTGCCTTTATTTTTACAGCTGATTATGGAAAAAATATGCCAGTTTTTCATTAATAGTGATAAAAAGTCTTATTGGAAAAGTTATTTATTTAGGCAAGAAAAGCAATTTGGTTTAAAGAAAAATATTAAGTAAGTAATTCCACATACGCCCAAAATGGTGAAGGTGATGGGTACCTTCTACTGTTGAGACATATTGCCCTAATTAAAGGTGTGTGTGTGTGTGTGTGTATGTGTGTGTGTCTGTTGGAATAACATAGCCTATAGGTTTACTTTTCTAACTGTGGAGGAAGTCCCTGTGATGTAAGTGTTTATGAACCAAGGTAAATAATTTTGAAAAGCAAACAGCAGTGCAAAATGAAAATCTCTCCACAATTAAAGGGCAAAGCTGTCACCTGTTATGAGACATCTGCTGGAATTAACAAAGGAGCAAGAAGGTTATTTTAGAAAGGCGCCAAATCTACATCAACAGCCCCAAACCTGAGTGAATTTTCTCTCCTCTTCTGGTAGGCAGTGGGCAGCCAGATGACCTTAACTTGACGTTGAACTAGTGGGGCTCGCCTTGTAGCTGGCAACAAGATTTCATGAGGGCAATATGTCGAGAAGAGATAGGTACCTCGAATCCATTCTTAACTGAAGAATCAGAATGAAATCAGCCATGCGTAGGATGCTAACCAATATCTCATAATCACAGGCAGAAGGGTGGGGGAGAATCTTTTATGTTATAGAGAAATCGAAATGTTAAAGCCTTTTTGAAGAGCTGTGCCCCTTTCAGAAAGATGGGGTCCTTCTGCAAGACAACTAGCCTGGACTCTGAAAAAGTATCAATAACATGAAAGTTAAAACAAGGCAATGGGACTCTCCTACATTAAAGGAGACTAAAGAGATCACAGAAGCTCCCTTTGCATTGTAGATTTTTTTCTCTGCTGGATCCAGGACAAGATGATCCTACTCTCCCTGCCTCCCAGATGTCTCAGGCTTATGCCACCTCCCTCTTGCACCAGGACAATGATTCTGAGTGTCTAAGCAGGGTTGGCAAATAAATACCACACGTGCTGATGCTCTTACTCCTGTACCCAGGGAAGACATCACTAATCGATTTCAACACAATGCTCCAGCCAGCCACCACTAATCAATTGCAGAGAAACAGTCACTTGACATCCTGGAGAATTTTTTTTTCTGGAGTTTTCAAGCAACACAAGTGCAAACCTGAGTTACTCTAAACTGGGTACAAATGGCATCCTGCTCCTCATGGTAACTCATCCCTCTCCACTGCCTTCTGCAACCAGCATAATAAAACAGGAGTTTATCTTGCCTAAAATCCCTTTTAAGCATTTAATGGGACCCCAGCTTGCTCCTGTGTGCTCACCAGGAAGTTGGCTTCCACATCCGGGGACCCTGCTGCTCCTGTGGGTGCTGCCACTGAGCTAATAGGAGCTGCACTCCCTCTGCTGGGACGCCTCTCGTCTATTTGTCCGGTGCTGGAACTTCTTCCAGCTGATCCACTGGGACCCGTGGTGCCAACACTTAAAAAAAAAAGTAACTTTAGGGGCCTGCCTGGTGGTGTAGCGGTTAAGTGCGCACGCTCTGCTTCGGCAGCCTGGGGTTCGCAGGTTCGGATCCCGGGTGTGCACCGATGCACTGCTTGTCAAGCCATGCTGTGGTGGCATCCCATATAAAGTAGAGGAAGATGGGCATGGGTGTTAGCCCAGGGCCAGTCTTCCTCAGCAAAAAAAGAGGAGGATTGGCAATAGATGTTAGCTCAGGGCTAATCTTCCTCACAAAAACAAAAACAAAACCTTTAGGGCCTGGCCCTGTGGCCAAGTGGTTCAAGTTTCGTCTGTTCTGCTTCAGTGGCCCAGGTTCGCAGGTTTGGGTCCTGAGCGCAGACCTACTCTGCTCACCAGCCATGCTGTGGCAGCGACCCACATACAAAACAATAGAGGAAGATTGGCACAGATGTTAGCTCAGGACGAATCTTCCTCGGCAAAAAACAAAGAAACAAAGAAACAAGCTTTATTGACGCATATTTTACATGTCGTATAATTCACCCATTTCAAGTGTACAATTCAAGAATTTTTAGTAAATTTATCAAGTTGTGCAACTATTGCCACCATCCCAATGAGATCCCTCATGTCCACTAACTGAGACCTTCAGACTTGAACTGGGACTCACACCACTGGCCCCTCTGGTTCTCGGGCCTTCGGGTTTTGGCTGGAACTGCACCACTGGCTTTCCTGGGCCTCCAGCTTGCAGATGGCAGATTGTGGGACTTCTCAGCCTCCATAATCGCATGAGCCAATCCCTCAAATACATCACTTTCTACATATTTATGCATGTCCTATTGGTTCTTTTTCTCTGGAGAATGCTGACTAATACAGAGGTCACACTGGAGAACTGGTTTCCCTTTCCATCTCTGTGCGTATATAGGAGAAGGAAGCACAGATGTGCTCTGAGTGCCTCACGACCATCACATGGCTGGAGGCTGCAGAAGAGCCTGGGGCCGGGGTGTGCAGCTGGTGGTATCAATAAAAGGCTCCTTTTTGCTTGTTTTTCTGTGGCTAATCCTGGCAGCAGAATGCGCAGGAGACACGCTGACAGATGGAGTGGAGGAAATACCTGGAGAAACGCTCCATGGAAGGGAATTAGAGTCCCCTTATTCAAACCAAACACCACGGAATCACAAGACCTTGGAGCTGAAGGTGGGCACACTGGGGAAGCTCCACAGACCAGCCTGGAGTCCCTCATGTTTGCCAGGCCACAGTGCTTCCCTGCTCTGGAAAGCCTGTGACTCTAGAGCCCTATTTCAATATCCAAGGCTGGATCACCTCTACAGCATCCCTGAAGGATGATCTCCCTCCCTTAACGTGATCACCTTCAGGGACGAGGCGCTCATTGCCTCACCTGGGTCGAGGGAGCTGAGATAACGCTTTCCTGCTTAAATATCAACACGTGCATTTTGATGACGCCTGCATTTTGATGAAGAGCGTAAGGAAAAGTACGTGTCTTTTCACTTACCTTTTCTAAATGCCAGGTTCCTATTAGAGGTGAGTATGCAGACGGCAGGATTTGGATCTGTTTCCTTTGGCTGTGTTATTTTTTATTTCATCAGAAGCTTCCAGAACAATCTTTAATTTTGCTGGCGTTGTTGATAGTTATACCTTGGCTTCTCTTATCACCAGTCCAATCAGGCTTCTCCATTCCACTGCGACCACACATGTCAAGGCCACTGGGGGCCTCCAGGTGGCCGCACCCAATGGTCAGCTGTGCTATTATTTTACTTTCATAGCAGCAGGATTCAACAGTGTTGATCACTCTTGCCTTCGTAGAACACTTTCTTCTCTTTGCCTTGCTGTCCGCTCACTCTCTTGGTTTGCCTCCTGTTCACTGGCAGCTACTTTATAATTTCCTTTTCTCACTTCTCCTCCTCCGCTTCTCTGCTCTCCTTTGCCCCAGACGTGGACTCAGCCATTTCTCCACTCATCCCTGGTTTCTCTTGGTGGGAACGGTCCTTAGAGACCACAATCTGGGTGCTGGGGGTGCTCATTATTCCTGGGTTGGACACTGTTTCTAGTTTTTTTGTTAAGAGCCTGTGACTTTTTTTTCTTTGAAGATAAACTACACCTTGAGTTTATACAGAGATTTCTAATTCAAATTCAGGACTAGTAGGTTTTTACATAACATCTTCAGTCTTATCTCAATGTCTCCTTTCTTCCATTTCCAAACTCCTGATTCGCAAAGAAACCAAAAGAATGACTTATTTGCTTTATCCCGTAAACACACACAGAATGGTCTCGGGAAAACAACAGCAACACTACCATCAATGATGTGATCACGAAAATGGTTTCAGATTTTTTTGCGTTCCTTCTTTTTGTTTTTAATGTATATCTTACTAGGCCTTTCCTAGTCAATGATCTAAAGTACCCCTCCAGTCATTCTTTACCACCTCATCTTATTTTTTTGTACTGAATTTTTTGGTATTAATTGATTGATTGATCGATTATAAGCTCCTTGAGCTTATAATCTCTCCCTGCCTTTTCATCCCAGAATCCCCACTGCCTGGCACAAATAGGTACTCAATACGTATCAGTTCAATGGGTGAATGAATAAACAGCAAATATTTTGCCTGGGAAATGATCCTTATGCTCGTTGTTAATCTCCCTCAGTAGAGGGGGCTCCTTGAGGATGGGATCATTGTTTATCCACCTCTGTTCCTGTAGTACCTCTTGGCCTACCACTCAATAGGAGCTCATGGGGGACAAATCCAGGTTTTGCAGAGCCTGACGATTATACAATTTGGAGGGCCTTCTTTAAGTAAAAGAATACAGAATTACAAATACCAAATTAGGTAGAAGGCCTTGGAAGGGACCCATCTAAGAGAGGGCCCCTGAAGCTTAAGCCTCATTAGCTTCAGAGCAAGCCCATCTCTTGGGTTCATTAAAGGTCTGTTGACTGAGTGTGTGAGTCAAAGGTAGAATTTAAATGTCTGGTTCTAGTGGTTTCACTTTCAGGGGGTAGAAACACAAAGACAGCTGTAGCAGCAGGACAGAATGACCTGCTCCATTTTATTCTTGCAGATAATTAGGATATTTTTTATCTTTCCAATTTAAGGCGGTTTCAACCTCAAGTTTGTACCTGGGGGCGAGAAAATAACCAGGTGTTGTGGCGTTTCGCTGAGGCCACTCCCTTAGGCAGCTGCTGTTTCCGTCTTCCTGCTTGCCGTTCTCCTTTCTTTTGCTAACAGCACATGCATTTCCTTTCAGAGAATTATCCTCTGTCCCTTAATCCCGGTGGCTCAGGTGGGGCAGGTCCCAGTTCCAGATAAGGGGATGCACCCCGGGCCTGTCAAATCAGCGTATTTCAACCCCCACCTCCAGGAATTTAATTAACAGTCACCTCCATATTCTGTGTACCCTGCACTGGTCACTATCCTATACATATGATGAATGTATATTAACCCATTCAATCCTCATCACCAGCCTTTGAGGGAAGTGCAATTATTATTTCTACTTTACAGATAGAAAGTGGAGGCACAGAGGGGTTAAGGCTGTTGTCCAAGATCAGAGAGTTACCCAGCAGGTAAGTGATGGAGCAGCGATTCGAACCTAGGCAGTATGGCTCTTCACCACCACACCGGGATGCATCTCAATTATTCCAGGCAAGAGAGGAGAGCCAAGCCAATCCTGAGTGTTTACCCCAAGCCTTGGAACCAGAGGGGAGGATTTCTCTTTCCATAGGAACTGCTAGCAGTTCAGGTGATGAAATCTAGAAGTTTCCAGGGCCATGGTGTAGAGCCTGAGAAGACTGCCACCCAGAGGCAAGATGGGGACCCTCTGGTGGAGACCCTGATGATGCTATTGGTGCTGCTCGCAGTCCGTGCAGGAAGATCTACCGCTGGGTTTCCCACACGTGAGCCAAGACATTCCTTTTACTGCTTAGGGAAATTTGAG
Source organism: Ceratotherium simum simum (assembly GCF_057802395.1). Classification (NCBI taxonomy): domain Eukaryota; kingdom Metazoa; phylum Chordata; class Mammalia; order Perissodactyla; family Rhinocerotidae; genus Ceratotherium; species Ceratotherium simum. The sequence continues at coordinate 8,017,365 of NC_141925.1, forward strand.
TTGGATTTTCCATCTTTTGCAAGTAAAAAAAAAAAGTGCATCTTGGTTTCTGACCTCAGTGAGTTTTCAGAGAAGGCCTTGAGGAAGAATTCCCTTAGGGACCCTGGAAAGGAATGATGCCCCCAGACTCTTGGATACCATCTACCTTCTGGCTGTGTGGTGTATGGAAAGAGTGTGGATGATGGAAGCAGACAGCACGGGTGTGATTCCCAGCTGGGTGACCCTGGGCAAGTCACTTAAGCCCTCCGAATCCCGGAGAAATGGTGAAAACTGCCTTTATGGGTGGTGGGTGTGGCTTTGATGAGATCACATGTGTAAAAGCTCCTCTATAAAGTGGGGATAATGGGCCAGGAGAGCGCCGAGGGGTGAGGGAGGGAGAGCCAGGAACAAGATGAGGATGATTTCTGGACAGAGTGTCCTTACTGTCATGGGATGGAAGATCCTGCATGCTGAGGCCTTTTGTTCCCCAAGTCCCTGAGTCATCTCAGGGGAGGAGAATGTAACGTCAGAGCTTGAAGGTGGCTGTTGGCATGTACCCGCGCTATTTATATGACTCTCCAGTTCTTCACGAAGACAATTTCAGCCCCAGAAGGGAGAACGCACCGCTCTCCTGGGTAGCGGCTCCGAGCACACAGACATGCGCAGTCGGTCTCTCATAATCCTGCAGAGAGAGGGAGACAGGAGGCAGGAGAGCAGGAGGAGGAGGAGGAGGAAGAGAAGGGGAACACAGATGATGACCTATTTTGTGGGAAAGGACACACACACACAGTCACACACATTTGTAAAGTAGAGAGCAGCATTTGCATCCTGGTTCTACATTTCCTCACTGTGTGGTTTGGGCAGGCAAGTCAAGGGAACTCTCTGACCCTCAGTCTCTTTATTTGTGAATGGGAAGTCACGGTAATAATACTCGGTTTGCAGGGATGTGGTGAGGATGACACCAGATAAAACATGTGCAGGGCCTTTCATTTCCTGCTGTCTCCACATGGCCTGGTGGGCGAGGGCTCCCGGATCAGAGGATCAGAGAGTTGGCCTCAGGCTGGGTTTGGTCATGCCCACTGCACATCAGTCCCCTAAGTGCTGCTGCTGGCCCCTCTGAGGCCAAGTTCAGCTCTCAGTCATTCTGGGTCTTCGTGTTTATACTTATTTTTAGCAGGGGAACATTATGGTAAAGGGAAGAGTTATTAACGAACGTATTATTCAATAAAGGGAGATAATAATCGGCTGCCCTAACTGCATTATGAGCCTGTCACTAGAAATTCATACTGTGATTCAAGTTCAATGTTTGAAGTATTTTTAAGTGGGAGCCCAGGTTTTCAAGTGCAGAAAAAAAAAAAAGAACAATTACCTAAAAGTGGTAAAATTAACATCACTTCATCCTTGGGCTTCTAAAGGGCTTTCTGATTATATATCCTTCATGGTTCATCCAGGCAGTTGAGGCTAAGGAAATGAGATGTTTCCATTCGAGTGATGAAAAGCTTCCACAAAATAATTCTTGATATTTGAAAAGGCCAGATGGTGAGCACGCATATTTCTCCAATGGTTTGAAAGTTACCTTCATCCCATCTGGTTCTCTTAGTAACCCTGAGAGGCGGTGTTATGATGCCCATTTTGCAGATAGAGTCCACTGAGGCTCAGAGAGGTGCCTATAGGGCAGAGCCCGTGCAGTGAGTTGCCCTAATCGTAACCCTGACCTGCCTGCTGATGACCAAATTAGGTGAGAACAGAGTAGAGACATCTTAGAGACCTGCTTTATGAAAGGCTAAGCCTGGGAAATTACTGGCTCCTAATGGCGCTTGGTAATGGCCCTAGGGCACGGTGTGATGTGTTTAGATCTGGATTGGAGTCCACAGACCTGTCATCAATCCGTTCTGAGCCCCGATTCTCCCTCCTCTCCTCCGTCCCTGTCTCTGAGCCTACTTCCACATCTACAGAACAAGGGTTTCCCAAGGGTGTCGCAGCCCATAGGTGGGGCCTGAGCCGCTTCTACTTGTTAATAGTTATGCATTTCTCTTTACGCTTACCTTCTCTTTACGGCCAACAGCACTGGCTTCCGATCAGGGTAGCGATGTGCAATTTCATTTTACAATAAATGCATTTAAGCTTTTTCAGAGTGTGTAGATATAAAAAATCTTTAAATCGATAATAGAGGTGGTGGCAGATGCAATAATAACAATAACTGCAAAGGTTTATTGAGTGCTTATTATGGGCCAGGCATTATTCTAAGTGCTTCTTATTTATTAACTCATTTCATCCTCACAACCATTGAGGTTGGTTCTATTTTTAGCCCCCCTCACAATCGAGCAAACGGAGGCACAGAGACTTATACATCCTGTCAAAGCCACATGGCCAGGAAGTGGTTGAGCTGGGATTTGAACCCAGACCCCCGACTCCAGAGTCCGTGCTCCTAAGTAGTTATGCATGTGGGGTACGAATGAGTGGTGTTTGGAGAACACTGGCCTGGGTTGTGTTGGGGGTGACCAACTTGCCCTGTTGGCCTGGAACTTTCTTCATTTTAAACCTGAAAGTCCTGTGTCCAGGGAATCTCCTCATCACATAGTCGTTTCTCAGTCTTTTCCAGTCTCTTCTGAGATTGCATCACTGTATACGGCGGCGACATGAGCCAAGCATATGGAACCAACAGAAACATGCCAGGTCTGCATGGATGGCGAGGAGTAAACACACACATCTCCTAACAACGTACATAACATCCAAAAACCCTCGTCTGAAAATAGCAAAGTGCCTGATTGCTGTGTATGTCACCAACAGTGACACTTGCCTGATCGGTAGAAACAACAGAGCAAAAACATCCCCTATCTCTATCTACAGCAGAGTAAAAGTGTCAGATCTGGATGTACAGAAATGCTACATCCTGGCACACTGGCATGTGTCATGCAGAATAAAGGGACCCCATAGGCACATCTGAAATAACAGTAAGGATGATGAGAATAATAATGTAGAGATGATGAGAGCTGCTGTCTGTGCAGCCTCCACTCTGTTCCAACACTAAGCACTTTGTGTGCATTATCTGAATTAATCCACACAGCCCCTGTGGGGTCACACTATTATTATCATCTCCTTTTTACAGATGAGGAAACCAACACAGAAAGGTTTTAAAAATTGCCCAGCTCACTCAGCTAGGAAGTGAGGAAGTGGAGACTCTCTCAGGCAGCCTTTCTCCAAGGCTGTGCTCCTGACCCTGGGAGAAGATCCTCCACTGTGCAGGTTCTGTGGGTGAAAATGTGCCCAGGAACTCTGTCTCATTCTTTTTCACGACTGTGCAGTATTCCATAGCACGGCTGTACTGTAGCTTATTCAACTAGTTTCCTCCTGACGGACGTGGAGGTTGTTCCCATGTTTTTCTGTTATAAACAGTTCTGCAACATACATGCATGTCTCTATCTCCCAGCGCACACTGTCGAGTGTTTCTCTAGAATGGTGTGGTAGGCAGAATCCCAAAGATGCCCCCAGGATTCCCATCCCCTGCTCCTTCACACACTGATCTAGGTACAGCCAGGAAGCGATGTTGCAGGTGTAATTCAAGTCCCCAGTCAGTTAACTTCAGATTTGCAGGTGATCCAGGTGGGCCCTAATCGATCACACGAGCCCTCTAAAAGTAGCGAGTTTTCTCTGTCTGGGAGCAGAAGAGGATGCGGGCAAGATCTGAAGCATGAGAAGGTCTGACACGCTGCTACTGGCCTGAAGATGGAGAGTCTATGTGAAGAGGCACGTGAGTGGCTTCTAGAAGCTGAGAGAGCCTCTCGATTGACAACCAGCAAGGAATTGGGGACTTCAGTCCTACAACCACAAGGAATTGAATTCTGCTAGTAACAGGAATAAGCGTGGAAGAGGATCCTGGGCTCCAGATAAGAGCACAGCAGCTGACACCTTGCCTTCAGCCTGAGCAGGGACTCAGCCACTCTGGGCTGAACTTCTGGCCTGTGGAGTGTGAGCCAATAGTGGGTGCTGTTTTAAGTTGGTATTTGTTACGCAGCAGTAGAAAACGAATACAGATGGTTCTTAAAAGAGGACTCAAAGTTATCTGTGCTTAAAATCTTAATTCATTCAACAAATATATATTGCCCTCTGGACGAGGCCTGTTTCAGGCTTTGGCGACACAGCAGACACAATTAAGTCACAAAATCTTTGCCCTCTTAGAGCTGACGTTCTTTGGGGGTGTAGTGTTGAGGGGAGGCGGACAATAAACAAAGAAATATGTCAAACATATGTATATTTGGTGATTTGTGGGTGCCATTGAAAAAGAGAAGGCAGGGAAGAGGGACAGAGAGAGAGAGGGAAAGAGCGTGTATATGGGAGTTAATGTGTGGCTAGGGACATGTCTGACATGTGACTAGAGACTTAAAGGGAATAAGCCCTACAGAAAACTGGGGGAAGAGCATTCCAGGCAGCAGGAAGAGCAGGTGCAAAGGCCCTGCGGCAGGAACATGCCTGGTGAATTAAAGGAGACTTTGGGGCAGAGTGAGTGAGGGGGAGAGTTGTTGCAATTGAAGTCAGGAAGGTCACAGCTTCCAGATCTGTGATGCCCCCATAATGGTCGTATCAATGACACTCCTCTCTGCCACGTTTGGCAGAACTCCTCTTTCCACCCTCCCACCCTTCCCAGTACCTGTTAGGATCCAATGCAACGTGTTTTATCAATGGGATGGATGACTAACGGTGCCTCCTCTTTCTAATTTGCATTTCTGATCACCAGTGACACTGGGAATCTTTCCTGATCTCTATTGGCTGTGTGAACCTCTTCCTCCCCCAGGATCTACCCCCGGTACGTGCATCTGTGTATGTTACAGAGAAGAGAGCTTGACGTGCCTGTACGTGTCTCATAGGGCACGGGGTACAGAGAGGCTGCCCCAGGCGTTCCATTCCATCGCGTGTGGACACACCCCATCCATCCTCTGGCTGTCAATTCCCTCCTTTCCACTCCCACTGAAGAAACCTGATCAGAATGCAATGAGCGAGACTGGTGTTTCATAGGAATAACCTTGACTCTACTCCGACGCATTTTTGCAGCATTTGGCACTTTATTATTAGCAATAGATTACTTGTGATACACCTCACAGCTGCTTGCAACAAGCCACACCTTGGTTGAGAACTGCTGGCAGAGAGCGGGCAGTGGCAGTCTGTGTGCGCGTGTGGTGAATGGACAAGAGTGAGAGAGACAGAGAGCAGACTTTCAATGCTCTTCTCTCGCAGAGCCACCAGGTTACTTCTCAGGTTCCAGCTATTTCAAGCCACCTCATCAACCTGCATCAGGAGACTTCGTAGCGTTGGAAGTTGAATCTCCAAGAGCCTAGTTTACGTGTCCTTGGGGTTTTCCCTTTGCTGCCAGCAGGGCCCCCTTCCTGGGAGGTCGCTTGGACTGGGGCCCCATGAAGGCCTTTGCCAGCCACTGAGTACCTCAGGACCCCGGTCCTAGCCATGGGAAAACAGAGGCAGAGCTCGGGGTGCTGCGTCTACAAGTCAAGAACACCAAGATGGCCAGCAAACCACCAGAAGCTGGGAGAGGGGCCTGGAACAGATTCCTCCTCGCAGCCCTCAGAAGGAACCAACCCTGCCGACACCTTGTTCTCAGTCTTCTGGCCCCCAGAACTGCGAGACAATCAATTTCTGTGGTTTAAACCGCTCAGTTTGTGGTACTTTGTTATGGTGGCCCCAGGAAATGAATACACAGGGAAGTGCAATCGGTTTGGACGAATGGGGAGTAGAGTTTGGGGTCTGGCCTCTCAAGGACATGAAGAAAGAGGTAAGGGTCTTGCATTAGGTTTAACGGAAAGGGAGAGTCGTGGAGTGGGGGCCTTGGGGTCAGACTTGGGGTCAAATGCTGGCTCTCCTCTGTGATCTTAGGCTGGTTACTTATACTTCTCTGAGCTCAGAGCACTCATATTTCTTGAAAGCACCATGTTATCAATCAAGAATTTATTCTCGAGGCCCATTTTATAACATGAAATGCTGTAACTGATCAGGAACGGAAAATAAAACAGAACTCCCTTGTATGTTTTCACAGGCGTTTGTTGAGAATATAAAGCAAGGCGCTTATTACAAAGGCTACAAGGTGATTGTTTCCTTGGGGGCATCTTTCCTTCTTCCACAGGCAGGACCGCCCGCGGCATTAAAAAACGGGAACCCAGAGGCACATGGGTTGACAACATGGCCTTCTCTTCCTGATGACTCACGCTGCGGCCAGCAAAGTCATTCCGCGTTCTCTCCTCAAGGAGTCCTTGGGACTGCGCTCAAAATTAGGGTCACTTGTCTGGAAAGTATCAATGTCACTTTGAGATTATTGAATGTTTTTGAACAGCAAGTGCTGGGGGGGGGTGGCACGGTTTCCATGGTGATGTGAGAAGCTGGTGTCATCACTGAAGTGCTAGGAGTGGGTCATAAATACACGTTTTTTTTTTTTTTTTAACTTGGGGGTCTTATTTGCAGGGAGAATGGACATAAAACTGTGCAGGAGGGAGAATGCACTCCAAAGTGTGTGGAGTCATCATCCAGGCGATGTGAATTGGGGCTCCTTTGTCCTCAGCAGCTTATGTAATGAGCCTTGATGTGTGTCTCCATGTGTATGTGTGTCTCTGTGTGTGTGTGTACATGTGTGTATGTGTGTATATATCTGTGTGTCTCTGAGTCTATGTGTGTATATGTATTTCCATGTGTCTCTGAGTGTGTGTGTGTGTTTGCATAGGTGTGTACATGTGTGCATCTCTGTGTGTGTGTGTGCTTATGTGTATACGTGTATGTGTCTCTGTGTGTGCTCTTCCCCAAGGAAGGCCCAGGGCAGACATCACTAATCAATCACAGCAAGCCTCAAACTCCTTCTCTGCAGCGTTTCTCCCTACAGCTAGCCGGCTGGGGTGGACCACAGGAGGGCAATGATGTGCCTTTGCAGTTCTCCAGTGTCCAGTGACTTGGCAACAGAGTATGGATGAACCCAGGACTTTCAGCTCTTGATCCATTGCTTTGTTTGGGTTTTGGACTAACACACAGACTCTACAATTCAAATAATGGTTCAGCTAGTTACCAGCTCTACGCCTTGGCCAAGTCACTTAACTATTCCAAGCCTCAGTCTCCTCATCTGTAAAATGGGTGTATTTCTACGTTTCTTCTTAGGGTTATTTTGAGGCATCAGTGACATGGTCCATGTAAAGAAAGCTCTTAATAGTACCTGGTAAAGCTCCCAAGACACAGTAGCTGCTGCCTTCAAACCCCCCAAATTTATGTTCCCTTGCAGGGCCTGGTGCAGAAGCTGGAAGCCAGACGGGTCTGTGATGTCACACCTCTCACGGCCAGAACCGGCCTCCAGGTTCCAAGAAGATGCCCGACTTCCTGGGAACCGCACATCCCTCCTCCCTCCCGGGAGCCCAAATTCCAAGAAATGCAGCTAAAATTGGCCCTGAACAGCTTTTGCAGAGCACGTCGCAGCTTTTTTTGGGTCTAGAGAGTCGGTTTTCATGATGAAAGTGGCACAGAAGGAGAGACCCAGCTAAACACAGCCGCCGCCCAGACTCGTGTTAACAGGATGCACCCTCCCCGTCGTTTCGGGTTTGGACGCCTCGACTTCCGCAGCAGCTTTCCCCGTGCCCACTAGGTGGCAGCATCGCAACGCGCGGCGGGGACCGCGCCCCGGGACCGTAACAAAGAGCCGCTTCCGAAAAGGATGCCCATAAAATACGCAGCAGCCACAAAATTCTCCGCTGAACTATTTCCCTTTTATGTGGGGCATTTATTTGCATTGCAGGAGCTCCGCGGAAGTATCTCGCCTAAGGGCCATCTTAGGGTCCCAGAAGCAAACTAAAGAATTGTCTGAGCCGCGTGTTGTCCCTGCGGGAGGCGTGTGCCCCCCACCCCGCCGGACTAGGCAGGTTCATTTTGCCCTGGGTTCAACGTTAGAGTTGGAAGTTTTGAATTTTCCGGGAGAGGTGGCCTAGATTGGAGGGAAATGCACCAATTTAGAACTCACGGGCCTGCCATGGGTGCATGCAAAATGCACCAATTTGGGACTCTTGGTCCTGCCGTGGGTGGCTGGCTGCCTCCCTCTCTGAGGCTCAGGGATGGAGTGTTGGCTCTGGAGTGTGGCTGCCTTGTCCTCAGGTCACTAACCGTATGGGGGATTAGTGGGACCCACCTCAATGCCCGCAGGGAGGAGTAGATGAGTCACGATGTGAATTTCTCAGAACAGTGCCTGCCGCATGACGAGGATTCCAATGTGAGCTACTTTTGCTGTTTCCTTAGTATCCTTAGGGTCTGGCACTCAACACCACTCAACAGATAGTAATTTAATGGGCCTCACCGTCCTAGTTTGGGAGACGACAGGAGGAGGTGGGAATGATCGGCAAGGCCTCACTTCGCAGAGCGTGGTCCTGGGCGGGCAGCATGGGCAACACGGTGCTTGTTAGAAATGCAGTGCTGGGTCCCTGGTCCAACGCATGGAGCCAGAATCCTCCTTCACAGCATCTCAGGGGGCTTCCTGCATATCAGTGTGAGGAGCGCTGCTCTGAGGCACCTTCTGGCCCCGGGGAGTGGGGATTCGCCTGGCCTGGGTGAGTTCCATCTCCCAGATTTGCATCTTTCAGCAGCAGCCCTCAGGCAGACCCTGCATCTGAACCTTTTCTCTTGCTTTTCTGGAACGTCTTCTGCAGCTGCCTGCTGCTCAGGTGTGACAGGTGACATACTGCAGTGGGTCCAGCTGTGCTCCACGTGCTTCCCTGAGCCCACAGAGCAGGGGCCCCACTGGCCCGCACACCCTACTGGCTCCCCTGTCTCTGGCCACAGCATCCTCCTCATCACCCCAGTGTCCCCAGTGACGAGAAACAGACTTTGTCTGTGACTCCTGCCTTGTCCTTCCCACCCTCAGCCCTGTGGATTGGCCACCGAAGCGTCTCTCACATGCCAGGCTTCCTCTGCAACCCCTCACTCTGGTTCTGTTTCATCCAGCTCTCTTGGGAACCATCCCCACGTCCCCTGACTGTCCCCCTGCACCCATCTGCTCTCCCCCAGCTCCTGATCTCCTCTCACACACTGCTGCCAAATTACTCTCCAAGCTGGCTTCTGATCACTCACTCTACCGTCCAAAATCCTACACGAGTGCCCACTGTTGATTCGAGGTCTGCTCTCCTTTGCTTGGCAGCCACAGCCTTCTGTGGCCTTCTAATGAGCTCTGATTCACCCTCGCGCCTCCGTCTCAGCTTCTTCCTCTTGCTCCAGCTCAGGGGCCGGCACACCGTAGCCTGGGGGCCGCATCCAGCCCGCAGCCTGTCATTGTCGATGAAATCTGATGTGCACACAGCACTCCTGTTTGTTACGCGTTGTCTGTGGTGGCTTTCATGTTACGAGGGCGGAGTCGAGTAGTCGCAACAGAGACAAAACCTAAAATATTTACTATCCAGCCCTTTTCAGAAAAAATTTGCCACTGTCTGTCCTAGGTCTGCCAGACGGCACTGCATGCTGTTGGTCCCTTGCCCACCCCAGCCTGTTGCATCTTCTGGGACCTCACCCATTTCTGCCTGCAGTGATCCTTCCCACCTCGGAAGGTCTAGCTCGAAGCAGCCGCATTCGGTGTTCCTTCAGCCGGCATCTCTGGAGAAGCTGGTCGTGTGCTGGGGTGACGTCCTTGCTCTCAGGAAGCTCATGAATTGTTGACCCAGGCCGCTGACCAGAAGTACCTCTAGAGCTTCCAGGTAACAGCTCTCGTTTCACTGTCGTCGTGTCTTGATGGCCTGAGGCCAGGTGCCTGCCTCCTGTTTCTGCAGCTCTTAGCACAGCGCTGGGCACACGGTGCGGGTCATTAGAGTTCATCTGAATAAATGAATGAACTTCTCTCCCCCTGGTCCATTTCTGGGTTGTCACTCTGGGAGACTCCATCTCCCCCATGTTTCTAGCTGCTTCTGGAATTCCATTTCAGGCCAGATGCTGTTTATGTCAGTGCTTCTCTAACTTTCATGTGCAATATGGATCACCCGAAGCCCTTGTTAGAAGGAAGCCCAAGACTCTGCATTTCTAACACGCTCTTGGATGAGGCCCATACTGCTGGTCCACGGACCAGATTTTGAGTAGCAAGGGTTGGTTCTCACCTCTGATTTCACCCTAGAATCACATGGGGGCTTTGGAATGCTCTCGTCTTGGCCTTACCCCAGACCACTTGAGTCAGTCTAGGGAGATGAGGTGGGGCCCAGGCTCTCTGGGTGGTTTTAATGTGCAGCCAGCATTAAACCTCGACCTAGAACCACCAGCCTAGAACTATGAAGCTTCTTTGCAAATACCCTCCCACTCACTTCCAACATCACTACCACCCACAGCAGCAGTTCTCAAAGTTCTTGGACCAGCAGCATCGGCCTCACCGGGGAATTGTTAGAAATGCAGAATCTCAGGTTCGACTGCAGAACTACTGAATCAGAAACATGGGGAGAGAGGTCTGGGAATCTGTGTTTTAACAAGCCCCCCCCTTCACCCCATGGGATTCTGAGGCACACTAAGGTGCCAGAACCCCTGTCCTAGAAATTTCTAACCTTAAATCCACTTGTCAGCTCCTAACCGGTCTTCCTGCCTCTGGCCACAGTCCATCCAATCCGTTCTTTATTCTGTAGTGATAGTGAGTTTCCAGAAATGTCGATCTGACTACATCACTCATCTGCTTAAAACATTCCAAGGCTTCCCAATGTCCTCAAACCCGCAGCAGAGCTGTAAGGCCCCCCTCCCTCCACATCCTGCCTTGCCCTCCTCCCCCCGCCATGAACATAGAACCATGGGCGGTCCCCAGCGTCCAAATGCCTTTCCTCTTTCACATCTGGTGTTAAATGTGCTATTTTATTGACCAAGGCAGGTACTGAAGTCAGGCCTTTTTTTACCATCTGAAGAGAGTTTTCTGACCTGTGTGCTAACTAGAAAGTCCAGTTTTCCAGAACTCCCCATTACCTTGTTATTGGAAAGTGTTTTGGGAAAAAACCCTGGTTCCTTTACCTCTTACTTACGTTACCTTCAAGTTGCTAGCAGAAATTTCGGGGCAAGTGTCGGGAAAACCCATCCATCAATTTTGCATCTTCCAGTTTCTCCTCTCTCCCACCCATTAGCTCTGGTTTGCAACCTTGTTCGCTCACTGGAATCACCTGGGAGCTTTTAAAGACACTAACATCTGGGTCCCAGGCCCAGAGATTCTGTTTTAATTGGTTTTGGGGGCAGGCTGTGCACTGGGGTTTATAAAAGCACTCCACTCCCACCCCTGATGATCCCGATGAGCAGCCAAGGTTGAGAACCTCTGAATTTGTCTGGAGATCTGCTCTTTGAGTCCAGAAAGGCTGTTTAAATGAGAGATGGAAGAATGATTTCCTCTGCTTGAGAATTGGGTGTCTCTGGGTCCAGCTCTCTGAGCCCCCCCAATCTGACACGAGGTTGAGGGGATCTGGACCTTGGAGGCGGTCACTCAAGCCCACCCAAGGGGTGGGGTTTGGATCTAACAGTAATTGCATTCCACACACCTTCATTCTTTTAATCTTTAAGGATACCTGGCCGGGTAGGTATTATTATCTTGATAAAACAGACTAGTCAAAGGGGGTTTGGAGAGCTTTTTAAAAGCTACCTTTCATCAAGAACTTTAACCTATTCTAAGTCCTTTACCTCCATTTCCTTATTAGATTATCACGTGAGATATAGATATGCTCATAGATGAAGAAATAGAGGCTCAGAGAAGCAAAGTTACATGACTAAGGTCATACAGCTCTTGGAGACAAATGAACCTGGATTTTCGATCCCCTTTTAAAATAACCCCAAACTCGTTTCCCAGTCCTCTCTAAACTTCATCTCCAACATTAAGCAAACAAACATAAAGCAATTGTTAAATTGAATGCAAGGAGTCTGCAACTTAGCAGGTGTTATCTGTATGGAAATTTCTCCTTATCGGTTTCAGCCATCATGGGAAAGATTCTAATCCTCATTTGAGGACCGTTCAAAATTGTGTTAGTAAAAATTACTTTATGTAGTGAACTCTTAGATCAATTCTTATGGAAATGAGCTGGAATTAGATTTTTGCTCTTCCCATATGTAATGCTTTCAGATTGGTGATGAATTACCAGAGTCAGCAGCTATGTGACATTTTAATGCCGTGCACGCATGTCACCGCTTTCCTTTTTGCTGGCCCTTTGCGGAGGGAAAGCAGACCTAGGGGAGTGCGTTTTTTAATTTAGCGGGGCTCTTGGATAAAGGCTTTTTTCTTTATTCAGGGAGAATTTGCCATTTTAACATTTAGATTCATTTGTTTTCAAAATCTCTCTTGGGTCACGGTGTGAATATTAATGATTATATGCACATACAGATACGTTACTTGTGTGACTTAGGGCAAGCTGCACCCCTCCCTGTGCTGTCTGTTTCCTCGTCTTTGAAATGAAAGGATAGGATCAGGTCGCTGTTTACCAAAATTCTGCAGCTCTTAAGGTGTTAAGAAAAAATTAGAGAAATGTTGAGTTTAACAAAGTCAGGACTTCTGCCTTGATGAGAACTGCTCCTTTATCTTTTCTGTGCTCCAGCCCCAACCCATAAAGCACGAACTCATCCTCACACGCCTGCCCTCTCTAGGGAGGGTGGGATGCGGCTTTGATCTGAGCTCCTTCTTCCTCCTGGGAAGAAGAGAGACTCCTGTAGCTGGAGAGATGAGGAAGGCTGCTCATTCCCTGGATCTTTTTCACGGGCTGGGGACACGGCATCCAGATGCGACCTGGACACCCACAGTCATTTCTCCCTGTCCTCGTCGGACCTGCGGCCAGCCGAGGTCCTTCCTGCAGAAGACGGAGGAAGCCCCTGCAAGATATGTTGTGAAGTTGTTTGATTAGGTGCCTGTCCTCTTAGAATTGTATCTTCCAGGAAAAGTGAATGTTCTGTCATTCCGTGGTGACCCTCTCTTTCCTAGTCATTTTTTTTTTTAATTAAAGACCATTTTGCCTGTTACTAATATGTCCACCTCACCTTTATTCGGCTAGTATTTGATCGGCGCATCTTCTTCCATCCCTTTACTTTCAGTCTTTCTATATTTTAGCTTGTTTTTGTTTTTGTAAATAGCATGTAGCTGGATTTTTTTCCCACACCAATCTGATAGTCTCTTTTATTGGGGTGGTTATTCCATTTACATTCATTGTGAACATTAATATATTTGGACTTGTTTCTTTCATCTTAATTTTTTTGAATTTCATTTGCCTTGCTTTTTATATTTATATATAAATATAACATATATGATATATAAATATATATATATAATTTTTCTTTCTGGCCTGTAAAAATTAAGATTTTTTTCTTATTACTTTTTTCTCTCTCCTAGGATGAAAGTTACAGCCTCTGTTTTTACTCTTTAAATGGTAGTCTTTGAAATTTTACTATGCCCATGAAGCTTCATAATCTTTATGTAAATATCGTGACTTCACCACCTCCCTGCCCTGCGGAGCATACGATGACCGTGGAATATTTTAACCCATGTCATCTCCCTGCTAATTTACATGCTCTTGTTTCCTGGGATATTAGTTCTGTCTTTTCATTAAACCTACTGATGAGATGAGTATTTTCACTTTATGAATACACTGACTATCTAGCTTTATCTACATGTTTACCTGTCTGCCCACCTTGCCGTTCCTTCTCGCATCTCAGACCTTCCTATCCGGGATCATGTTCATTCTTCCTGAACTAGATCCTACAAGAAGTTTTTTAGTTGGGATACTGCTGCTTAAAGCTTTTAGTTTTTGTTCTTCTGAAAATGCCCTTATTTTGCCTTTGTTTCGGAGATGTAGTTTTGTTAAATATGCTGCCATAGACTGAATGTTTGTGTCTCCTCCAAAATTCTTATTTTGAAACTTACCCCATAACGGGATGGTGTTAGGAGGTGGGGTAGGGGGGAGGTGATTAGGTCGTGAGGATGGAGCCTTCAAGAATGGGATTAGTGCCCTTATAAAAGAGACCCCACAGAGCCGCCTTGTCCCTCCTGCCATGTGAGGACACAGCGAGAAGATGGCTGTCTATGAACAAGGAAGCTGAGTTTATATTTCTAGCATATCTTCTATTTACACTAGACATTAGCCAAAAAAATCTCTGCTCTTGTGAGACAGCAGCCTACTGTTAAACACTGACTCTAACAGGGTGAGTGTGTGAGGGAGGGAATAGGAAGCGACCGCGGCTCTGGAGGACCACAGACCTGGACGTGCGGAAGACGGGGGAGGCTGCGGGAGAGCAAAGGGCCAGGAGTGCCCTCCGCTGCTTTCACGGAGCGTCCACAAGCGTGTTGTGCTGAAGTGGCTTGTGGAATCCTGTTTTCAAGCCGCCTCGGAGCTTCTCCAGGAGTCCACGTATGCGGAGAGAGGGTTATTTTTTCTGAGCTTACCACGTGCCTGGCGCTGTTCTGCACGCAGTGGAGGCCGTGAGGAATAGAGCAGAGTCTCTTCTCTCACGGAGTTGACCTTCTAGTGGGGGAGACAGACAACTTCAAGGAAGCAAATAAATAAAAAAAGGTGATTTTAGATGGTTGTAGGTTCTGTGAAGCAGCGTGAGGCAGAGAGAGTGATGCAGTCTGGTTAGACAGGACGGCAAGGAAGGGATCTCCGGTGAGGGGCTGTGAGCTGGGGCCTGAAGGAGGCGCTGGCTCTGCAGGGAGCTGAAGAAAGAGTGCTCCTGGCAGGGAGCGGAGAAGGTGAGAACAGACGATGAGGATGAAGGTGCTGAGGGGGGAAGGAGTCGTCATAACCAGGTGGCAGAAAGGGGACCCGTGTGTTTGGCACTGTGTTCGTTGTCTATTGCTTCCCGACAAATTGCCACAATCATGGCATCTTAGAACTACATGCATGTGTGTTATCGCGCAGAAGGATTTGATCGCGGCTCAGCTGGGTCCTCTCTCTGCTCAGGGCCTCGCAGGCTGTCATCAGGGTGTCAGCCAGATGGCATTGTCCTCTCAAAGCCCACCTGGGGAAGGACCTGCTTCCAACCTCCTTCAGGTTGTTGGCAGGATCTATTTCCTTAGGGATGCCTGACTGAGGGCCCTAGCTTTTTGCTGGCTGTTGGCTAGAGGCAGCTTTCAAGTCCTAGAGTCTGAGGTTCCTAGAGTCCCCCTGCACCCCTTTGCCATATGGGCTTCCTCGATCTGACTATCTACTTTATCAAGCCAGCGAGGAGGCTCTCTCAGCTCAGGGAGACCTCTGTCCCTCTTTTAAGGGCTTTCACCTGATTAAGTCAGGCCCACTCGGGACAATCTCCCCTTTGATTAACTCAAAATCAACTGATTTGGGACCTTAATTACATCAGCAAAAGTCTCTTCACTGTTGCTATATTCTATTGGCTATGACAAGTCCCACCCATCCTCAAAGGGAGGAGATTGTACGGGCTGTGAGCATCAGGGGGCAGAGATCTTGGGGCCCATCTTAGGATTCTGCCTACCATGGGCATGTTGTGAGTGAGAATGGGAGCTGGATGGCAGGTGCTGCTGGCTGCCTGCCCAATATTGAGCCCCCACTTTCTTCGTAATCAATAAAGCCTGATTTTGTCCAGGAGGCCAAGTGCCCATATAAGAAGACTTGGCTTCCCAGAATCCCTTGAAACTACCACTAGACATAGTTTTAGCCAATGACTTATAAGTAGCAATCTAAAGAAAAGTTATCACTTTCCTGATTAAAAAGGGACAGACTCAACTGGCATGCGCCTTTTCTTTTCTTCCTTGCTTTTTTCCCTTCTTCTTGCCTGGAACTTGGACACAAAGCCTAGAGGTGGAGCAGCCATCTTGTGACCACGAGGCTTCCTATTTTCTGAGGATGGCAGACCAGCCTGGGTCTGGACAGAAGATGCCTGGGTCTCCAAGGGTATTTTGAGCTTCTCTGGACTACTCCTGGACTTCTTGTTGTGTGGTTACCCCTGGGTAACCAAACCCCTGTTTGGTTACCCAAATATACTTACGTTTCTGTTACACGTAGCCAAATGCAATCCTAACACATAACCATATAAGGCAAAAGTCAGGTCGTGGAGGTCCTCGCTGGACACATTATGGAATGTGGGTTTTATTCTAAATTAAATGGGAAGGTGTTGAAGGCTTTTAATCAGACAGGTGTCTGGATCGATTTATGTTTTAGAAAAATCTCCCAGCTACTTTAGCAAAGATTGAACTGGGAGGTGGTGCATGTGTGCAGGATTGGAAGTGGAGGCTCAGAGAAGGTGAGTAAGTCACCAAGGTAACACAGCTAGAGAGGGACAGAAATGAGATCCAAATGGCATGCTCGTTTGACTTGACAACACTGGCTTTGGCTGTTGTCTCTGATTTTAATCAAGGTCTCTGTCCACCTGCTGTTGCTGGAGGAGACCCGAAGCCACTCCTTCACTTGATTTATCTCTAGGGTCCCATTCTCTGAAAACCTCATAATTTTAACAATCATAAAGGAGAAATTCATTCTGGGTCTGGAAAATTTTCCAGATCAATCTGGGTCAACCTAGTTAAAGCTAATGAAAGAAAGATTTGTGTGTGCGTGCGTGTGTGGGGGAGAACTTTCCTTTCTGTAATGATTTGCTTACAATTTCTTTTAAGTCTCTGTTGACTAATGCCCACCTGATACTAAATTACTGAAGCTTAGAAATAAAAATGATTCCAGCATCACAATCAGAATTCTAATCAGCTCCAACCCATGCAGAATGTGAAATGAGCTTGAAATGGGGCACTTCCTTTGGATGTGATGTTACGTGTTATTCAGGGGTCTCGAAGGGGGTTATGCAAAATTTGACATGTTAAGGCGGTGTAGTGGTGACATATATTGGCCTGTGAAGGGGGAAGTCTGGGCTCCAACTCCCAGTCCCCACTGACTTCCTGGGTGACCCTGGGGATGTCACTTCCCCTCTCTGGTCCTCAGTCTTCCCATCTTCAAAGTGGTGCTCTCCAGCCAGAGCAAAGGTTTTCAGTCTGTGTTTCCCAGAGTACTGAGGTTTCAGGGGTTGCTCCTGAGAAAGGGGGCTCTTTGGGTCAGTTGCATCTGGAACTGAAAGATGATTAGAGGACAAGAAAGGAGCTTCAGAGGTAGGCACCTGCAACCTTGTCCCCAAGAGAGCCCACTTTGCTTCATGGCTCTACTGTTTTGCTCCGGGGGAAGGGGGTGGGGGAGGAGAACCAAGCTCTGTAAGGCACCAAGAAAAGCATCTGCTCTAATTAGACGCATCGGGGGCGAGCAGGTGGCCTCGCTCCAGTCCTCCTCGGGGGCTGGAAGCTAGCCATCTGCTTGCTTCCCATGAACAAAGTCCCCTTTGCCATCTTGGATCCTTGGGCAAAGCTGACTTGGTGAGTCAGGGAGAGCTGGGGTAGCCTCTAGAGAAGAGGAATGAGAAATGATGGAGAAATGCACTGAGAGAGCTAGGAAGAAACACTCTAGGGCCTGGAACCATTAAACCTGGAGGAGAGAAGCCTGAGGTGTGTGTGGGGGGGTAGGTGAGTGGGACAGTCCTCTGTAGGACAAGCTGTTGAGAGTTCTGAGGGTATCATTCACTTCCTTCATAACTTCAGTCCAGACACTTCAACCCAGCCCAACCCAACCCAACCCAGTCTATCCATCCATCCATCCATCCATCCATCCATCCACCCCCCCATCCATCCAACCATCCATCCATCCATCCTTCCATCCATCATCCCATCCATCCATCCACCCCTGATCCATCCATCCATCCATCCATCCATCCATCCATCCATCTTCCCATCCATCCATCCATCCATCCATCCATCCATCCATCCATCCATCCTTCCATCCATCCTCCCATCCATCCATCCATCCATCCATCTATCTTCCCATCCATCCATCCATCCATCCATCCATTCATCCACCTGTCCATTCATTTCTCCACTCATGCATTCACTCACCCACTGGTCCACACATCCATGCATTCACTCATTTGTTTCAACCACTTCCTCTTTCCCTCTCTGCCTTATTCATTTATTCTTTCAACCATTCCATAAACATTTATTGAGCACCTACTATGTACCTGGGAGTGGAGAGGAGAAAGAACTCTTCAGGGAGCTCAGAGTCCCAGCGCTGTGACCAGATATGCAAGCAACTCTGAGAAGTGACTGTAATACTGGGAGGAGCCGAGTGCCATTAGAGTTTGGAAGAGGAAGGGCTATTTAGGGAGATGGTCAGAGAAGGCTTCAAGGAGGCAAAGACATATGAACTGGCTCCTGAAAGAGGAGTCTCAGTTTATCGGCTGGACAAGTGGGGCAAAGCTTTATTTTTGGGGGTGTTACCATGGAGCTGAGGCCATGCTGACTCTTTACAGATCATATGCTCTACTCGCCTTTCCCCTCCTTCCAAGCCTTGACAAAATTCTGGATTATTCCACTCAAATTTTTAGGCTGATGAAATTCAGGTTTAATTCAACTACTGATTGTTCTTGTTCAAAACATTGGAGAAAAAAAAAACATTTAGGGAAAAATCATAGGAACTCATAGCAGGAAGTTACTTTAATCAGACCTCTCTTTGTGTGGCCTCTCCTACAAGTCAGGACCCAACACACCAGCTATCAGCTATTCATTTTGCTGAGAGGCCAGGGGTGTGTGTTTGTGTGCGTGCGTGTGTGTGTGTGTGTGTGTTTATGTTTCTAGGCTGATTTTGCTTCAGACGATCAGACTATTTCTTAGGGTTTGACACTATGTTGCCAAAGGTGTCTCTTTGTGCTAGTGGTGTCACACTGTCACAGAACTTGACGCTTAAATGCATTCAACATTCACTCATCCATCCATTCATCAAATATTCATTTCACTCCTTCTATCTTCCAGGCTCGGCACCAGGTGCTGATGGCAACACAGGAGGAGACAGAGTTCTCACCCTGGGAGCCCACAGTCTAGTGCAACGGTCAGCAAACTTTCCTCAAAGGGCCAGACAGTGAATATTTCAGGCTTTGCAGGCCAGGTGGTCTCTGTCGCCGCTATTCAGTCCTGCTGTTGTGGGTGCCAAAGCAGTCTTAGGTATTATGTAGAAGTGGGCATGGCTGTGTTCGATAAAGCTTTATTTACCAAAACAGATTTACCCCCAGCTGTGGTTTGCTGATCCCTTGTCTAACGGGGGAGACACACAAGTAGCTAGACAATTATAAAATAGTGTGCTAAGCACTGCCATGAGGGGAACACAGCGTTCTCTGAGGGCACAGAGCAGAGTCCCAACCCGGGTTTGGGCAGTGGGGAAGACTGCCTGGAGGAGGTGGTGTGTGATCTTAGACCTGACAGGCGAGCAGAGGGGGCAGGGTGAAGAGGCTGGGGTCGGAGGGGTGGGTAGTAGGGAGGGACCTCGAGGCACCACAGACCAAATGTAAAAAAGCCTGAAGGCAGAGGGAGATATGGCACATCTGGGGAAGGACACAGGAAGAGGGGTTAGGGAGGCATCAGAAAGGGTTGGCGAGGTGAACGGGGCGAGATAGTGAAGGATCTTGTAGGAGCAGGACAGGGAGCATCATTGCCGGCATCTCATTCTATTTTGTCTTCTTTTAAATGACCCGATACTCCCATCTTAGCCCGCCACCAGGTAGCATCTTGCCAGGGGCCTCAGGGCCTCTCACAGAGGAGACATGCAGCTCCTCGCGGGGTGGCTTGGTCTTCCTCTTCCCTGACCTGTGAGGGACCCCCGGGCAGCCTGTGGGCTGCTCCAAGAGGCAGGTCACTGGGCAAGAGGTTTTAATGCAGAATAGAAGCTGTAGTTCGAGAGGAAACAGAGAAACAAAACAGGCATTACCGTGGAGCCGGGATAATCAATGGAGGCTGATAGCAAAGTCCTGTCCTCACAGGTGCTGTGAGAGGATCCGGCGCTGCAATGTGTGTGAATTTCTGCCCTGTAAATGCTCAAGTGGAATAAAAGTTCCTCTCCTCTTCTCTGCTCCTCCTCTCCCATCTCCCCTCCCCTTACGCTGGCCTTGTAAACTAGGATTAAGGAGTGTCCTTTGTTTTCTAGAAACTTTGGAAGAAATTGGTAGAGAGTTTGTTAAACATACGAACCTCGAGGAGAAACAAACCCTGGCTGTCGTATTTACTAACAAGCTACTTAACTTCCGTAAGAACCAGATTTCTCCTCTTTAAAATAGGGATAATGGTTACAAACATTAACGTTTGTAATAACATGCAAACCCTCCCGGTCTATTGAGATAACCCATGTCAAATGCTTATTAGTACTGCACCTGGCACGAGTGTTATTGTTATTAGTTCTAAATTTCAGGACCTGGCATGTGGTAGGCACTTAGCAAATGTTTGTTGAATGACTGTATGGTTGCTTAAGTGGTGTGCAAAACATTAGTATTTTTAGGTAATGCAACTACAAACTTTAGTTTGCTACTTTGCATATTGCTTTTAAGACAGCTCTCCTCAGATATACAATCAAGGTGGTCCCGTTAAGTCCTCATCCTCTTTTCCCCAGTCCTGTGGATTCTATGTTATAAAAGTCCCTCGAATCAAAGTTCTTCTTTTATTCCTGCTGCCATGACCTTGGTTCATCATGCCTTGTCTGAACCATGCCAGCGAGGTCCATTTTCCCGCCATCAGTCTCTTCACACCCCATCCATCCTCCCAACTGTGGACAGACAGATCATCCTAAAGAATAAAAACGGTCTCTATACTCTGCTTAATAAACAATGTTGATGGCACTCTGATGTCTAAACTTCATCATGTGACCTTGAAGTCATTCTCCACTCCAGTCTGTTAATGCTTCTAGTTCAGTGGTTCTCAACTAGGGGTGATTTTTTTCTCCCAGAGGACATTTGGCAATGTCTGGAGACACTTTTGATTGTCACAACTGGGGTGTGTGTGTGTGTGTGTGTGTGTGTGTGTGCAGTTGGCATCCAGTGGGTGGAGACCAGTGGTGCTGTAAAACATCTTATAATGCCCAGGACAGCTCCCACAACAGAGAATGATGCATCCCCAAACATCAGCAGTGCTGAGGCTGAGAAACCCTAATCTATCCCATCTCTACATTCCCCACACACCATCCCGACTCTCTTTAATTTCTGAACATGCCTTCCCATCCTTGCATCTTTGATTTCCTTTGTCTAGATCACTCTTTCTCTCTCTCTTGGCCCTGACACCCTTGTATTCACCCTCAAGACCCATTTCCTGTGTCTCTACCTCCAGGAAAACTTATAGGCTTCTGCTAGGCAGGAATGAATTGCTTCTTGATTTTGGAGCCCACCGCCTTACAGCATTATAGTGTTGTAGGTATTATCATTACAGAATATATGTCCTTCCCCACCCCCTTCCATTTCTGAGCTTCTTTAGTATTGAGATCTGGTCTTATTTATTCCTTTTCCCAATATAATAAGTGTCTGTTGAATGAATGAGCAAAATATTCAACATAATAAGCACCCAAAATATTCACTCTTAGGTTCTGCACTCTTTTGAGATGAAAACTCTGGACTAGCAGGTAAAGACACACATTTCTCTACTTCAGCCTCATCTTACCCATCTTCCAGGTAAATTTTATGCAAACAACCCTCAAACTTCTCTGAAACTCAGAGATGATTTGTGTTTGTGGTTTAATTTCAATTTCATATCTTCAGCACCTCCACATTCAGGAACATTTTCCATTTTGCTGTAAATCTATGGATGTTGTTGGAACACAATTTTCTTCTGTTCCACCCCTGACACATTTACCGTCACCAACCAAGGGTCTTCTTTTATGGGAATGGAAGCGAATGCTTCCCACGTGTGGCTGTCAATGTCTCGTTTGCATTCAAAGCACGATTGTACCTTCCTGGAAATTCATTGTCACTCCTTGTGGGAGCAATCAAGGTACTGTGAACCCAAGGATTCTGGTTTGTCTTTATTACTGTTGTATCTTTAATGTCTCACATGGCATCTGGCCCATAACAGGTGCTCAGGGGAAATCTGTTCAATGAATACTAAACATATGAGCTGTTCTAGAGCTTTGGTTTGCCAGACCAAGACCATCTGAGAATCAAGGAGAAGTGGCGGAAAGATCATAGACTCCGGGTCATGCAAACTTGGGATCTAGTCCCCACTGTGCTACTCATTATCCACGTGCCCGTAGGCATGTTGACCTTGTTGAGCCTAGTCTCCTCATTTTTCTGATGGGCCTAATTTTTACCTGTCTCCTGGGATTTTTGTGGAGAGGAAAATGATTAGCATGCAGTAGGGTATTCAGTAAGTGGCATCGATTAACAATAAGACAACCAGCTGAAGTGGATCATTCCACGGAATTGATCAGATATTGAGGGCGGTTCGGGTAACTGCGCGGTCACTACTATAGTGAGAGACTTCTGTGGACTCGCCTGCAGGGCACTGTTTGTCTTTCTCAGGATTCCCTCCCACTCGGGTCCCAGTCATACAGGTTTGAGGCTCAATGTGCTGAGGGACGCTCAAGCCAGTTCCTGATGTGTATTTCCTTCTCTGTGTTGGAGGCAGCAGGGAACTTAGAGAAACCCTGATTCATTGCCCTCAATGTGCAAAGAATCCTGAGGCTCAAGGAGGTTAAGTAACTTGCCCCAGGTCACACAGTGGGTTGGTAGCAAAGTCCCAGCTTGATCCGAGATCTCCCAACTTCCAAGCCCTTGTTCCTTTTCCTGCAGGAGAGGCCAATGGTTTGCATCTTGTGCTTTGCTGGTCAAAGCACAAATGCTATTAGAGTCGAGCCTGGAGAGACCCACACAGCACCGCTCTCTGCAGCATTAAATTAAGTTCCTGATTCAGCTCTTTGAGGCCTGACAGCCCCTCATGAGAATGGGGCGTGCATAAGAAGCATTCCCAGAAGGGGTTTCTCAGAGCAGTGCTCCTTAGAAAAGCAGTCTGGCCCTGGCTCAGATGTCCTTTTGCTTCAAGGTTGGCTTCTCAAACACAAGCCTTTGATGGTGGGGCTGCTTCCCTGCAGGTGAACACCAGCTCCTCCAGTGACTCCAGCCCTGGGGCACTTGGTTTCCCTCAGCCACATCCTCAGCCCTTATTCTGAGAGCCGGGAGCACTTTATGCTCTGGGTCTGGTCTGAGATTTTGGCTGGCTGATGCATCTCGAGAGGCACTTAAGAGAGAAAGAGGCTTCGAGGCCAGGCTCTCCAGGTTCAAAGTCCATCTCCACTACTTGAAGCTGAGTGACCGCGGGCAAGTCATTCAATCTGTCTGCATCTCAGTTTCCTCATCTGTAAGATGGGGGCATTCCTCCTGGGGTTGTGATGAGGATTAAGTGAGACAAACAGTGCTTACACTAGTGCTGAGCACATGGTAAGCACTCAATAAACATCATTTATTTTTAGTAAACACAGGTGCTGGAGTCCACTCAATTCATGTCCCAGCTCTGCTTCTCATTCCCTGTGTGACTTTGGGTGAGTTACTTGGCTGCTCTGAGCTACAACATCCCATCAGACAAATGAGTATAAGAACAATACAATTGCTTGTGGTTTTCACAAATCCATCTTTGGGACAAACCGTGCTTTGGGGGCATTTACACTGATGCCCATACACTGCCTCTTCTATGTGGGTTTGGGTTTTTGGTCATCAGCTGATGCAAGGCCATCTTAGCATCTGTAATGATGCCTCCTGGAAGCAATTCCTCTCCACGAGGGTCTCCACCTTTTGTCTACACTGCAGTGTTTGTGCCAAGGACTTTAATATTTTATTGCATTTCTGCGATTACTGTATAAAACCAAGCAGAATGAAGAAGTGCTGATCCTACTGGTAAAGAAGCATGAGTCTCATAAACTAAATACAACTTAGCCAAAAAGAGAAAATAAAAAGAAGATAAAATCATAAAAACCACCCAGCCCAGTAGATCTTTAACTTAGCTGGAAGATCTTTGGGCTTAGCTTTCTGCCTGTCACTCAATTGTGAAATGAAAGAATAAAAAAGAAGAACATCGATGAAAATGCCAGAAATATATGGTTGGAGATTGCATCAGAAAAATGAGGTTTAATTAAAGATTGTCTACAAAGATGATCCTTCCCTCCCTCAACATAGGAACTGATTATTCAATTTTTGTACACATTTGCAGTTGTGCATTGTGTAGGAAGCAGGGCTGGTGATTGCTCTACGTGTAGAGGGCCCACCACAGAGCATACAGGTGCCTCCTAAGTGATGGCTATCATCCCCATCAACATCCTCATCATCCTTAAGGTTGTCTCAGAAGATTTAGATTCAATTGAGTATAGACGGAAACCACTGGAACATCAGCCATCACTTAAGTAATTCCAAAATTAACTATGACAAGTGTTCCTTCTGCTTGGATACCCCCAGTCTCGGGAAGCTTGTTTCCTGAGGAGGCAGCCCATTCTCTTTTTAGGTGTGGTTGAGTCTACCTACTATGTGTCAGTGTATTTCCCTGGGAGACTTTACCTGCTTATGGGTTTCATGATCTGTATGGAGCCACAGAATTGGTGAAATCTCCCTTTCACACAGAAGGGCACCCAGATAGGCCCATCCCATAAGAACGCATTCATTCATTCATTCATCCAAGAACATTTCCTTCTATGTTCCTACTATGTTTCCTACTATGAGCACCTACTATGAGCCCTTGGAGGAGTTCCAGGGCCCGTGGGGGAGACAGACAATTGCAATCTGGAATTGTAATTATAGGGCAATTTCAACCTGGAGAGATAAGGAGCGAAGCACCGTGGCAGCCCCAGGGAGGGGCCTAGTCCAGCTGAGGGTGGTAGTGGTCATGGAAGGCCTCCTGGAGGAGGTGACTCCTGAGCTGAGTTTCAGAGGGTGGGAGGGAGGTGGGGATTGGGGAGAGGAAAGCAATTCAGATGGAATGGAGGGTATGTACGAACAGACATGGAGCTCGGAAGCCTGCTGGGTCTGAGTATAGATGCTGGTCCACTGTGGGTGTGAGTGTGGGGTGGTAGGAAGGCGTGGGGCACCTGAGGATGAAGCCAGGAAGGTTGAAGTGTCCAGGAGAGCCTCCATGCCAAACTAGAGTTTGTGCCAGCCCTTTTTGTCGCCCTACCCTGGGGTGGGGGCTTCCCCCTCTGGGCGAGAGCCCTCAGTTGGGTGCAGACCGACTGCTGGGGGTCTTGCTCTTGACCTGTTGTGTGAGAGCCTGTTCTGTCATTCCCACAGTGCATCCATGGCTCCTTCATCCCTCCCTTCCCCTTTCCTGGTCCAATTCTAAGAACTTAGCTTTGGAGCCAAACAGACAGGGTTAAGTCCAGCTCTGTTGCTGCCAACTTCTGAGCCTCAGCCCGGCTCCTTAACCCCCACAAACCTCAGACTCCTTGCTTGTAAAATGGGGATGATAATAAAAGGAGCAAACATTTAGAGAAGTTATACGTGCCAGGTACTGTTCTAAGCACTTTACAAAAAGTACTCATTGCCTCTTGACAACAACTCTATGAGGAGGGTTCTATTTCTATCCCCATTTTACAGATGAGAAAACAGAGGCACGGAGAGGCTGAAAGCCTTCCAGCTGGTGAGTGGTGGGGCCAGAAGCCGGTAGAGCCTGTCTCTTAGAGTTGACGTGAAGATCAGAAGCTCAGAAGAGCTAAGACGTGCAGAGTCCTTGATGCGCGGCCAACATGTAGCAGATACTCGGTAAATGACAGCCATCATAGTTGTAAGCACTCCGAGAACCATACAGAGCAACGTTATCAAGGAGAGAGCGGTTCCCAGAGTTAAGCGAATTCTCTTCATCCAAGGGAGTCAAACTGACTCATTAACTCCAGACAATAGAAAATGACAGGTCAAGCCTCTGATGGAAGAGGCTGGAACAGCCATTGATTAGAAGCCAGACTTGTTTCTTTCTTCCCCAAGTGATTGACCGACTTCTGAGGGCTCCTCTTTCTGTGAAATTAAAGAGCGAACTGAACTGTCAAGCATGTTCCCTCCTCAGTGAGCATCATGGAGGTGGGGGGAGGATGTCTGATACTCCATCCCCTTCTTCCCGCCCGGGCCCACAGCTAAAAATCCAACAAAGCAGGATTTTCCCAACTTGCCACTCTTGAATTCCCAAAGCCACATGTCGCCCTGTCTTTTACCACGCAAACAAGGTGTTGGCAATTGGAGCCAGCGATTGCACGAGAAAAGAGGACGGTTGTGAAATCACTAGATGTGAAACGTGGCTGAAATTGGCCGGAGAAGGAAATGGGATGGTGGAGGGGACGAAGCTGCAGTGAGGGGGCAGCACAGCAGAGTGTAACCTGCTTCTGCTGTGCAGACAGCAGACCTGGGTTTGGATCCAGGCCTGGCCACATCCTAGCTGCTTGACTTGGGACATGGCTATGGGAGTGAATCCTGCACAGTTCCTGCCCAAATTCAAGCCCAGGATTTGGCACAAGTATTGAGGATCCCATCAACATAGATGCTACCTGGTGAGTGGGAAGAGGGCCTGGTTTGGGGTCAGACCTGAATTCACATCCGCTGGGCCCCACACGTGCTGTGTGATATTGGGGACTGGCTTCCCTCTCAAAATCTCTGTTCCAGGCTGAAGACTGGGGATTAACAGTAAGAAGTTTGTGTCACGTCGCAATTCGAGGAGCCGGCTCTGGAATCAGGCTGCCTGGATTCAAATCTTTGCACTATTTTACTCCTTCTCAACCAGAGGTGATTTTGTGTCCCCTTTCCCAGGGGACGTTTGGCAATATTTGGAGACATTTTTGGTTGTCACAGCTTGGGGGAGGTGCTACTGGCATCTGGTGGGTGGAGGCCAGGGATGTTGCTACACACCCTCCAAAGCACAGGACAGCCCCCACAGCAAAGAACTATCGGGCCCTGAAAGTCATGGTGCCGAGAAACCCTGCTCTGTTACCTACCAGCTTGTGAAGTCGCTTAACCTGCTCAAGACTCTGTTCCCTCACCAGGAGACGGCAGATAATGACAGTGCCTGGTGATAACAGTGGGTAGTTGTTTTAAAAACAGAGGCAAAATGGTACCTAACACAGCCCCAGGCACCTGGCAAACCCTCAATAAATATAAGCTCAGATTTTTGTGGAATTGAGAGGCAACAGCGTATGTTAACTGCTTTGACGCAGTGGGTCCACAGGTAACGGTAGGGCTATGATTTTGATGACGGTGATGTGTTTGATTTTCACAGGATCTTTGCGGTGCCTCTGAGATCCTTCTTCAAGCCTGCCCTTCACCATGGATCTGTATCCCCCCACACCCTCTGCTTTAGGGGATGTTCAAAGCCATGGTCAAAATTAAGAAAACAACAGCCTTGTTCCTGGGAAGGCTGCTGCCGGATCTAGGTCTGATGGTGCCGAAAATCATACAACGCGGCTGCCTCCCCCTGGGTTTTCCTCTGCACTAGTTTTCAAGTCTCTGACTTGAGCAGTGCTAGCAATCAGGATTTATTTTCCTGGAATGGGGGCTCTTTATCCCCCTCTCTCATATTCTGTCTGGGCCCGTTATGGGCTGAATGTTTGTGTCCCCCCCCCAAGTTCGTATGTTGAAACCTTAACTCCCAATTCGATGGCATCTGGAGGTGGGACTTTTGGAAAGTGATTAGGGTTAGACAAGGTCATGAGGGTGGGAACCCATGAAGGAATTAGTGCCCTTATTAGAAGAGGCCCCCCGCCCCCGATGTGAGGCCACCATGAGAAGGCATCATCTGCAAGTCAGGAGGAGGGTTCTCACCAGGAACTGAATCTCCCTGCTTCTTGACCTCGGACGTCCAGCCTTCAGAACCGTGGAAAATAAACGTGTATTGTCCAAGCTGCCCCATCTGTGGCATTTAGTTACAGCAGCCCAAGCTAAGACAGGGCCCTTAAAATAGGAATTTTGCCAATCCCTCACTTTTTCAGGGCGATCCTGGAGGAGGGTCTCCCCTCTCTCCTCACCTCTTACTCTCTCTTCCTCATGGGAAAAAGAGTGGCTCTTCCAGCAGGTGGGGCTTGATGTCCATGGACCACCTGGGCTGTAGAAGCACTAACTGTCCCCTTCAGTTGGGGGACAGGAAGCAAAGGAAGAAGCTGGCTTTTCGAATTCGCCTCCTCGTGAAAGCTGATCTGTTGTCCCACAGCCAGTGCTTGTGGCACGGTCCTGGTCACTCAGGGACAAGCACAGAGGAGCTCACACTCTGCGTCCTCCGATGTGCCCGTTCCCAGCTGAGGTGGGACAAGATGACGCTCTGCCTCCTTGTTACACCTCTCACTGTAAACCAGTGTCGTTTTTGTGATCTATTTAGTGCCATGTTTCTTTTTTGCATTTTTGTGCTTTTTGTTGGTGATTTTGCTGTTTAATATGGCCCCCCAGTGCAGTGCTGAAGTGCCGTCTAGGACATAACATCGCATGCAATCTTAGGAATCCAGAGACCCTGGGTTAAGAACCCCTGATGCGGATGCTGATGGATCCCCAAACTCTATCCATCCCGATTACTCTCCTGAGCTCCAAACCTACTCAACACCTCATCTGGGCTGTTTTTCAGAAGCCTCAAACCCAACAGGTTCAAACTAAACTCTTCATGTTTCTGCCCGACTTGTTCCTCCTCTCAAGCTCTGTTTGCCAGTGGATGGCACATCACCCACCTAGGAGAGAAATTTGGGATCATCCTTGCATTTTTCTCTCCCCCTCTCCACCCACATCCAAGCAATCTCCAAGACCTGTCAAATCCATTCCCAGTTGATGGGGCCAATTTCAGGCTCCCAAGGCGGTCTAGATTAGTGCATCGGTGTCCTAATTGGGATCCCTGCTTCTAGCCCTGGTCATGTGTACTCTGTTCTTCCCTTGGAGGCCAGAGTTGAATTTAAAAATGAATGTTTTATTTTTTCCAGCTTTATTGAGATATAATTGATGTATAACATAGTATAAGTTTAAGGTGTATGATGTGTTGATTTGATACACTTACATATTGCAAAATGATTACCATTGTAGCATTAGCCAACACCCACGTCACGTCACATAATTAAAAATAAATACCTTAAAAATTCATTTCTGAATTGTGTCTCTCCCCCGATTAAAAAAATCTTCACTGGTTGCACCTTGCCCTGCAGGTGTCTCAAGGTCCATCGTGGCTTACAAGACGCTCTACCTGGCCCTATTTCTGTCATTCCATCACTCGTTCATTCCACAAACATTTATTGAGCACCATTGTGTGCCAGGCTCTGTGTTGGGTGCTGGGGATATGGAAGAGAGTGGCTTTTGTTTTCTAGGTGCTTATGGCTCTAGTCTTCTGTTTTCCAGCCATGTTGAGGTGACTTCATCATCAGATGTGCTGTGTGGTGTTACACCTGTGCCTTTACATCTGTGCACCAGTCTCTCTGCTCTTTCTTCCCCTTAGCCATCTGATGAGCTTCTTTTTCATTCTTCGAAACCCAAGTCAGATCTCTCCCTCTATGGAGGTTTCTATATCCTTGATGATAATCGTTTAACTCTGCCTAATGTGACAAAAAAATAAATTCACTGAAAGACTACGGGGTGGAAAACCTGGAAGGACAGAGCCAGGGCTGCTCTGAGGAATCTAAGTAAAAAGATTTCAACTGCCAGCTGTTTGTCGCTTCTGTTTCACTCTGATTAATCATTTTGTTTAATATCCCCAGGCATGAGAGACTGAGGGCTAGAATGGAGTCAAGTGCCCACCCCTGGGGAATGCCACTTGATTGACAGCCTCAGAAAGACTGCATATAATTGGGGAGAGAGAATTCTCCAAAGGAGACAGGAATTCTCTTACAAATGAAGAGAAGTGATGTTAGGCAGGCAAAGATCACATGTCTCCCATACCTTCTTAACTTTTCTGCTGCAGAATTAGGCATTCATTCTTCTGGTTTTTACCTTGTACCCTTAAAAAATTAATATCTTACAAATGATCTCTTAGGCCATGTTGAATTACGATGATTTGTGTACTTTGCTTTTGCACTTGACTCTGTGTATTTTTGTGAACTAGGTTCTGACCACACTGCCTAGCACATAGTATGTGCTCAGAAATGTTTGTGGTGTTGGAGGAATGAGTGTTAAAATGAAAATTTAAAACCAGCCGTCTCAAGGTCCACCTTTAAATACAGATTTCTCTTAAGAGCAAAGTCTGGTTCTGACTTTGAGATGACAGTTTTTTAATTCCTTTTCTCAGGAGGTTTCAGGTCTTAAAACGTTGCCTATAAGGAGAATTTGAGTTTAACAAAATTGATTTGCTGAATGGCTTTAATGATCATAACCAGATGTATGGTCCCCTGCCAAAGATGACGTCCAAGGACAGAAGAAGAAATTGGCCCTCGTTCATACCAGAGACATTGACGTGGGGAGAATTAAAAGGTAAAGGATAATTTTGGATAAAATATGTAATAATGATGCATAAGTGTTACAGAATATAAATGCAAATTAGCCTGGGCTTATGTTATGCTTGGAAGAAAAAAAAATTAAGACTGTAAATGGATGGAGCATGTGGCTTTGAAAATATCCTCTCGCTCGTTCAATAATTAGTGACATCTGTAATGTACCAGGTATTGAATCAAGCGCTACACACATGATCATCTTTAATCCTGACAAATCCCTGTTTGGTAGGAATGTCTAGCCCCATTTTATAACTGAGGACATTGAAGTTCAGATATTTATGTAATTGGCCCCACGTTCACGCAGTTAGGAAGTAGCAGAGGCAGGATTCGAACCCTGGTCTTCCTGATGTCAAGGCTGCTGTTCTGCTCCCATTTCAGCTCAAGGATGTGGCACAGGCATAATTTCCCAAAAGGAACCCCAAAGTGCTGAGCTCATGATTAGTCCCAGCCGTTGGCCCAGGGCTCTTTCAATCCTGTCTTGCCGAGGTCAGAGCTGGCCCCAGGGTCCAGGGAGGGCTAAGCTTTCTTGCAGGGGTCAAAGGATCAACAACTGGAAGATTCTTTCTTGGCAGATTTGCAGGTGAAATGCTCTAGGTCTGAGGACAAATCCTGGAGGGAAAAATCCACTCCCAGCAAGAGAAAGATTTCCCTCTGCTTGTCTGGGGTTGATGAGGATAAGTGTATGTGCCTGTGTGCAAGAGTGAATGTGTTTGCATGTGTACGTAAACCCACGTGCTTTTGCAGAAGAGGATGTGCGTGTCTCTCTGTGACTATTCCTGTGTCTCTGTGTGTCCTTTCATGTGTGTCTGGGCGTTGTACATTTCATGATCATTCATGCCTCTGTGTGTGTGTGTGTGTTTGTGTGTGTACACACATGAGCACGCACATATGGGTCCGTGACTGCGTGTGTCAGTGAGTGCATGCATGTGCTGCCTGTGTAGTGTCAGCAGGTGGGTCTCTGCATTTGCCTGTGTGATGTCTGTGTGTGTGCTTACCTATATCCCCGTGTTTATATTGTATGTAGAATGACTTACAACAATGAGGAAATGTGCATATACACATCCCTGACTTCCTGACAACCTGTTTAACAGGTTTCGGAGAGCATCTATTTACCTCTTATTGGAGATGTTCTGCTCTGCTCTGCCATTTCATTTTCCATTTGATCGAATGGGTTTTGTTTATCTTCTATAAATCTCGCTTTGGCAACTCTGGCTCTGCTGATTCCCACATCTCTCATTGTTCTCAACATTGTAGTGTCTTTTATGAGGTTTAATATTCTGCTCCAGCCTTCACATGATGCTAATTTCCTACTGGGCTGTGATCCTGTTTTGTTGGCCTGGACATTGAGGAGTCTGGCTTTGTAGCTAGTGTCCAGCCCTGTCCTGTGACCTCTCTTGAAATATAGAGACGACCTTGGGTGTTGGCACCTTTGGCATCATCTTAGGCAGCATGATATGAGGCACATGGAAAGATGGATTTTGAATTAAATGGAGCCATTTTCAATTCTGGCTCTGGAACTTACCAGATGAGTGGCCTCGGGCAAGTCCTTTTTGTTTCCTTTCTGCTATGAAACCTCTAGAACAAAGAGAATTATGAATTATTAGTTGCAAGGGTCAAAATAATATGTTCAAAATATTGGTTACTTAGTAAGTGTATCAGATAGATATTGTTGCATAACAAACCATCTCAACTCTAGTGGCTTAAAACTATAAACATTGTCTTTGCTCATGATTCCGTGTGTGGGCAATTTGTCGGGGTGGGTTCTGCTGGGCAGTTCCTCTACTCCCAATGGGGCTCCCTCCTGTGTCTGTGGTCAGATGAGGGTCAGTATGGTGGCTTTTCTGGAGGTTGGTTTGCTGTTGGCTGAGGTCTCTTGGTTCTCTTCCACGTGGTCTCTCAGCCTCCAGAAGGCTAGACTGGGCTTGTTCTCACGGTGGAGCCAAGGGCCCTAGGGAAACAGTTGAAACCTGCAAAGCCTCCTAAGGCCTCAGCTGGGAACTAGAATACTGTTAGGTCCACTGTATTCTATTGGCCAGATTAGGTGATAATGTAACAGCTAGATCTTAAGTTAGCATGAGGGAAGCCATCTTGGGGAAAGGAAGCAATATTGTAACTGTGATCCTGACTCACTAGTCTCTGTGTATACATTCTGGCCTGCACGTAGCCTAGATGATTAAGCACCTCTCGCTTTTGCAAAATACATGGTCTGCTAGCTCTATGACTCTTGCTTACGTATATCTCCCAGCTGTGATAAGACAATAACTTTGTTCTCTGAGTCCCCCAGGAACATGATGACCTCCAGAAAGAAAAACTCTGTGTTGGTACACATCATGGATGACAGAAGAAAGAGATAATATGGCTCCTTCAAGTTCGTCACACTGGATGATCAACATCCCTAAACCCCCTCCTTCCCTGCCCATTTCCCTTGTATAACTGCCTCAAGATTCTGTATGACTTTTGGATGGCTCTTTAGGACACTAGTCAGCCATCTTCCAATTGTGCTTGCTAATCATATAAACTTTCCTTTCTCAAGCACTGACTCATTTGCAATTGATTGGCACCAGATTGTGGTGAGCAGAATGAGCCCCTTTTTGCTCGATTACAATAAGACTGGATAATATAACCCAGTTGTAAGCCAGGTTTATTGGCCTGGATAAAATTGGTGGTTTGGGGGATCAGAATTTGCCACCCAAATTGTGTCTCTTTGGCTTGATTATTTTTAAGGACAAAAGACTCTGAAACAAACTTTGACTTTCCTCCTAACTGCCTAAAAGAATTTAAGATAGAAGGCCTGTCTCCAGGACAGACCATCATTGTAGACAACTGTGGGTATTGGTAGACTGGGAGGATCCTTGCTAAGCCTATTTTTTATCAAAGTTGTCTCTCTCAGGTCTCATTGTCTACAGACGGCCCAGCAAACCTTTGTTTATCAAAAATTTGCTTTTCCTTCTCCATGTGAATTGCCTTCCTCCCCTTTGAAGTCCCAAACCACTTCCCCCAACATCTTCCTT
Organism: Ceratotherium simum simum; assembly: GCF_057802395.1. Taxonomy (NCBI): domain Eukaryota; kingdom Metazoa; phylum Chordata; class Mammalia; order Perissodactyla; family Rhinocerotidae; genus Ceratotherium; species Ceratotherium simum. The sequence continues at coordinate 8,050,555 of NC_141925.1, forward strand.
TGTCTTTAGCTGAAGATCTTATTTAAGGTGGTGGCTTCAGCCGTCTTGGTGAGTTACTCAGTTTTCCTGGGTTTCTCCCGTGTATACATGTTGTTAAACTTTGTTTGATTTTCTCCTGTTATTCTGTCTCATGTCAATTTAATTCTTAGACCAGCCAGAAGGACCTAGAGGGTAGAGGAGTTGTCTTCCTCCCCTACAGTGGGGAAATAGACCCTACCTCTTGATGGGAGGAGCTGCAAAGTGGTGTTGGAGAGACGTGGAAGAAGGGGGGCCAGTAGCTGGGGCAATCATTGCAATCAATGCTGCAATAGGCACTCAGTGTTTGTTGAACTGCCTGGAACCTGGGAGGAATTTAAGGAATATTAATTAATTGCACTTAGTGTAACCTGTATAAATCTGGATCTCTATGTGGTCCAGTCTCAGCACAGATTTGCATTAAGAGAAATCGCATTCTGGAAGAAAATTGAATCGAAAGAAATTGAAATCTTTACTCAGTCTTTAAAAATCTTCTGTGCTCATCTCTCTCACCACAAATCTCTGTCTAAGACTCTGCAGTGGCTCCTTGGAAAAGAACACGTCTCCTTCCTCTCTTTCCCTTTCCTCTTCCTCTACTTTCCTCAACTCTGACATTCCTTTTCTGTCTCCTCTCCACTTCTTCTCTTTATCTCTGATCTTTATCATGTAGATCACATTAGCCTTTCTGTTTTTTTTGAGGTTTCCTTCCACTTTGCCCTTTTAACACATAAATAAAGTAGCACCCAGAACTGACCAGAAGAAAGGATTCATTCTCTATAAAAGGTCAGAATGGAGGGAGAAGGGAAGAGAAGGGAGATTGCAAATACTTATAACTTAATATTATTTCTTTTATTTCTGTCACATGTATTGTTATATTTAAAAGATCCCTCTGTCTCCTGCTCCGAGCTATTTCTCCAGTTCCTTCCCTCTTTCCAGGCTGATTTTTTTTTTGGTCTACAAAGACTCTGCTAGAAGGCCAGTTCCTTGGGAGCTATCATCAGCCCCTGGGGTTCCCCAGAATGGTCAAAGAGGAGGGTGTGGGGGATGGGGATATCAGGCGATGCCTCCAGGTTGCAGGGGGCTCTGGGTGTCCATTTCCTTCTTCCAGACTCTGAGTCTTCCTCCTCCATCAAATGGGAGCTCCCATTCTGTTGATCCCCTGAGACTTTAAGGACATAACATGGTGTGTGGGAGATTGACCCTGACTCTTTCCCCACCTCATCTATCCTACTCCCCGCCCTGCGTTGGTTTCTCTAACTTTTCCTATCTGCTCCAGACACTCATGGCCTTTTGATTTTCCTGTCTCTCCTTGTTCTGGTGCATTCTCACTTCTGGCTTGATTCTTTCTTCCAGTGTGGGAGGCATTCAGAATGCACCCCAGTAGCTTGCTTCTTTAGAATGGTGAGAGTAAAAATCTACTGAGTGCTTACTCTGCTCCAGGCCCTACGCTACAGACTTTGCTTGCGTTATCAATCATTATCTTACTACAGCCTGTGCGGGAGGCACCGTGATCAATATAGACAAGGGGAGGTGAAGTAGCCTGCCCAAGGTCACATCGCCAGGATTCAAACCCAGGTCTGTCTGACTTTAAAGTCCATGCTTTAGAAACTATGTTAAGTTGTCTCCCCTACCTAAGGTGACCAAGTCATCTTGATTTTCTGGGGAACTTTCCTCGTTTTAAATGGAAAGCCTTGCATCCTGGGAAATCACTCCCTCCTGGGCAAAGTGGGATGGTTTGTCATTCTATCCCAACCTGAGACTTCCTGCACAAGGCAGGCCTGGCTCAGCATCTAAGACTCCTCCTGCTCGCCCAGTCCCGATCAGGAAAGGGGGGTTCCCAGGTCCTGCTGCATCTCCTGAATCCTCTCCAGCTCCTGACACCTGCCTTATTGCTTGTTTCCTCCTGTGCAGTCTTGTGTGCCGCCAACATCTGGTTTGTTCCACTTTGGAAATGCATGTGGCACTGCGAGCTGCTACTGGCACTGGGGTTCCCTGCCTGCACCCCAATCGCTGAGGCCTCCTTGGGGTCCTTGGGTGATGGAACAAAGTAGAAATCCCATCTGGTTTGCAGAATCTTAAGAAATTTCCTGTTCTCTTAATGCCTCCCAGTAGCACCTGGCAGATAGGCAATGCTTACTCTTCACTGTGACATCTTTCCTAAGTCCCTCCCATCACCCTCACGACACAACCATCACGATAAGCAATGGGATATTAACAGGAAAGAATGGAGAAGCTGATATCCAGGGTTTATTCCTCCCAAATCAAAGATGTTTGCCCTTAGGATCTTCTCTTCTTTTCATACATTCCTGGATTCTTAAAACGGAATGCCTCTGACAATTATCATTTAAAGACCTCCATTGAAATCAAATGACTACAAAAATCTAGGCACCAGAGATACTGTTGAAAAGTATATATACTCTGTCCAACATGCAGCACAGAGAGCCGCCTGGTAAATATGCAGAATGACGGAAGAGAGAAAAAGAAATGCCAGACGTTCCTGCGTGTTGACTTAACCAGCGAAAAGCACAAATATATCAGAAACGCAGACCAGAAAGCCTTGCTACATAACCAGAGTGGTCACTGAAGTTGCCCGTTCCAAATGAGCAGCTCCCCTTGTAAGCTTCTCCAAGCTTGACTTCCACGGGATTTTGAGGATACCCTACAGGGGAAGCGGTCCTGCCTTGTGGAACAGCCACAGCAATGACTTATCTATGCACAACGCTCTTAACTCAGACCATCTCGGGGGAGCAACAGGTGGAATGACCAAAAAAAAAAAAAAAAATTGTGCGAGTGTTCGAGTTGCTCCAAGTTGAATGTTAAACAAAACCCTCTGTGCCCCACGTTGCTGGAGGTTGGTCTGTAATTGTGATATACAACAGGAGTCAAATCAATATTCACCCAGAGAAACAAATTAGGAACGAGCAGTTCCACACTTAGCCAAGTGTGCCGAGCTCTCCCAGGGTGTAGAAATGAAAGATTTCCTCAGTCCTCTGTGCACGCGGCAAAGAACATCTAAAATCTCCCCAAGGTTAACTCTGGAATAAAATAGACCTTTGGCAATTGTGATATTGTGAGAATTTCCATTAGATAAAGTTAATGGGATTTTTAAAGCACTTCTCGGTCGCTATTAGGTCCATGCTGGGAAAATAATGGAAAAAATCCACAAAAATGTTTTTCAAAATTAATGGGAAATAATATTGGGGAGAAAAAGAAATCCCCTACTGATGAGAGCAATCTAATTTCTGGAAATGGCCATCACGTTGGGTAGGTTTTCCAAAATGTCAATTATTAGTATAGTTAATATTGATGATAATCAAGAATGGTAAGAGGACTCTAAAGAGTCGTCTAGTCGCAGAGCCCGGGGAGTGGGGGATTGTCGGTAAATCGTTTTCTGCCCTTTTCAGCTTATTTCCTTATCTTGCTCACTTGGCAGATTCTGTGAGTTGAGAGAAAAGAGGGGAATATCACGTGTCTCCCATTCTGGGCAAATCTTCAGAGTCAAGATTTCCAGTTGGATGGGAAACTGGAGGTTGGCACTCTTGTTTGTTCCCCAACCTGGCTGCCCATCAGAATTCCTTGGAAAATTTAAAAAATAGATTCTCAGAAATCCCTTCAGGCCCACTGAATCAACGTCCTTGTGACTGAGGCTCCAAAATCGATAGAATAGAAATTCCTATGTCAAAATAGTCATTACCTGGTGTGTGTGTGTCTATCATATATACCATATGTTATATTTCAGTTTATTTTTATTTTATTTTATTTTTTTAGTAATTACAGGCCAGCATTTTAATTAACTCAGTATGTAATGAGGGAACCAGTAGGATGACAGAGCTCATTCAAAGGAGTATAAGAGAAACTGGTATATAGTCAATGAAAAGTAAAGGATGCTGGAATAAGATTGTTAAGTTATAAAACAGGTTAATGTTCTACAAAGCAGTAAAATCATAACCCTCAGGTTATCTTTTCTTTTTTTTTGTTGTTTTTCTAAAAAAATTTTTATTGTGGTAACATTGGTTTATGACAGTGTATAAATTTCAGGTGTACATCATTATACTTCTATTTCTGCATAGATTACATCATGTTCACCACCCAAATACTAATTACAACCCATCACCACACACATGTGCTGAATTATCCCTTTCACCCTCCTCCCTCCGCCCTTCCCCTCTGGTGACCACCAATCCCATCTCTGTCTCTATGTGTTTGTTTGTTGTTATTATCTACTACTTAATGAGTGAGATCATACGGTATTTGACCTTCTCCCTCTGACTTATTTCACATTGCATAATACCCTCAATGTCCATCCATGTTGTCCCTAATGGCTGGATTTCATCGTTTATTATGGCAGAGTAGTATTCCATTGTGTATAAATACCACATCTTCTTTATCCATTCTTCCCTTGGTGGGCACTTAGGTTGCTTCCACGTCTTGGCTATTGTGAATAACGCTGCAATGAACAGAGGGGTGCATGTATCTTTTTTTTTTGTTTTTAAAGCTGCTTCCCTGAGGAATTATTCTTTTTTTTTTTATAATTTTATTTATTTATTTATTTCCCCCCCAAAGCCCCAGTAGATAGTTGTATGTCATAGCTGCACATCCTTCTAGTTGCTGTATGTGGGTCGCGGCCTCAGCATGGCCGGAGAAGCGGTGAGTCGGTGCACAGCAGGGATCCGAACCCAGGCCACCAGCAGCGGAGTGTGCGCACTTAACCAATAAGCCATGGGCTGGCCCTGCGTGTATCTTTATGTGTTGGTGTTTTCACGCTCTTCGGATCAATACCCAGCAGTGGAATAGCTGGATCGTACGGTAGTTCTATCCTTATTATTATTATTTTTTTTGGTGAGGAAGATCAGCCCTGAGCTAACATCCATGCTAATCTTCCTCTTTTTGCTGAGGAAGACCAGCTCTGAGCTAACATCTATTGCCAATCCTCCTCCTTTTATTCCCCAAAGCCCCAGTAGATAGTTGTATGTCATAGCTGCACATCCTTCTAGTTGCTGTATGTGGGATGCAGCCTCAGCATGGCCAGAGAAGTGGTGCGTCGGTGCGCAGCGGGGATCTGAACCGGGGCTGCCAGTAGCGGAGTGCGCCCACTTCACCGCTAAGCCACGGGGCCAGCCCCAATCCTTAATTTTTTGAGGAATCGCCATACTGTTTTCCACAGTGGATGCACCAGTTTGCACTCCCACCAGCAGTGTATGAGAGTTCCCTTTTCTCCACATCCTCTCCAACACTTGTTGTTTCCTGTCTTGTTAATTATAGCCATTCTGACAGGCGTGAGGTGATATCTCATTATAGTTTTTATTTGCGTTTCCCTGATAGTTAACAATGCTGAACATCTTTTCATGTGCCTGTTGGCCATCTGTATATCTTCTTTGGAGAAATGTCTGTTCAGGTCTTTTTCCCATTTTTTAATTTGGTTGTTAGTTTTTTTCCTGTTGAGATGCATGAGTTCTTTATATATTTTTGAGATTAACCCCTTATCAGATGTATGGTTTGCAAATATCTTCTCCCAATTGTTAGGTTGTCTTTTTGTTTTGTTGATGGTTTCCTTTGCTGTGCAGAAGATTTTTAGTTTGATGTAGTCCCATTTGTTTATTTCTATTTATTTTTTTGTGAGGAGAGCAGCCCTGTGCTAACATCTGCCAATCCTCTTCTTTTTTCTGCTGAGGAAGACTGGCCCTGGGCTAACATCCGTGCCCATCTTCATCTTCCTACACTTTATATGGGATGCCGCCACAGCATGGCTTGCCAAGCAGTGCGACGGTGCACACCAGGGATCCGAACCGGGGAACCCAGGGCGGCCACAGCAGAGCACATGCACTTAATTGCTTGTGCCACCGGGCCGCCCCTCATTTGTTTATTTTTTCTATCAGACATGGTGCTTGAAAATATGTTGCTAAGACCAATGTCGAAGAGCGTACTGCCTATGTTTTCTTCTAGAAGTTTCATTGTTTCAGGTCTCACATTCAAGTCTTTGATCCATTTTGAGTTAATTTTTGTGTATGGTGTAAGGTAATGGTCTATTTTCATTTTTTTGCATGTGGCTGCCCAGTTTTCCCAACACCATTTGTTGAAGAGACTTTCTTTTCTCCATTGTATGTTCTTGGCTCCTTTGTCGAAGATTAGCTGTCCATAGATGTGTGGGTTTATTTCTGGGCTTTCGATTCTATTCCATTGATCTGTGTGTCTGTTTTTGTGCCAGTACCATGCTGTTTTGGTTACTATAGCTTTGTAATATATTTTGAAATCAGGGAGTGTGATACCTCCAGCTTTGTTCTTTTTTCTCAGGATTCCTTTAGCTATTCGGGGTCTTTTGTTGTTCCATATAAATTTTAGGATTCTTTGTTCTATTTCTGTGAAAAATGTTGTTGGAACTTTGATAGGGATTGCATTGAATCTATAGATGGCTTTAGGAAGTATGGACATCTTAACTATGTTAATTCTTCCAATCCAAGAGCACGGAATATCTTTCCATTTCTTTGTGTCTTCTTCAATTTCTTTCAGAAATGTTTTATAGTTTTCCATGTACAGATCTTTCACCTCTTTGGTTAAGTTTATTCCTAGGTATTTTATTCTTTTTATTGCAATTGTAAATGGGATTGTATTCTTAGTTTCTCTTTCTGCTACTTCGTTGTTACTGTATAGAAATGCAACTGATTTTTGTATGTTGATCTTGTATCCTGCAACTTTACCGTATTCGTTTATTACTTCTAAACGTTTTTTGGTGGATTCTTTAGGTTTCTCTGTATATAAAATCATGTCATCTGCAAATAGTGAGAGTTTCACTTCTTCCTTTCGAGTTTGGATCCCTTTTATTTCTTTTTCTTGCCTGATTGCTCTGGCTAGGACTTCCAGTACTATGTTAAATAGGAGTGGTGACAGTGGGCATCCTTGTCTCGTTCCTGTTCTTAGAGGGATAGCTTTCAGTTTTTCACCATTGAGGATGATATTAGCTGTGGGCTTGTCATATATGGTCTTTATTATGTTGAGGTACTTTCCTTCTATACCCATTTTATTCAGAGTTTTTATCATAAATGCATGCTGTATCTTGTCAAATGCTTTCTCTGCATCTATTGAGATGATCATGTGATTTTTATTCTTCATTTTATTAATGTGGTGTATTACGTTGATTGATTTGTGAATGTTGAACCATCCCTGCATACCTGGAATAAACCCCACTTGATCATGGTGTATAATCTTTTTAACGTATTGTTTTATGCGATTTGCTAGTATTTTGTTGAGGATTTTTGCATCAATGTTCATCAGTGATATTGGCCTGTAATTTTCTTTTTTTGTGTTGTCCTTGTCTGGTTTTGGTATCAGGGTAATGTTGACTTTGTAGAATGAGTTAGGGAGCTTCCCCACCCCCCTCAATTTTTTGGAAGAGTTTGAGAAGGATAGGTATTAAGTCTTCTTTGAATGTTTGGTAGAATTCACCAGGGAAGCTGTCTAGTCCAGGACTTTTATTTTTGGGGAGGTTTTTGATTACTGTTTCGATCTCCTTACTGGTGATCGGTCTATTCAAATTCTCTATTTCTTCTTGATCCTGTTTTGGAAGGTTGTATGATTCTAAGAATTTATCCATTTCTTCCAGATTGTTGAATTGGTTGGCATATAGCTTTTCATAGTATTCTCTTATAATCTTTTGTATTTCTGAGGTGTCTGTTGTAATTTCTCCTCTTTCATTTCTGATTTTACTTATTTGAGACTTCTCTCTTTTTTTCTTGGTGAGTCTAGCTAAAGGTTTGTCAATTTTGTTGATCTTTTCAAAGAACCAGCTCTTGGTTTTATTAATTTTTTCTATTGTTTTTTTAGTCTCTATTCATTTATTTCTGCTCTGATTTTTATTATTTCCCTTCTTCTACTGATTTTGGGCTTTGTTTGTTCTTCTTTTTCCAGTTCCTTTAGGTGCATTGTTAGATTGTTTTTTGTTTTCTTTTTTAATTTTTTGTTTATTGCAGTAACATCGGTTTATAACATTGTAAAAATTTCAGGTGTACATCATTGTACTTCTATTTCTGCATAGATTACATCATGTTCACCACCAAAATACTAATTACAACCCTTCACCACACACATGTACTGAATTATCCCTTTCACCCTCCTCCCTCCCCCCTTCCCCTCTGCTAACCACCAATCCAATCTCTGTCCCTATGTGTTTGTTTATTGTTGTTATTATCTACTACTTAATGAAGGAAATCATACGGTATTTGACCTTCTCCCTCTGACTTATTTCACTTTGCATTATACCCTCAATGTCCATCCATGTTGTCACAAATGGCTGGATTTCATCGTTTCTTATGGCTGAGTAGTATTCCATTGTGTATATATACCACAGCTTCTTTATCCATTCGTCCCTTGATGGGCATTTAGGTTGCTTCCAAGTCTTGGCTATTGTGAATAATGCTGCAATGAACACAGGGGTGCATGTACCTTTGCAAATTGGTGTTTTCAAGTTCTTTGGATAAATACCCAGCAGTGGAATAGCTGGATCATATGGTAGTTCTATCCTTGATTTTTTGAGGAATCTCCATACTGTTTTCCATAGTGGCTGCACCAGTTTGCACTCCCACCAGCAGTGTATGAGAGTTCCCTTCTCTCCACATCCTCTCCAACACATGTTGTTTCCTGTCTTGTTAATTATAGCCATTCTGATGGGCGTGAGGTGATATCTCATTGTAGTTTTGATTTGCATTTCCCTGATAGTTAGTGATTTTGAACATCTTTTTATGTGTCTGTTGGCCATCTGTATATCTTCTTTGGAGAAATGTCTGTTCAGGTCTTTTGCCCATTTTTTAATTGGGTTCTTAGTTTTTTTGTTGTTGAGATGCATGAGTTCTTTATATATTTTGGAGATTAAGCCCTTATCAGATGTATGGTTTGCAAATATCTTCTCCCAATTGTTAAGTTGTCTTTTCGTTTTGTTGATGGTTTCCTTTGCTGTGCAGAAGCTTTTTAGTTTGATGTAGTCCCATTTGTTTATTTTTTCTATTGTTTCTCTTGCCCGGTCAGATGTGGTGTTTGAAAAGATGTTGCTAAGACCGATGTCGAAGAGCGTACTGCCTATGTTTTCTTCTAGAAGTTTCATAGTTTCAGGTCTTACATTCAAGTCTTTAATCCATTTGGAGTTAATTTTTGTGTATGGTGTAAGGTAAGGGTCTACTTTCATTTTTTTGCATGTGGCTATCCAGTTTTCCCAACACCATTTGTTGAAGAGACTTTCTTTGCCCCATTGTATGTTCTTGGCTCTTTTGTCAAAGATTAGCTGTCCATAGACGTGTGGGTTTATTTCTGGGCTTTCGATTCTATTCCATTGATCTGTGTGTCTGTTTTTGTGCCAGTACCATGCTGTTTTGGTTACTATAGCTTTGTAGTATATTTTGAAATCAGGGAGTGTGATACCTCCAGCTTTGTTCTTTTTTCTCAGGATTCCTTTAGCTATTCGGGGTCTTTTGTTGTTCCATATAAATTTTAGGATTCTTTGTTCTATTTCTGTGAAAAATGTTGTTGGAACTTTGATAGGGATTGCATTGAATCTATAGATGGCTTTAGGAAGTATGGAACTCTTAACTATGTTAATTCTTCCAATCCAAGAGCACAGAATATCTTTCCATTTCTTTGTGTCTTCTTCAATTTCTTTCAGAAATGTTTTATAGTTTTCGGTGTACAGATCTTTCACCTCTTTGGTTAAGTTTATTCCTAGGTATTTTATTCTTTTTGTTGCAATTGTAAATGGGATGGTATTCTTAATTTCTCTTTCTGCTACTTCGTTGTTAGTGTACAGAAATGCAACTGATTTTTGTATGTTGATTTTGTATCCTGCAACTTTACCATATTCGTTTATTACTTCTAAAAGTTTTCTGGTGGATTCTTTAGGGTTTTCTATGTATAAAATCATGTCATCTGCAAATAGTGACAGTTTCACTTGTTCCTTTCCAATTTGGATCCCTTTTATTTCTTTCTCTTGCCTGATTGCTCTGGCTAGGACTTCCAATACTATGTTAAATAGGAGTGGTGACAGTGGGCATCCTTGTCTCGTTCCTGTTCTTAGAGGGATAGCTTTCAGTTTTTCACCATTGAGGATGATATTAGCTGTGGGTTTGTCATATGTGGTCTTTATTATGTTGAGGTACTTTCCTTCTATACCCATTTTATTCAGAGTTTTTATCATAAATGCATGCTGTATCTTGTCAAATGCTTTCTCTGCATCTATTGAGATGATCATGTGATTTTTATTCTTCATTTTATTAATGTGGTGTATTACGTTGATTGATTTGTGAATGTTGAACCATCCCTGCATACCTGGAATAAACCCCACTTGATCATGGTGTATAATCTTTTTAACGTATTGTTTTATGCGATTTGCTAGTATTTTGTTGAGGATTTTTGCATCAATGTTCATCAGTGATATTGGCCTGTAATTTTCTTTTTTTGTGTTGTCCTTGTCTGGTTTTGGTATCAGGGTAATGTTGGCTTCGTAGAATGAGTTAGGGAGCTTCCCCACCCCCCTCAATTTTTTGGAAGAGTTTGAGAAGGATAGGTATTAAGTCTTCTTTGAATGTTTGGTAGAATTCACCAGGGAAGCCGTCTGTTCCTGGACTTTTATTTTTGGGGAGGTTTTTGATTACTGTTTCGATCTCCTCACTGGTGATTGGTCTATTCAAATTCTCTACTTCTTCTTGATCCAGTTTTGGAAGGTTGTATGATTCTAAAAATTTATCGATTTCTTCCAGATTGTCAAATTGGTTGGCATATAGCTTTTCATAGTATTCTCTTATAATCTTTTGTATTTCTGAGGTGTCTGTTGTAACGTCTCCTCTTTCATTTCTGATTTTACTTATTTGTGCCTTCTCTTTTTTTTTCTTGGTGAGTCTAGCTAAAGGTTTGTCAATTTTGTTGATCTTTTCAAAGAACCAGCTCTTGGTTTTATTAATTTTTTCTATTGTTTTTTTGGTCTCTATTTCATTTATTTCTGCTCTGATTTTTATTATTTCCCTTCTTCTACTGATTTTGGGCTTTGTTTGTTCTTCTTTTTCCAGTTCCTTTAGGTGCATTGTTAGATTGTTTATTTGAGATTTTTCTTGTTTGTTGAGATAGGCCTGTATTGCTATAAACTTCCCTCTTAGAACCCCTTTTGCTGTATCCCATAAATTCTGGCATGTCATATTTTCATTTTCATTTGTCTCCAGGTATTTTTTGGTTTCTCCTTTGATTTCTTCATTGACCCAATCATTGTTCAGTAGCATTTTGTTTAATCTCCACATATTTGTGGCTTTTCTGATTTTCTTCCTATAGTTGATTTCTAGTTTCATACCGTTGCGGTCAGAAAAGATACTTGGTATTATTTCAATCTTCTTAAATTTATGTAGACTTGTTTTGTGGCCTAATGTGTGATCAATCCTGGAGAATGTTCCTTGTGCATTTGAAAAGAACGTGTATTCTTTGGTTTTTGGATGGAATGCTCTGTATATATCTACTAGGTTCATCTGTTCTAGTGTGTCATTTAACGCCAATGTTTCCTCATTGATCTTCTGTTTGGACGATCTATCCATGTAAGTGGAGTGTCAAAGTCCCCTACTATTATTGTGTTACTGTCTATTTCTCTTTTTACGTCTGTTAATAATTGCTTTATATATTTAGGTGCTCCTACCTTGGGTGCGTAGATATTTACAAGTGTTATATCCTCTTGTTGGATTGTTCCCTTGATCATTATGTAATGGCCTTCTTTGGCTCCGTTTTTTCGGTTTTTGTTTTAAAGTCTATTTTGTCTGATATGAGTATTGCTACCCCAGCTTTCTTTTCATTGCCATTTGCGTGGAGTATTTTTTTCCATCCCTTCACTTTCAGTTTGTGAGTGTCTTTAGGTCTGAAGTGTGTCTCTTGTATGCAGCATATATATGGGTCTTGTTTTTTTATCCCATCAGCCACCCTATGCCTTTTAATTCGAGCATTTAGTCCATTGACGTTTAAAGTAGCTATTGATAAGTATGTACTTACTGCCATTTTTTAACTTTTTTTTTCTCAGTGTTTTAGTAGTCCTCTATACAGAATTGATGGTCTCTTTAGTTTTACCTCTGTATGAAAACTCTACTCCTTAACTCCCTTCCTCCCTCATTTTATGTTTTTGATATCATATCTAACCTCTTTTTTGTGCAACTATATCCATTACCCTCTTATCATGGAAATAGATAATTTTTCCTATTTGTGGTCTTCTCTTTTCCCCTTAAATCAGTCCCTTTAACATTTCTTGTAGCACTGGTTCCTTGGTGACAAACTCCTTTAATTTTTGCTTGTCTGGGATCTAACCTCTTTTTTTTGTGCATTTGTATCTGTTACCCTCTTATCATGGAAATAGATAATTTTTCCTATTTGTGGTCTTCTCTTTTCCCCATAAATAAGTCTTCTTAGCATTTCTTGTAGTACTGGTTTCTTGGTGACAAACTCCTGTAATTTTTGCTCGTCTGGGTAACTATTCATCTCTCCTTCCATTTTGAATGATAACTTTGCTGGGTAGAGTATTCTTGGCTGTAGGTTTTTTCCTTTTAGCACTTTAAATATATCCTGCCACTCTCTTCTAGCCTGTAAGGTTTCTGCTGAGAAGTCAGCTGATAGTCTTATGGGGTTTCCTTTGTATGAAACTTGTCTTTCTCTTGCGGCTTTTAGGATTCTCTCTTTACCTTTAATTCTGGACATTTTAATTATGATGTGTCTTGGTGTGGGCCTCTTTGGGTTTATCTTGTTTAGGGCTCTCTGTGCTTCCTGTACCTGGATGTCTGTTTCCTTCCTTAGGTTAGGGAAGTTTTCAGTTATTATTTCTTCAAATAGATTCTCTGCCCCTTTGTCTCACTCTTCTCCTTCTGGGACACCTATAACATGGATGTTAGTGGACTTGATGTTGTCCCAGAGGTCCCTTAGACTGTCTTCACTCTTTTTAATTCTTTTTTCTTTTATCTGTTCAGCTTGTGTGATTACTTCTAGTCTTTCATCCAGCTTGCAGATTCATTCTTCTGTATCCCCTACTCTGCTTTTGAGTCCCTCTAGTGAATTTTTCATTTCCAGTATTGTATTCTTCACTTCTGATTGGTTCTTTTTTATATCTTCCATTTCTTTGTTGACATTCTCATTGAGTTCATCCATTCTTCTCCCAAGATCAGTGAGCACCTTAACACTCTTTGTTTGAACTCTCTGTTGGGTAGGTTGCTCATTTCTGTTTCGCTTAGTTCCTTTTCTGGGGTTTTGTCCTGTTCCCTTACTTGGAACGTATTCCTTTGCCTCCTCATTTTGTCTCTTTCCCTGTGCTTGTGTCTATGTATTAGGTAGGTCAGCTACGTCTCCTGCTCTCAGAGAGGTGACCTTATATAAGTGATGCCTTAGGAGGCCTGGCAGTGTGCTTCCCTCTCCTCTCCAGTTGCAAATGTTCCAGGAGTGACCTCTGTGTGGGCTACATGTGTCCTTCTGTTGTGGCGGGGTTGTTCTTCCTGTAGGTGCCCAGGGAGGCTGCGCTATGCCCCTGGCCAGTTGTTGTAATGCTCAGCTGCATATAGTTGTCGTGGGCCCTTCATTCTCTTTATTGGGTGTGGGGTGTCCCAGCACAGTTGGCTTCAAGGCCTAATAGCACATTCCTGTTGCTGTATTTCTATTAAGTGAGTAGGCCCCCAGCGTGGCAGGTTGTTAGGCTCAGGGGCTTACAATTGCTATAAGCCTCTAGCCTTTAGGTCCCTTGTCAACTCTCTGAGGATTGAAGCTGGATGGGGCTGGCCTCAGGCGTGGGAGGACCCACTTGTTTCAGGCTTTGGAAGGTGGGGCCAACCCCCTATGTTGCTCTTTGAGAAGCACAAGTCTTCTGCAGCTGACAAGTCCCACTGCCTACAGGTCCACACACACAGTCAACACAGTCCTGTCCCATGCGTGAGCCCTGACCTCCTGAAGTGGACCCAGTCTCTCCAAGGCGGGAGCCCCACACACTCCACCACCGCCCCACACTCTCCACCCACTCCTTGCACACGCCCTGCCCCACTGAAGTGGGCCCAGTCGCCAGGCTGCAGAGAATCCAGTCACCAATCTATGCAGGCCCACAAGTTGCCTGAGGAATTGTTGTTGGGTGGGGCCAGTCCCTAGGGTGGGCTGCCTGCCCTGGCCGAGCTGGATTAAATCGGTGCTCTAGTGGGTGGGGCAGACCCTGGGCTAGCAGGCCCCAGGGAGAACTCCAATGGCATCTGCCAGCGTGTGTGTCAGCATGTCCACACCAGATCACAACAATGGCCGCCACCAATGTCCTAGTCCCTGGAGAGGTCTCACCTCTCACCGAGATGCACTCAGAGCCTGTCAGGTGAGTCTCTTTTCCCCAAAGGGCTGTGCACCTTTCTTTCTGCTGATTTTAGGTTGCTTTCTGAAATGGGTGAGTTTGCGCGTGGGCCCTTTAAGGGCCGGTTTTAATTTCTTTGTGAACCAGCTTTTCTGGGTTACTCCCCAATGTTTTAGTAGCAGGCAAAGTCAGATATTATGCCACTCATCTCGATTGTGCTGGATCCACAAAATGCCCACAGCGGGGGCGCTCCCCGGCTCAGGGCCCCGCTCCTCCAGGGAGGCTGCGTACCTGTGGGCTGCTCCCGGCGGCCGTGAAGCTGGTGGCTTGTGAAGGCTGCATTTTTCCTCTCCAGAAGGGAGTTTCTGCCTCTTCCACCTCAATTAGGATTGTCCTTTGTTGCAGGAGTTCCTCTTATCCAGTTTTCAGTTCTGTCGCAGGGGTAATTTTTCCATGAGTAGTTGTAAATTGGCTGTGTCCACGGGAGGAGGTGAGTTCAGAGTCTGCCTACACCACCATCTTGACTTCCTCCTATATTTCAGTTTAAATAAACATTCTAGGTGATTCTACAGTGGAAGCAGGTCTTCGGAAAAATGAGGCTAGTCTGTTTTAGAAGTAAGAAAACTGAGTCCCTGAGAGGCAAGGTCTTGCTTAATGCCACCAACACCAAGCTGTGACTAGAGGCTAGTATCTCAACTCAAAGTGTAGGCCTTTGCCTCTGGGCCAGGCCACAGCTCATGAAGTAGTTCTGGAAACTTCTGGGAAGGTTTATGCCACTCCCCACAGAGCCCAAGGGACACGTCCCTGAAGGAGCTGGCTTGTTTGGCAGAATGTAGTAGTGTTACGGACTCTCATGGCCCTTCTACTGGATCATTCCTCAGAAGCCCCCAAACGTGGAGGTATGACCCCCTCCTCCCACCGAGTGGTCTCCATGGGCAACTGGACAGAGCACAATTCTGCAACAGCTGGTTTAACACGTAGCATTTACTGAGCATTTACTATGTGACAGGCACTTTTCCATCCCCTTGAACTTCGCATGAATATCCCGAGGATTAGGAATTATTAATACCCTTTTACCAAAAAAGAGGCTCATTTTACAAAAGTTTTACAAAACTGAGGCTCAGACAGGTGAAAAAACTCAACCAAGATCACACAGCTCAAAAGTACCAAAGATTTATCGAGTCGTGATGTCATACACTTGAAATTAACATGATGTTATATGTCAATTATATCTCAAAAAAAAAAAATAAATAAAAAAGAACCTAAAAAAAAAACTACCAAAGATTCAAGCCTGGATCTTTATGGCTTCAAGGCCCACAGTCTTGTCTTTGCTTCTATGGTGCCCCCTTAACTCTCCCATCACATGCAAAGAATTTCAGCGACTCTCACCTAGTTTAGAAACCAACCCACTCTCTGGGTTGAAAAAAAATCTCTGAGGTGAAAGTAAGCTCCAGTGATGTTCTTTAATACTTTATAAAAGTTACAAAAGTATCGAAGGGGGAAGCGAATAAACCATACAGCAAACTCTTTCCAGTGGATCTCAAAGAGCTTTGAAATCAGAGAGCTCTCGCAGCGAGCAGGCCTCGGAGAGGTCAGCATTAGGGTTAATGAAGTCTTTCATGAACGTGACATTTTCCTGAGGATGGAGGTCAAGTCTGGGCGTTTGTAATCAGTTGATAAAAGACATGTGTGCGCAGCCACGTGGGAAATCTATGACTATTATCAAATAATGATGTAGGGTATAATTAAAGGTGAGCTATTAAGCACTAATTAATTAAGCTGTCAGATTTTAATCAAGGAATTGATTGTTTCTGTGTAGAGCTCTGATGGGCCCGTGTCTTTGCAGAGCTCTGGATCCCTGATTTGCAAAGATTAACAAATTAAAGGGCCACGCTCCAGCTCAAGAGGCAGTGAGCTTTTCTGCTTCCCAGAGAGCGCAGACCAGACAACTTGGCGATTCTTACAGGAAGCCAAAAAGGCGGGTGGGCTCTCGTGGGAAGGACCAGACCCAAAGGTTCGACTTAAATTCAGCTCCTTGGTGGTCATTCTTCAGATTCAAAAGACATTTCTTGAGTACCTACTCTGTGCTTGGAAATATGGTCTCACTTTATCTTCAGAGCAGCCTGCTGTGCAGAAGAGGAAACGGAGACTTAGAGAGGAGGTGGGACCTACCCAAGGTCCCATAACTGAGGCCAAACTTCCCGGGGGCGGGGGAGGTGGTGTTGAGTTTCTATCCCGGAGGCTGAGTGGATGGTACTCGCTTTGATTCTGAGGATACATTGTAGCTTTTGTGCATTTCTATCATTGATGTCCCTTAGCTTCAATTTCTCTTCTCGTTGCACAGACATCCTTGCCTGGTGGAAAACACCTGTCTCTGAAGTCACACAGATGAGGGTTTAAATCTGGCTCTTCTACTTCCCAGCTGTGAGAACTTGAACGAGTTATTTTCATTTCTCTGACCCTCAGCTTTGTCATCTGCTAAATGGGAGCGACGCCACCAACTTTGCAGAGGATTAAATGATATAATAGCTACATTGTCCCAAGCACGCCCTGTCTGCCCACTGTGGTGCTAAGCACAATGTGTTCATCCATGCCCTTAATCCTCACCAGAGGCCCCTGAGACAGTGCTGCCCAATAGAACTTTCTGCAGTGGTGGAAATATTCTACATCTGCGCTGTCCAATGTGGTAGCCGCAAGGCACACGTGGCCATCGAGCACTTAAAATATGGTTCATGTGACCAAGGGACAGAATTTTAAATTTTCTCTAATTTTAATGAATTACAATTTAAATAGCCACGTTTGACCAGTGGCTACTGTATCAGCACAGCTCTAACAATGTACTCTCCCATCTTCATTTGACATGAAAGGGCCAGAGAGACAGGGTGACTTGCCTACCGTCCTACAGCTTGTAAGTGGCGAAGTAGGGATTTGAACACGGGCAAGGCGACTCCTAGCTGCTATACTAGACCAAACGGGGACTCTCACAGAGATCAGGGCTTATCAAAGCAGAGGTCGAAGCACACGTTTGTAGCTCTGTGTTAATGTGCCAGGCTTCCTGCCCCGTGTCTCCAGCACTCCATCCCTCCAGAAAGGCCGAGGGGGCTAGCAGCAGCCAGGCTGTCTTACGGTGTCACAGTGCTGTCACCAACCTCGTCTGCCCTGGGTGAGTCATCTGTCTAAAGGCAGGAGATGGAAGGGAGTTGGACCGTGGGCTGAGATTAATTACAGATTAATTACACGGTCTGTGTTTGCTGCTCGGCTAGGACGAGCCCATCCTCGGCTTTCGGTCAGTGGAGGAGGGGAGCTGGTGTCAAGTGAATGTTGGTTGTGCACCAGATGCCACGTGGGGTCTTTGACACGAATGATCTCACTTCACACCTTAAGGCAGGCGCTGTCACCGCCCTTCTGTAGATGAGAAAACCAAACCTCCAAGAGGCTCAATGACCTGCCCAAGGTCACACAGTGTGGAGGGGCCGACATAGGGGTTTGAAGGCAGGCGTTTGGCTCTGTTACATATTATGGCTTCACTTGCTTCTTTTATTTCTCTGAACTCTATCTTGGCTGTCTCTCCCCACCAGTCCGTTTAGGTCTGCCTCACGGTGGGACAGGACTTTGGGATCCGTCTCCACAGGCAGGAAAGCAATCAGAGGGTTTTGCTGAATTTGGCTGTGGCAGCTGTGAGCGGGGTGGGAGAAGGGGGGTGAGGAGCAGAGGAGGAATGCGAACAAAGGAAATGACTCCAAAGAAAGTCATTATTGTAATAATCACAATGACACCGAATCTCCATGCCCTCCCCTGGCATCCCCGTGACTCCCCCAACCTGACACCACGGCCTCCTCTGGAGCTGTCAGGAGTGACTGTCCGTAATCCTTGGAGGAATCTTTATAAAAGATCGGCTGTCATATCTGGAGCCAGTGGAAACAAAACCACCAACATTTAAGGAAGTGTGTCTGCATTTAATACTTTGTTTCTTTTATGGAGCGATAAGAATGCCAAGATTTACACATTTCCTGATTCCTAATTGAATTGTAGAAACGTGGAAAATGCGAGCTCTGGGAATCTTTGAAGAAGTGGGTTGGCTATTTGTCAACATCAGGCTGCCGCGAGAGCTTCCTTCTTGGACAGCTTGGTGGCAGCACTGGCGACTCGTCGCGAGTCTCCGGGGCTGGGGCGTGTCTGTGCCGGTTCATCTCCTGCTGGGTCTGCACTGTTCTCCTTCAGGGAAACTCTTAAGAAACCGAGGAAAACGAAACAAACTTTTGGCCCTCGGATGGTGGTGCCTTCCCACCTTCTGTCCTCGTCACCTCTGACTTCCAGGGGTGTGTGTTTCTGAGATTTCGAGGTCGTGGGTGAGGAGTCAAGGTCTTGGGGGCTCTGCTATGTCCTAGCTGTGTGACCTTGCCTAAGTTGCTAAACCTCTTGAGACTCCATACCTGATTCTTTAAAATGGAGAGCATTTTAAGGGTTGTTACAAGTTAAATTGTGCCCCCCAAAAAGATATGTTGAAGTTCTAACCCCTGGTACCTGTGAATGTGACCTTTTGGAAACAGGGTCTTTGCAGATGGACTTAAGCACATTTTCCCCAGCCCCAACATCTGGCAACCGCTGTTCCACTTTCTGGTTCTATGAGTTCGACTTTTTAAGATTCGACATATTAGTTAGATCATGCAGTATTTGTCTTTCTGTGTCTGGCTTATCTCACTTAGCATAATGTCCTCCAGGTTCATCCCTGTTGTTGCAAATGGCTGGATTTTCTACTTTTTATGGCTGAATAATAGTCCATTGTATGTATACACCACATTTTTTTTATTGAACAACTCGGGCTGGCAAACTATGGCTGTGGGCTGGTTGGCTGTTTTTGTAAATAAAGTTTTATTGGCACACAGCCACGCCCATTCCTTTACCCATTGTCTGTGGCGGCTTTTGTGCTACAGCGGCAGAGCTGAGCAGTTGCAGAGACCATGTGGCCAGCAAAGTCTAAAATATTTACCATTTGGCCCTTTACAGAAAAAGTTTGTCGACCCGGACAGGAAATGCAGTTCTGCATTTGGGCTGTGTAGGGGGTTTTGTGGGGCAGGAAGGGTGAGGTCATGACTGTTTTCTGCCCTGATTCTGGGGAAGTCTGGGGGTTCAGGTGCGGGTTCCCCGAAACAGGCTGGAATGTGCACCCCATCCTGGTTCTTTGGGTCTGGTGTCCATCAGGAGAGCAGAAGGAGGGCTTTGCTGCCTTGGAGGGAGCTGAGCGCAGCTGTGCGGTGCAGTGGATGGATTCAGGGGTTGAAGTCAGATGGGCAGGAGTTACAAACCCACTCGGGGCTGTGTGACAAGGCAGAGACTCACCTCGATTCTCTGAGCTTCTATTTACTCACTGGCAGGACGAGAAAGATCACAATGTTAATGTTATGATGTGTCCACCAGAAGTAGTTTCTAGTTTCTGCCTCTGGGACTCCCCTGGATTAAAACCCTTCAATGCGACACAGTGTGCTTCTCACATTGGGGTCCATGCAGAGGACACAGCAGTGCTGAGGCCAGAGTAGAGGTTCTCCCTCTGGGGTGTTTTTGCCCCCCAGGACAGTTAGCAAGGTCTGGAGACATTTTTGGGCAGGGGTGCTACTGGATCTAGTGGGTGAGGCCAGGGACGCTGCTAAACACCCTCCAGTGCACAGGACAGCCCCACAGCAGAGAGTGATCTGGCCCCAAATGTGAAGAGTGCCGACGGTGAGCAGCCCTGGACGAGGGGAAATGGGATGCCTCGTCTTGTGCTGTCACTTTTGCTCGATGGTGAAAAGTTTAAAACATCATATTTATAACAAATGCAAATGTATTCTGGAGGCAAAAGCAACATTTGCATGACTTTTTAACAAAAACCTGATGTTTCCAAAAATTACCCTCTGGGAGTGGGCTGCATTGGGCTCTGCTTACTTGTTCCCCCACCCACTGTGATTCGGAGTGCTCTGAAAGCTGCTGTCCTAGGGGGAATTCCAAATCCTCAACACAGCTTAGGTGTCATCCACACTCAGTCCTTTGCTTCTCTCCCCACCCCAGTCTTGTCTGTCATTAGGAATATTCTGTGGTCCATCTGCATCAAGCAATAATAGTAAGTAACATGTTTTCTATGGGCCAGGCACCAGCTAAGTATTTTACACACATTCTCTCCTTTATCCAAAGTGCCAGGAATGCCCCCAAATAGACATACACTTTTCTGCCTTTGAGCTCAAAAGTCCTTCATGTTCCCTTTCTCGATCACATAAACTCCTATTCATCCCTCAAAACCCAGTTCAGGCCAACCCTTCTCTGTCAAGTGGTTAAGAGCATGAGCCCTGAAGCCAGTTGCCTAGATTTGCATCCTCTTCTGCCTCTTACTTGCTGTGTGTTCTTGGGCACATTGCTTTATTTCTCTGTGCGTCAGTTTCCCTTCTAGAGAATGGGATGATGAGGATAGTGTCTCCTTTACAGTGATGTTGAAAAGATTAAATGAGATAAGTGTATGAGTCCTTGGAACAGTAGGTGGCACAATAGCTGCCTAATAAATGTTAGCTATTATTATTATTAGGCTTTCTTTGACCCCTTCCCCTATTACGTTGCACTTGCTAGACCCTGGGTCTCAAAGGGCATTTCTGGGTTTATTAGTAGGTGTTCATAAGTGTTTGTAGAAAGAAACAATGTGACACAGAGATGATATCTAGAAGCCACATTTTGTGGGAGTGGCTGCTAAAATCTGAGCAAAAATCCCACCCTTAAACTTCTGAGCCCCAAATAAACAGACTGGGCTGCCACTGAGGAAATGCTGCTATGGCGCTGGGAAGAGATGTGCACAATCTGTTCTTGTGAGCAGCTATGAGCCGGCTCCAGCCCACCTGGTTAAACTTCTTATACTAATTTTGCTTTGTTAGTCAGTGGCTTCCTGTAGCATGGTGTTGAGAAAGATTCTGAGGCTGTGTCTGGGTGCAGAGGAAAAGAGTGACTTAGTCAGTTATGGCTGCCTGCCAGGGGTGATGGAGGGGACATGGCACAGATGTTGCAGGTACTTATCTCTGGAGTTAGAGACTATAGGCGAAGGTCCTTTCAGGGCCTGGCACCCAATGAGCACTCAACAAATGGTACTTATAGCTCGGCAAGGCTGTCTCTTGTTCCTCTTGCGCTGACACTTGCTGAACACACATGGGACTATTAATTGTACCAAAAGTTGATAAATGCTACAAAAGCACAAGGCAGTGTGGTGCAAAGGAAAAACTTTGGGCTTTAGAGTCAAGCTGACCTGGGCTGGTATTGGAGCCCGTTAGTTGTACGACTTTGGGAAAAATTGCTGGTCCTCTCTGACCCTCAGTTTCTTCTTCTGAGAAAGAGGACATTATTGGGAGGATTGATAACATGCGTGAAAATAAAGTGTGAGGCTCATTGCCGGTGTTTTGTAAGGGGCAGTTTCCTTTCTCCTATGCAGTTTGAAATCAAATGCGTTGCTTGACCCGCAGCCGAGTCAGCATCATAAACCCTGAAAATCCTGTGGCTGATTTCCAAGCAGCAGTAAAACTCAAAGTCACTCACAAGACTTCTCACTCCACTTGAAAACTTCCGAGTTATTTTTTTCCTTTTGCAAATAGAAAAAAAATAATAAAATAAAATGGGGGAAAAATGCTACTTACCTGCACGCTGCAGATAAACATGCCTAAGTGTTCAGGCCACAGTCTGCAGTGACGGACAGGGTTTGTTTTTGCCCTACGCTGCGTTCATTATAATTCCTGGAAAAAGCCGATTCCGAGAGAAATGCTGACACAGCCTGTCTCTGTGTTGCTGTGGTACAAATGCGTTACGCACAATCAGATCCTGAGGTACCGAGGCCAAGTTTTTAATTACCAAATTCCTGCCTGTCTTGTGGGAGAGCTTGGTCACCATGTCCTGCTAGGTCCCACCGTTTGTTTTATTTCCTTGATGGCTAACGAGACTAGTTGATTGCCCCCCACAATTTTTCTTCTTTCCCCTTGGGAGATGTGAGCAGGAGCTTGGACTCAAGTAGAGGAGCCAGTTCCTCAGTGGGTGCTCAGGGGCGCAGCCAGGGGCAGCGGGGGGCTGCTGGCGGTCACTCTGTGTGTCTTCAGACAAGTCGCTTAGCGGATCTGGTTACAATGAGGACTTTCTCCTTGGCTGATTAGATCTGTGGTTGTGCTTCTTCACCTCTCATGTGCACGTGATTTCACACGAGGGGGCTTGTTACAATGCAGATTCCAAGTGAGTGGGCCTGGGGCGGGGCCTGAGACTCTGCATTTTTGTCTAACAAGCGCCCGGTGATGCTGATGTTGCTGGCTCCTGGTCGCTACTTGGTGTAGCCAGCTTTGAAGACACGCGAAACTGCTTTGGAAATGGAAAGTTATTGTACCATCATAAGGGGTTTTATACGGGAAACACAAACGTGGACATTTCATCAGTGCTCAGCTAGGGGATGCTTACCAACGGCCTTACACGTACCTGGCAGTGCACTCGATTCAGAGACGGTGACCCGGGTGATATCTCACTAACACTTCCAGCATAGTGGTGGGGGGAGAGAGTAAAGGCATCGGCCTCAGACAGACCCGAGTTCGAATCTTGCCTCTGTTATTTCATAGTTGTGTGGTCATAAGCAAGTCAGCTCACCTGTCTTGGCCTCAGAGTCCCCATCTGTCAAATAAGCATGACGTCACCATCATAGGATGGGGAGAGAGGCTTAAGCAACACAATGGATGCAAATTGCGTGGCTCATCGTGTCAAGGAATGACCTTAACAGCCGAAGAATATGCTCAGTGGATGCCAACACCCCCTCAATCTCCCCTCCTCTGGACCCCAGCTCTCCAAACTGTACTTCTCTTCCCTTCATGTGTCTAGAAGATAGTCTGGGGCGTAGTTAGGAGCTTGACATTTGGAAGTTATATTATCTGAGCAGCAAGACCTACACCTAGGGTGTCTCTAGTCCTGATTGTATCCTGTGTTGTCAAATGAACAGTGTCTGGGGTCCTGTCAATCTTTCTAGAAGAGAAGGAAAAAAGCGTTGAGATGGCAAGCTTGTAGACAAGGCAGGCTGGAGGATAGCCTGCGGCAGAAAGCAGCTCCTTCTGCAGCCAGCCCGCTAGGCAGTGGCTACGGCTTCCCCATGCTAAGGAGGTCTCGCTGCCCGGAGCACCGCTGCGCATTGCAGCAAGGCAGGACTAATGAAGCTGTCGGGGGCTGGGCTTCTCCCCCAGCACAGAAGCCTCACTGACTGCTCCAGGCTGACTGGTGCGTGTGTGCCCTTGCTCCATGCACCCGGCCTCTGACTTGCTCCTGGGAACCCCCAGGCTGAGAACAAGCTTCACCCAGGCCTCTGGGAGTCGGCTCGGAGTGCATTAGGCCAGTTTCTGGAGCAGCTGGGGTGTGGAGAAGAGAATAGTGGACTTGAAGACTGACTCCAAGTGCCTTACAGCTATCTGGCCTCAGCTTTCTCATCTGCCATATGGGACCATAAACCTTGATTCAGAGAGGCAGGGCAGTAGAGAGCAGGAGCTCAGCATGTCAGAATTTTGATATTGGCTCAGCCACTTGTAAGCTGCGCCTTCCTGGGAAAATTACTTCATCTCTCTGATCCTCAGCTTGCTTTTCTGTAAAAAGGGGGATAATGATGCTACCTAGACCTCACAGAGTTATTGTGCGGATGAAAACAAAATAGTGTGTGTAAAGTGCTTAGCTTGTTCCATGGCAAACTATGAATGCTTGGTCTTCTGATTTATGGAGTTGGTCATTATTCCCTCTAGGGAGTTGGTTGGAGCTGGAGACGCAAAAGCAAAAAGACTAATAAGAATTGAACAAACAGGGCCGGCCCCGTGGCTTAGCGGTTAAGTGCGTGCGCTCCGCTGCCGGCGGCCCGGGTTCGGATCCCGGGTGCGCACCGAGGCACCACTCCTCCAGCCATGCTGAGGCCGCGTCCCACATACAGCAACTAGAAGGATGTGCAGCTATGACAGACAACTATGTACTGGGGCTTTGGGGGAAAAATAAATAAATAAAATCTTTTAAAAAAAAAAGAATTGAACAAACATTTCGAGGGTTGTTGGGAGAATTAGCTGAGATGATGCAGGTGAAGGACCCAGCCCTGTGCTCAGGAATCCTGCAGTGTCGGCTGAGGCACATCCTTCTCCCGCACCCCTCTCACCTGCGGACAAACTGACAATAATGAGAAAGGGTTAACCCTCGCATAGCGCATACTGTGTGCCAGGCATTGTTCTGAGCACTTTATACATGTTAATTCACTTAATTTCATGATATACGAGGTGTGTATCATCATTAACCTCATTTTACAGACAAGGAAACTGAGTCACAGGGAACTTAAGTAACTTGCCAAGGTTACACAGCTGTTGAATGGTGGAGCCAGGATGATGAACCTGGTGGTCTGGTTGTCAGGTCCTTGCTTTGAACTACCCCACCAGACTGCTTCTCAGGATGGCAGGCCCCTGACCTTGATTTCCATGTCTACCCTCCTGTCTACTGGCTACAAGCCCACGCAGCCCACAACACTGCAGCCCTAAGAGCCACCTGCCCCAACTCAACTCAACTCAACTACCTGGCTCAATTCATCTCAACTCAGCTCGACTCAACTCAGCTCAACTCAACTCAACTCGACTCAGCTTGACTCAACTCGGTTCAACTCAACTCAACTCAGCTTGACTTAACTCAACTCAGCTCAACTCAATTCGACTTAACTCAGCTTGACTCAACTCAGTTCAACTCAATTCAACTCAGCTCAAGCAGAACGTGTGTCCGGGGGATCTTAGGTCAGATGTGAGTGACTCTAATAAATGATGCAAAATTTGGAGGTCATCTTGCATGCTTGTTCCATTCCTATTGGTATGATTGGAATCCTATCTCCCTCATTCACATGGAATAATACCAAGACATTATGTGGACACAGCACTGTACAGTTTAGACATCCTTTTACGTATGTAGCTTATGTATAGCATATGTTTTCTAAGCCAAGTTAGCTTGAAAGTGAAGCAAAAGGGAAGATAAGAAAATAATTATAGTAATATACACTATTAATTGGGTACTACTATGTTCCAGGCATGGTGCTAGATGCTTAACAAACGGTATCTCATTTAACCTGGCAACTTGGAGAATGAGATTATTCTGGGCATTTTATGGGTGAGGTACCTGAGGTGTGAATAGACTGAGTAACTTTTCCAAGTCACAAAGATGGTAGGAGGCAGAGTGGTCTCCTTCAGAAGGCTGTGTCTTTCCAGAGCTCCCCCCTGCCCCCATGGGCTGGCCACCATCTAGGGGAACCAGTCTCTATGTCTCTTCAAGAAATTGGGGCTCAGAGGGACAAGGGATGACCAGTGGTATGGCCTTCCATTACCTGTGAGCCAGAAGCTAAAGGAGTTGTGACCTCTGTGCCAGCTGAAGGCTAGTGTCCCGCTCCCATGGAAAAGCAAGGGCTGCGAAGAGTGAACTTCTGCTTTATGGACCTGGTATGATTTCACTCCTTACCCAAACATATGATTCTCTCTGAGCTGACACGATGCCTGCAACCCTCCGTTCTCACTGATGCATGTCTTAGAGTTTGTGCTGGAAGGAGCCCCTGGACCAACTGCCTAAACCTTCTTGCTTTCAGATGTGCAGAATACGGCCACAAGAGGTAAATCCTCAGAGCCAGGTAGACCTCAGAGAGCCAAGCTCCGGTCTCCACACAGTGTTTGCTGGGGTTGATTAAGTCAAAAGCTTTAGAAGAAAGGAGGATTGAGATTTGGCTTTTAAAAGTTAGCATCAATCACATTATTGATCCTTTCTTCTTTTTTATTTTTTTCTTTTCTCTTTGTCTTTTGGTCCCCAGACTGTGTTTGCTGCAGGCTTCACATATGATAAAAATCACGTTAATTAAAATGCTAACCTAGATTGGAAAGGAGACCTTCCCGTGGAAAGGGTGGAACTCAAGGAATGAGCCCAGAAATGGTGCACTGCTGTCTTTGGGCTCCTCCCACTGCAAAGGGAGACGGCCTCTGCTGAGAACGGATGCTCAAGGGCCCATTCAGTTTTTTCTCCTTTTGTCTGGCTCCAAGTTCTCATTCTTCACTTGCTTTGAGATGTTGGCTCTGGGAGGTGGCATGGCTCAGTGGAACAGCCACTTCAATGTTGGCTTAGAATCCCTCGCTCACCACTGTCTGACCATGTGACCTTGACCACAGTTCTTAACCTCACTGAGCCTCATTTTCCTCATTTATTAAGTTAGGATAATAATGTCCCACATGCTGGATTTCAGAAGGATTATATCAGTACAAAAAGGGCCTACATTACTCAACAGTTGGTAATTTATGATTAATAATAATATTTCTGGGGGGCATCTTAATAGCTATAGAACAACTTGACTGCTATAGAGCAGGCTTTTTTGTTGTAGAATATTAGTTAGTTCCCTCTCAGCTTTGGAATGATGATACATCCTTTCTCCGCTGGGCCACCCAATAAACTGGTGGAACTTCAGACCTCACAGTGCCTGAACAGGAGTCATATTTATCAGCGAGCAGGCCTGAAATGATGCCATATATGTAAAGCAGATGCTGCAGACATTCTCCCACCATGCACCTCGATTTTTCCTGTGGCCACATTGTAGCCTGGAAGTGGGAACTCTGCCTCCTACTGTTCTGAGAGGTTAGAATGCCTTTAGCTCTTGGTTCATGGGTGATGAGTGGTCCTCTCTCTGGCCAACTCAACAATCTTCTCCTTCTCTTCTTGCACACAGCTCTTCTGATCTCGCACATTAGTTAGAGATCTAGAGAACGGCACGTGACTAGAAGAAACTGCTAGAGAGTGAGGCAGAACTGACTTTTCATCCGAGCTCTCCAGCCCCACTTATGTGCTCTCAGTTACTACGTAGCCTCTCAGAGCCCATTTTCTTAGTGATAAAATAAGGAAGTACAGTCCTACCTTCCCCACAGCATTGTCATAAGGAATAAATAAAATGCATGTCAGACAAGTGCCTAGCGTAGGGCCTGCAGGTTAACTGTTATTATGTTTTTTTTTTCTTTATTTACAATAAACTCTATTTTCAACTGTTATTTTGCCCATCGTGCTAAAATCTTCTGAGATGGAACATCAAGAGATTACTAAAAGAATATTCAAAGTAAAATGCATCACTCTCCGTTTGCCTTGGGAGCCAAAGGACAAACAGGACAGCACTCTGCCATCTTCCTCGTCGAATAAAGCAGATTCAGTGGGCCAGTGCTTTAGATGGGATGACAGGTGTTGTCAGTATGAGAAACCTGCAAAGGGTAGAAATCAAACTCTTTGGCTTGGTGTTTGAGGCTCCATGATCTGGCCTTCACCTGCCTTTTGGCCTCCTGTCCCTCTGCCCCTGCTCATGGGCACGCAGGGTGCTAGGGTGTACAGGATCACACTGTCCCACCCCCATGCCTTAGCTCACGTTGTGGCTGTCCTCTGGAATGTCCTTCTTCGTCTCTGCATTCGTAAATCCAAATGAACCCCTCCGCACCTTCTCTGTGTCTTCCCTGGCCTGTCCACACAGAGGGACTCCTGTTACATTGGCCTGTTAAGCAATCATCCTTCTTCTTTTGGCAAACTCCTCTTCCCCATGGGGTAAGGTTGGGGTTCATCTCCGTCTCCAGCTTACGGGGGTGGGCCCAATCAGAGCATTCCATCCCTGTGGCAGCAGGAAAGGGGGAGAGTGGAAAGAGTGAGGGGTCACTTTACAGCAGCCAACTCCTTTTAAATAGTCTTCTTGGAAGTCCCCCATCCCCTTATTGCCCCATGTCTGTTTACATCTCATTGGCCAGAATGTCGTCATGTGACCCTACCTGGCAAGGGAGTCTGGGAAATGTAGTCTTTTAGCTGAGTGCTGAATCTAGGTGCTGATACTAGCAAATAAGGGGATGTCAAACAGGCACTGACATCTCTGCCACTCTCCCCATGAGTTTACCCACCACACAGACAGCCAGCTTGGTGGTGAAGGTTGGGGAGAGAGTTTAAAATAATTTAGGAGCAGAGTGCTGGACTTCAGGGCTGATACGTGACTTTTCTCTTCCAGTCCTCTTTGGAGACTGCAATCAGCGTGGCCCAGGGAAAAGCCCTCTAGAGGGGTGTCTTGACGTGGATTCTTGTCTTTGTTTCCATGACCTTGGGTACTGTAACAGCAGGGGATTGAATAGTGGCCTCTTGGGTGTCATCCATCCCTCTGTGATTCTAATGGAAGCGCCTCTGCCTATCCTGGTTCCAAGCTACAAATGTTTCTGTTGTCTCTAAGCTTCTTACCACTGTCTTTGCCTCCCGTTTATAAATGTTTAAAAATATTCACTTGATGCACAGTGGGATTATAGACTCTCGCATTTCTGAAATGAAAAGCAGCTCATGCATTATTCAAGAAAAATATTGTATTATTGAACAAAGGATGGGTGCATTCATCCCTTATTATGCATTCCAGTCTTTGCTACCTTATTAGTAGATGCGTTCTGTGAGGATTTTACTGATGTGGTTTGTAAACAAAGGTGGAGATCAAACACTAATGTGTGTAGATGGCAAGATTAAGAGATTCTCATATAGTCATCAAATTGCACGCCTGGGAGGTCATCCAGTCCACCCAGTTCTTGGGCTCCTACCTATTCCTACCAATGGACGTTCAACCTTGGCTTGAACTCTTCCAGTGATGGGACACTCACTACCCCCATCACCTTTGTGAGGAAGTTCATCTCATATTGCGCTGAAATCTCTTTCTCTGTGACCTCCACTCATTGGACTTAGTTTCCACGTGGAACAGTTCTGTTCCTTTTTCTCCATGACAGCTCTTTAGTTATATGAGGAGGGCAATTGTCATAACCCACCTGGGTCCTTTGAAAGACTAAGTGTCCCATGATTCTTCAGCCAAATGCCTGTAGTAAAAGTGGAGAGTCAATTGGACCTAACAAATATTTATCAAAGAGCCTCCTCTTTAAAATTCACGTCCACCCCATACTTCTCCAGCCTGTCTCCCACCACTGTCCTTCCCACCCTCCTTCTTCAGCCTCCCTGGCTTTCTATCCCTCCAACACACCAACCTCCTTCCTGCCTCAGGGTCTTGGCACATGCCATCCTCACTGCCCGGGATGCTTTCCCAAGATCTTCATATCTGCCGCCTGCTTCTCACCATACAGCTGTCAACTGAAACAACACCTACTCAGAGAAGCCTTCCTGGACTTCCATCTAAACTAGGCCCTCAATCCCACTTCTACCCCATCACTCTCTGCCCCATTACCCCACTTTATTTTTCTGTAGCACTTTTCAATAAATCAGTCGATTCAACAAATCTTCGCTGAGCAGCTACTACGTGCCAGTGATTGTTCTAGGAACTTGGGCTACAATGGGGAACAAAACAATGATTCTTGCCTTCATGGAGTTTACATTCTCACAGGAGGGACAGAAAATACACAATACACATATGGATGAGGCATCTGCTGTGTTAGAAGGAGTTGTGAGCTATGGAAAAAAAAGTAGGGAATCGAGAGTGCCAGTGGGGTGGGCGAGGCTCCGTGTTAAATAGGGCAGCTGGGATAGGCTTCCTTTGAGATGAGATTTGAGCAAGGACAATTCCAATATATGGAGTAATCTTTTTTATTTGTTTCCATATTTATTGTTTGTCTGCCCCACTAGACTGTAAGATCTATGAGGATAGGAGCCTTGTCCATCTTGTTTCTATCTGTACCCAGCGCCTGGCACGTGGTAGGCACTCAGTGGATTTTTGTCAAATGGTTGTCGATGCCTCTAGGACAGGATAAGGGGCTGTGGTAGACGTTTTTGTCTGAGGAGTAATGTAAAACCCATGTAGTCGTGTCACATGTATCCTCCACATACCCCTGTGAATTTTCTTTTTGGGTCTTGCCTCCCTCTTTCCTTTCCCATAGACTGGCAAGAAGAATGGAATTACACCCATTTCCAGCTAACATATCCCACGATGTGGCTAGGCAGGACAAGTGCTATCATTCCCATTCTGTAGATGAAGAAACTGAGGCTCAGAGAGGTCCAAGGTCATGCAGCTTTAGTGACAGAGTGTGGACTTGAACCAGAGTCCTTTCCTCCGACAGGGAGACCAACAGCGAGCCCACTTCCATTGACCTTTCTGCACTGTCCTCAGACCAGAGCTTCCCTGAGCAGCACAGGTGATGGGCCCTCCCTGAGGGACTTTCAGGAGAGCGGGCTCTTCATCGCCTCCTCCAACTCGTGTGCTGAAATGGAATTTTCCCGAGAGTGAACTTGCTGCTTCACAGCTCTCTCTGAACCAACCCAGTTAGGGCAAATCTTGCTCAGTCTGATAGATCCTCTTAAACAGAACCAAGCAAAGAAGCAGGAAGCTTTGAGTAATTGGCTTTTGCTTCTCAAAGCCAATTGTTATCAAAATGAATCCTTCATTCTGCGTCTTTCATTACATTTAACTAAATTGTCTTTCAGGGCTCCAGAGAAAGATGAACTCTTTTACTTACAGATGTTTTCAGGACAATAGCAATATTCTCTTAACCTTTCCACAGACTTTTAGGATTTACAAAGTATTTTCGTACAAATCATAATGATTTCAGTCCAGACATTACAAACCATCCCGTGACGGAAAAGGACACTTTTTAAAGCTGAGAATCCGTGGATGGATACATTCATTTCCAGGTAGTAGAAAACTCAGTGGACGTAAAAACGAAGGGACCACTGACATAGAACTGAAATATCCAGAGGAAGTACCAGTTTTGGGTGCAGTGTGATCGTTACTATGGCTTAATTTCCCTGTAATTTTTTTTTCAGTTATTTTGCAAGTCATATTCATTCTTAGACTGGCTTTTTTCATGATTGCAATGTAGTTATAACAAACAATGCTTCTTGCTTTCTCATTCGCATCCGGGGGGCAGACAGAGCACTTTCATTTCCACCTTCCAAGTGAGAGTCTGAAGATTCGCTTCAGTTGTACCTACATAGGTCACAGGCCAGCTCCTGAACTGGTGACTGTGGCTGGGTGCCTAAAAGATGCTGATTGGCTTCAGCCAGTCAGGGCTTCCTCCTGTTTCAGGGCTTGGAGTCAATTTCCCCTAAAGCATACGGATGCTGTTAGGGAGACAGAAGAAGGTATTGATGCTGGGTGCAGCCTACACATTTTTACTACAGATCCATGTTAAGGTAGGAAAAAGTGAGGATTGAGTGACTTATTAAAGGGCATTTGGTTACTGGGTAGTGGAGCAGAGACTAGAACCCAGACTCACATCTTCATATTCAGAGATCTTTCCAAACATCAAATTCTCCCCACCCTTTGCCGATGCTGAATTTGTAATCTTCTTTTTGTCAGAAGCTGGGCAGTATCAGCAGAGTAAGATATTAGGGCTGAGGGGAGGCCCCCTTCGTGTCTTGCTGATACCAAAAATTCCACGTAATTACTTTCTTTTGGGTTATAGCATTGCTCACTTTCATCAACAAATACTCATTGAGCTGGGGCCATTGGCTGGATTGGACCATCGCGAAACCTATCTTTTAATCAAGAGTCTTTTAGTTGAAAGTAATAGAAACTGATTCAAGCTAGTATGAGCAAAAAAAGTTTAGAAAAAAAATATTCTAAGAGTACAGGGTTCTTGATCTCATCCCCTGTTCTCCCACAAATTACAACCTGATCTTATACAACAAAATATTTAGTAAAAATACACATATTGCTTATTTTATTGATTGACCCTTGAGGCCTCTGCAGCCTGTTCGGTAGCTCACGTTTGTCTTCCGGGGTGGATGCTCTGTTCCTGTCGTTACATCTGGGTTGAGGAGACTTCAAATAAAATCTAACCCCTTTTGCATGCACTTCCCGCTAGCTCATTTAGGCCTAATTAGCTGAATGTGTTCAAGAAAAGGGGAGAGACTGCAAAATTTCTCAGGAAGAAAAGATAGGGATGAATCGGAAATCTGGAGGGCAAAGTCTGCTCACCTCATCACCCAGCTTAGAAATTCGGTAGCTGAAGCCTCAACAGCGTGCCCATTTTTTACTGAACTTGCATTCTGATTCTGGTCCCACAGGTGCAAGAAAGAGACTACTCCAGGCTTACAGGAGGCGTGTTGGTTTTATAACTTTTCCTCTACTCGCTCCCCTGCAAGAGCTGGGACCATGGACAAATTTCTTGGCCATTCAAGTATTCATTCACTATGACACACACTAGACACCACACTAGAAGGCAAGGTGTCTTCTTCCTCTTCATGTCTTCATGAAGATACTGGATGGCCCTCTTTTGGGGATGGTAAGAGAGTTGCCTTCCCATACATCTGGATTAAATCATCTTGAATGATCCTTTCCAGTTCATGGACTTCATAATTTTCTCCTCTTTCCAGAAGGAGAGGAGACCAACGTTGAGATAAGCTGATGAGTAAGCAGGTCTCTTCTCCCCAGAATGAATGAATTCCTCCTTTGCTTCCCCAGAGAATTCTGTAGAGTTTCTCTGCTCAAACTGTGCAGCATCAGAATCAGCTGAGAGCTTGTTGGAAATGTAGACTCGTAAGCCCCATCCCAGACCCTGAATCATAATCTGTATTTTAGTAACATTCCCTGGGTCTTTCTCATGCACATTTAAGTTTGAGAAGCACTGTTGTAGAAACTGCTTCTCTATCACCTACAGTCCTTCATCGCCTTCATATGACTGCTTATCTGTGTCCAGGATAACAGCCAAGGTCATATCTATTTACCAGTGTATCTCCATCTCCTTAGTAGGGGTTGGTATCTAGGGGATATTCAATAGCTATTAGATGGATAGATAGATGGATGGATGGATGGACAGACGGATGGATGGATGGATGGTGAAAACAAGTTTCACTATCTGTCGGGAAGGCTACCTGTCCTAGTGGAAGAATGGTGGGGTGGGAAGGAAAGGGAAGTGTCACTGAGCAGTTCTGTTGCCATCACCATTCTTGAGCATCCGATTTCTGTGAGGTGTTTACCTACATTATACAACTTACTCCCTATCAAACACTACCAGGTAGGTATTGATATTATCATTTTACACCTGAGCCAGTGGTGGAGCTGCGATTTGAAGCTGGAACAGTGCTTTTCTTTCCTGCTGCAGCCACTCAGTATTGTGTGAGCTTGGATTTGGCACCTGACCTCCTGGACTCTACTTTCTGCCTCTGCGGCAGAGGCCTTTGTGCTCTGCTCGTCCTCCCGCAGCACTCACTGTCCCTGCCAACAGCTGCTGTCTGCAAGGAGACTTCAACCCTGCCTGAGGGTGTCCTCCTGGTCTTAGGAGCATGCTTGTCCCGTGTGCAAAGCAAGCCAGGCGTGCTGGGGAGATGACACCCCCAGGAACAGCCCTCAACTGACATGAACGGGAATTGTGCGTAAATGTCCCCTAGTGGGATAACTCTGGGGTCATGTTCTACACCATCTCTCCTGGGATGGAGCCCAGTTGCCCACAGTGATGACCTACTCAAAATACACCCTGTAGGGGCTGGCCCTGTGGCCTAGTGGTTAAGTTCAGCATGCTCTGCTTTGGTGGCCTGGGTTCGTTTCCTGGGCACAGACATACACCACTTATTGGTGGCCATGCTATGGCAGTGACCCACATGCAAAATAGAGGAAGATTGGCACAGATGTTAGCTCAGGGCAAATCTTCTTCAGCAAAAAAAAAAAAAAAACAAAACAAAACACCCTGTACTGGTTTCCTTCCCTTCCCTGTCTCACCTCCTTCTGGTACTTCCTGGAATCTCCTCACAAATACATTGTTTGCATTCAAATCCTTCTCTTAAGGTCTTCTCAGAAACCAAATCTAAGATGCAATTCTTAAATAGAAACCACTGCAGCCAACGTGTTCTGATTGCCTGACATTGTGATAAGCACCTTGTGCGCATGATCCCATTAATCCTCACCACAGCCCTAGGAGGTAGGGCTTGCTGTGATCTCCAGGTGAGGAAAATGAGGCTCAGATGGGCAAAGCGATGTGCCAAAGGAACACCAGTTGATGATTGGTAGAGACAAGGTTTGGACTTATTTCTCTCTGATGTCAAACCTCATGATCTTTCTTTTTTTGGTGAGGAAGATCAGCCCTGAGCTAACATCCATGCTAATCCTCCTCTTTTTGCTGAGGAAGACTGGCTCTGAGCTAACATCTATTGCCAATCCTCCTCCTTTTTTCCCCCCAAAGCCCCAGTAGCTAGTTGTATGTCATAGTTGCACATCCTTCCAGTTGCTGTATGTGGGACATGGCCTCAGCATGGCTGGAGAAGCTGTGTGTCGGTGCGCGCCCGGGTCCGAACCCGGGCCGCCAGTAGTGGAGCATGTGCACTTAAGCACTAAGCCACAGGGCCGGCGCCCAAACCTCATAATCTTTAAATACTTGCCTCCCAAGATTATTTGGATTATTACCTGAGATCATGGATGTGAAGATGTTTTGCAAAAATTAGAAGTTCAATTGTCATTACTGTGTTTCTAGAATGGACTGACTTTGTTAAAATATTTCTTTCCAAGGGGGTGGGACAGGTCAACCAGGGCTTGAGTTGCAAGGGGTCTGATAGGATACTTAGAGAGTCCTAATGTTGGGATTCAAAGGGACCAGAGGAAAATGGGGAAGTGTCAAGTCTAGGGACAGGGGAGAGCTTGTCAACAGAGTAGGACGAGGCTGGAGAGATGCAAGGATGAGCTGGGAAAAGGCGGGAATGAGCTGAGTCCCTCTATTGACAGTCCATGTATGGTGCTTGGGTGTTGGGGCATTGCTAAGGACTGCCATAGACAAAAATGGAAGTAGGAAGTGGGGTTATACGTCATCCATAGCAGTCAGAGCTGAGCACCTGGCGTCCATGTAAATAAATTCTAGACGTCAGAATGGCAAAAAGCTTTTATCTTACATGCCAACTCTCACTGACTGATAGCAGCTTCCTGAAGCCCTGTATAGAGGGCCATTCTGAGGCTGCTTCCCACCTCAGAGTGAAAGAGAGTCATGATTGATTAGTAATGTCTGCCTGGGGCACAGGACTGGAGAGTGTTGGTACACATGCCACATGGAGGAACAGACTGAATTCCAAATATGAGTCAGAGGAATTCTCTCAGTTAGGATTGAAGCAACATTTACATTTCAAGTAGGCTTTTACTTTGGAAAGGAATAGCTTCCCTTGAAGGAAGTTTATTTTTAATTTGAACATATGTAGCTAAACCTAGGCCATATGCAAAATTGCAGCATGGTTAGAACTCCCTAGGGGCAAGGAAGAGAAAAATCAGCACACAATTGATGGAGTAGAGCATACATAGAAGAGGAACCTGGGATGGCTTTCTTTTTTTTTGTCATGATGCCTTCTGTGTTGGGTGGGCTTTGATGACACTGAGTCTTATCACAACCTTTTCTGAGTCTGTGATCTCTACCTCCAGGAACTCTGGCTTCTTGGTCTCATCTAAGCAGCAGTGACAAGTCTTGATTGTTGGAGTTTTGTTGACTTGCTGCAGTTGGGAGAGGGAGGCAGGAAGCCCCCACACAGGTCATGGTGAATGATGCATCTGCCTGGGAGGAATTCTGAACACAAACTATAAATAATGCAACCATTTCTGCCCTTGAGTTTGGAGCTCACGTAGAATTTGCTGCATCACGTGCAACGTACTGATGCTCAGTGCAGACCTGTGTGGTGGAGAGATTCAGTCTCACACTTTTAATTTAACCCATAATTGGTACCCTTGATTTCAAAATGCCCTTGGGAATCACCTTGTCTCTCATGAGATGTTTTGAAATTCTCCCCAAATTTTCACAGGAAATTAAACATTTAAGTGAAGTCACATGGAATGGACCTGTCATGAATTCACATTGGGACACATTCTGCTCATATTTAATTAATAATTCTCAGGTTAAATGGTTGAACAGTGTCCTCCACACTGGGATTCTATAACAGGCAGTGGCTTTTCTGAAATGAACCTTGCGTTCAGCAGATTAATGGGGAGAGGGGAGGCATCCTTCGTCCAGTGCAAAAGATGGTTTGGAAACTCAGTTTGATGGAGGATTGCTTTAGAAAAAGAGTGGGAAGTAGTTGTCCTTGGGTTAGTAGTGGATACCTGGAACTTAACTAAATAGAGAAGATTGAAGTCGAGGCGAGGATCAGTGAGATGGAATGCCAAGGTTGATTAGAAATGTCTGCCATTGGCAAAGGCGGGGAAGAAATAGTACATGCACATATGTGCCATCCCTTCTCTAAGAGGAAGTTGTCTAGGAAAACAGAGCAGGTGGAACAGAAACCAACGGTCCTGGAAGGAAAAAAGAATTGGATCAGGTCCACCCTGACCACCCATTACTGGAGGAAAATTTTTGATTTAGATGTTGGCAGGCTCCAGAAAAAGCTAGTTTCTTCATCCTCCACTGTTTCCTAAGAGGATGAACCAAAAGCATTGTTTGAGACCTAGTGCAAATGAGGTTTTCAGGCAGAGGAGAGACAAGAGAGAGAAGAGCAAATGCCTCCTTTCGGCACTGGGCAATGACTAGCAGAATGATAAAAGACATTGCTTTGTGGAATCACATCAAGAATGGTGCTGTGGGTTTCCTTGGAATTTCCATCTCTTCTAGAGCAGTGTAGTGGAAAGAGTTCATTCAACTTTGGATACGGATTCAAAGGCTGACTCCATAACATACTCCCTAAGTAACCTTGGACAGTTCATTTGAACTTTCTGAGCCTAATTTTCTTCATGTGTAAATTCAGACTGAAAATACAAAACCTGCTTAATTTACAAGATTTTGCCAAAAGTGGAATATTAATACCTTCCATGTGGAATCAACACACGTGGATGCAGCTAGCAGAGTGTCAGGCACATGGTATGTGTTCAACAATATGAATTCAGAAAGGAAAAATCCATTTAGGGTCAGACTGTCGTGGTTTTTGCTCCTATCCTTAAGCCCTGGAACCCTTCTTCTCAGAGATCGTGCCTTCCAGAATGTCTCTAGAAGAAAGAAAGACAATTCCAGATCCTGATGGCTTTGGTCAGTTTATCACCGCTGTGAACTCAAGAGACTGCAGAAAAAATCAGAATAGTTTAAGCAAGTAGTTTAAGCTGATCTCCAAGACGATGGTGTAGCCAGGCTGTCTAGACCATGGAATTTCCTTCTTTATGACAGTCCTGGATGTTGGGTTTTAGCTTCTTGATGTTCCACTGTCGGGAGAGGGAGACAGAGACTGCCTCCTACGCTGGTCTCTATGAAGCTCCAAGGTAAGAATCACTGCCTGATACTTTCTCACCATCTTGTTCTTTCTGGAGCCAAGTTCTGTACCTCACTTTTGAGGTTCTGGAGTCATGTAACCCTTACAGACCCAAGGAGAATGAGGTTTCCATCAGAGCCACAAGAAGCCCCTGTTAGGAAGGACCTGGAGAGGATTGGCAGAGCAGTCCTTACTCAAGTAGCTCCATTAGCGGAGGAAAAGTCTATGCAGTTGTCTGGGCCTGCAACCCTCTCAGCCTTAAGGTGAATCACAAATTGCTAGCAGTGAATGGTTGGAGAATTCAAGGGCTCCTGCTGTGTTTTTACCACCCTCCATTCTGGTTGAATACAGTTGAGCTTCTGTGGTAGTATCACATCCGAATAGTAGATTTTTCTGCTAGTACTGTGTCCAAGGTCAACCCATCATCACTGCACACTTGGCCTTAACTGTGCAGACACCGTGTCTACCAGGGTCATCCCTCACTTTGGAATTGAAACCACAGTAATTCTTTTTGTTTTTCTCTTGGCTAGCTGCTGAGAAAGGACCAAGGCTGGCATCCAGCTGCTGCCTCCTGCTTCTCGCCTGCAAGCTGAGAAGGTCTGGAGGTCGGTGTGCCGAGTCAGGCATCCACCGGGCTTCGGGGTTGGGTGTGTTAGAATGTCCTGCCCACGGAAAGAAAGGCCCTGCTCTCTGGGCCTCTTTGGGAGCACTGAGACTTGGAGCCTGGGGGCATCTCCCCACGGGCAATCAAGGAAGAAGCTAAAGCCGACTTTTCTGTTTTCTGGCGGCAGCCGTTGCTTTCCGTCTCCCTCTGGGGAAATTAGCTTGCTGGCTGGGAGAGAGGGAAAATAAACAAGTCTAACCTGAAATATGCATTAGAGTTTAGCTATTTTTGGAGGTTTCCAAGATTGAAAATGGCTGAAGGCTGACCAGTTTCCGTCTGCCCTGAATTAACTTGCAGAGGTTTTTGCAGGGAGAGTGAGGGGGCCCATGCACTTTAGAACAGTGACCTGAGGTTGGCAGCGATCTGTGGATCTGGTGAAAAGAGTTGCAGCTGTAACAAGTCCGTTCCTCTTAGAGACTGGCTCAGAGAAGAGGTGGAGTAGGGAGCTGTCTCAGATGGGTACGTGGATTTGGAATTCAAGAGGGAGCCTGTGTCCTCCCAACCATGACCCTGACTGTGTTTCCCCCTGAGTGACAAAGTTGGAACTTCAGGCGTGCTTTTATCCTTTTCTCTGCATCAGAAGGGAGAGAAAGATCTTGCTCATTGACACGAGGCTGTGAGTTTGCCAAACACGGGGATTCCCTCTGCCATGGACTGAATGCTTGTGTCCCCCACAAACTCATCTTGAAGCCCTAATGTGATGGTCCTGAGAGGTGGTGTTTGGAAGGTAATTAGATAATGAAGGTAGAGCCCCCCTGATGGGATTAGTGTCCTTATAAGTAGGGGAAGAGAGCTAGCTCGCTCTCTCCACCACGTGAGGACACAATGAGAAGACGGCCACGTGCAAACCAGGAAGTGGGCCCTCTGCAGATGCCGAATCTGCCAGCACCTTGATCTAGGACCTCCCAGCTTCCAGAACCGTGAGGAATAAACATTTGTGGTTTGAGCCACCCGGCCTATTTTGCTACAGAAGCCTGAATAGACTAAGACAACTTCTAATCTCTCTCTGCATCCACAGCACCTAGTAAAATGCCTGGCATGTAGTAGGGGTTCAATAAATGTTTGTTGAGTAAATGGGGGTGAAGGTGAGGGGAACAAGTATTGAAGACTTGTGGGCTTGCCTCTATGTTTTATATGCGATCTCACTTAAAGACCCATTTTATAGATAGGGACTTAGAGATGGGAGTGCATGTCATCAGTGCTGCCACTTCCCCTTGTCACCTGTTGTTTCTGTACCCACCTCGGCACCTGTAACTCTCTGCCTGAGGCCTATCTCTCGCCCATGAGTGGGGCAACCCGCAAGCATCCTGGAGTCAAAGCCGCAGGAACAATGACAGATGGGAACTGGAGGATGAGCACCCCAGCGTCCTCCTCTGTCCTCCCCCATCGGGTAGGGCAACTCGGAGGCATCTTCGACACTACCTCTCAGAGTTACCCACTGGGTGCAAGCCCCAGTTGCCCACAGCAATGACCTGCTTATCAACAAATGCACCTTGTCTTAGCTTCTGTCCTTCCCCACCTCACTTCCCCTCACCCTCCCTCCTGCTCCCTGGGATCACCTCTCAAGTGCACTGGTTGTTCTGAAGGTCTTATCTCAGCCTGCTCCTGGGGACTCCAGCCTGAGATTCAGAGGAGCTACGTGAGCTAGCCCAGGGCAGGGAACCAGTAGACAAGGAGTCAGAATGTGGGCCAGCTCTGCTTCTCATCCTTTGCCCTGTCCCGCTTCCTCCCGTTCCTCCCCACGGGGAAGCTGGGTAGCAGATGGAGTGCCTCTCAGTGCACACACAGATGACCTTCAGACACCCCTTTAAACACACTGAGGGAAAGAGCTGACACACTCACCAGGGAGCAGGGGCAGCATGGTTGGAAGTGACTTTGACTGTGAATCAAGAGAGGAGGGTCTGAGCCTTGGTCTGCCTCCCAGAGCTGTGTGACTCGGGTAAGCCCCTTCTGCTCTCTTGGCCTCACTTCCCCGTCTTTAAAAGGAGGTGGCTGAAAGCAACCCAAATATCCACTGACCAATGAATGGATAAGCAAAATGTGGTATATCCATACAATGGAATATTATTCAATCATCAAAAGAAACCAAGTATTCATGGCACAACATGGATGAACCTTGAAAACATGATGCTATGTGAAGAATTCAGACAAAAAATGTCACATAGTGTGTGATTGCATTTCTATGAAATTTCCAGTACAGGTAAATCCCTAGAGACAGAAAGTAGATTAGTGGTTTCCAGGGGCTGGAGGAAGAGAGAAAAGGGGATGCCTGCTTAATGGGTTTGGAGTTTCTTTTTGGGGTGATGAAAATGTCTGGGTAGAAGTGATGGTTGCAAAACACCATGAATGTGCTAAATGCCACTGAACTCTTCTCTTTAAAATGCTTAATGGTTAATTTTGTGTTAGATGAAAGTTCCCTAAAAAAAAAAAGCATGCAACTGGACAATCCAGTGGTCCTTGTTCCGTGGCTGCACATTTGGGTCACCTGGGAGCTTTAAAAATACTGATGCCGGGCCCCACCCCCCGGAGATTTGGATTCCATTAGTAATTTTTACAAGTTCCTCTGTCAAAGTCCATCCACGTTGGGAAGGGAGTGGAGGAGGGTGAAAGGCATAAAGGGGCAAGTTTGTACAATGACGGATGGAATCTAGACTTTAGTGGTGAACACAATGCAGTCTATACAGAAGCCGAAATATAATGATGTCCACCTGATATTTATGCAGTGTTATAAACCAATGTGACCTCAATAAAATAATAAAATAAAATAAAAAAAATTGAAAAGGTAGAAAAAAAAATTTCCTCTGGAGATTATAACCTGCAACAAGGTTAAGAATCATAGAATAACCTCTAAGGTTCCTGCCAACGCTATGCTCCCCTGTTTAGTGTGAATTTAAGTCAGTTCCCTTCTCCCATTGTATTTTTGATCTTCTTTGCTAATTGTGGAATAAGAATTAAAATTTGTTGTTGTTGTTACAGGTATTACAGGCATGGGTTTGTAGGGGAGGTAACTTTTGGAGTGGGGTGTGTAAGAGGAGGAGGAGAGTTTCCAGTTGCCTTTGAATCCCCCTCCTGCAGCCCCGTGTGATCCGGCCTCTTTTAGACACAGCGTCTCTCCCAGCAGCACACTTATTTTCAGCATATTTCATACCTAAAATCACATATACAACAATACACATTTAAAAGTATCCAGACTTTAATGGGTTCAATTCAATTTTAATACTTATATCGAAGACTTACTACGTGCCAGGCATTGCACTGGGTGATGGTGAAGAGACGAGGGCAATCAAGTTTGGCAGCTCACCGTTTAATTGTGGAAGACAGAAATGTCCAAGAGAAGACAATCATGTTCCTGACAGTGGTCAACCTGGATTGAGAACCTACTTCATGTGGATCATCTCATTCTGAGATGGTTAAGTCACCTGCTCCAGGGGTGATGGTTAATTTTATGTGTCAACTTGACTGGGCTAAAGGAGGCCCAGATAGCTGGTAAAACATTATTTCTGGGGGTGTCTGTGAGGGTGTTGCCAGGAGAGATTAGCATTTGAATCTGTAGACTGAGTAAAAAAGAGCGCCCTCACCAACGTGGGCGGGCATCATCAATCTGTTGAGGACCCTATAAATAGAACAAAAAGGCGGAGGAAGGGCGGATTTGCTCCCTCTGCTTGATCTGGGATGCCCATCTTCTTCTGCCCTTGGATATCAGCAAGCCTGGTTCTCAGGCCTTCAGGCTGGAACTGGGACTCACACCATTGGCTCCCCTGGTTCTCAGGCCTTCTGGTTTGGGCTGGAACTACTCCACTGGCTTTCCCCGGGCCTCCAGCTTACAGATGGCAGATCCTGGGTCTTCTCCGTCTCCATAATCGCACGAGCCAGTTCCTCATAATAAACCTCTTTCTATACATCTGTATATCTCCTATTAGTTCTGTTTCTCTGAAGAACCTTGACTGAAGCACCAGGTTACATAGCTGGAAGGTGGTGGTCACAGAATATCAGCTCCTGGCCACCGGGTTTGCCCTCTTGTGTTTCCAGGGCTGGCTCTGACCTTACTGCTTACAGACATAAGTGGCATTATGAGAGCAGAGAGGAGTGGGCAATTCATTTTACAGGATGGAGATTTTCCTCAGCACCCTGCTCACCGTGTGATCACCTACAGCTTTGCTGTCCAACATGGCGGCCACGAGCCACACGTGGCTATGTAACTTTAATTAAAATTAAATAAAATTAAAAATTCAATCTCTCAGTTACACCAGCCACATTTCAGGTGGTCAGCAGCCACGTGTGGCTAGCGGCCGCAACATTGGACAGTACAGGTGTGGAACATTCCCATCATTCCAGAAAGTTCTATTGGACAATATGGGTCTAGACCTTTTGTCCAACCTCAAGTTCTTAGTAGGTCCAAGCTCAATTTGTTGTCTGTTCTTTATGGAGATGATAATCATCATATAATCATGTCTGTTATTTACAGAGATGTCTATTAAGTCACCCATGGTCTTTTCAGAGTGCCCCATTTTCTTCTCGATAGCACTTGTCATCCTCTGTATGAGTCTTCTATAGCTGGTGTAACAAATTACCATAAACTTAGTGGCAAAAAACAAGTTTATTATCTTATAGTTTAGGGGATCAGAAGTCTGAAAAGGGCCTCAGGAAATCAAGGTTTCATCAGGGCTGTGTTCCATTCTGAAGGCTTTAGGGGAAAATCTATTTTCTTGTCTTTTCTAGCTTCTAGAGGCTGCCTGCAATCCTTTGCTCTTGGCCTCTTCCCCCATCTTTAAAGCCAGCAGTGGGCAGTTGAGTCTTTCTCATAGCACATCACCCTGACCTCTTCTTCTGCCTCCCTCTTCCACATTTAAGGGCCCTTGAGATTACCCTGGGCCCACCTTGATAAGCCAGGATAACCCCCTTGTTTTAAGGTCAGCTTATTAGCAACCTTAATTCCGTTTGCTACCTTAATTCCTCTTTGCCATGTAACATAGCATATTCACAGGTCTTGGATTAGGATGTGGACATCTTTGGGAGGTCATTATTCTACCTACCATCCCATCTAATGTTCTAGGAGGAAGCACAGCAAAAGAAATACAATTCATGTGTGTGGAGGATGAGTGGCAGGTGAGAGGCAAGGCTTTGTGATTTGCAAAGCAGTGTGGGGTGGACAGAGGAGAGGCTTTCTGGGTTCAGACTGCCTGGGTTTGGGTCTCACATTGTGATCTTGGACAAACATCTCTGAGCCTCCGTTTCCTCACCTGTAAATGGAAATAATGACAGGACCCACCTCTCATGGCCACGGTGAGGATTAGAAGAGATAACGCACATAAAGGCTTGGCAGATAGTAAACCCTCAAATGTCAGGTACCATTTGGAAGCTAAAAATGCCTTCACATTATGGTTTGAATGCGTTCTAGCTTTAAAAATAGCTCCAAATTCCATTTATGTTAACAACCTCATTCTGTTCTCCATCCCTGTGCGTGTGATGGCCCCTGAGAGTTGGGTGGTCATCAGGTGCTGCATGGAAGGAAGTCCTGCTTGTTTCAAAGGCCATATGGGAGCCTGTAGGACCTAAAGGCCTCCCTTCGGCCATATGCCAATAGACTTAGGGGACTTGAAGGTCAAACGCATGATATGCTTCTAGGAATCTAATAGAAATACTTTCGTCATCTTGAGTGCCGTGAAATTAACTAGTGCTGATGTATTTTAGGAAATTCCTAGAATTCCTGGGTTATAAGGGAATCTATTTGGACCATCTCTATAATAGTCTGCTAAAATAGTCATCTCTGTTTAAATGGTCCAGAGATGGCAATTGTACAACCTTTTAAATTAAAAAAAAAAAGGAAGTAGGTAATACACATGCAGGGTATAACATTTAAAAGGGTACACAGCTTCAGCAATGCAGTTCCCCTCTCCAGAGTCAACTACTGGTATTGGTCTTGTGCATCCTTCCAGATATATTCTATGCACTTACATTCTTTGCATTTTTGCTCTATTCCTCTCCTGCCATCCCCTGCACCAGTGGTAGCTTACTATATTCACCAATATGTATCTGTCCCACCCTCCTGGTCAATTTTAACAATATATCTTGGAGACTGTTCTATATTGCTAGAAAAGCAGTATTCCATTTTAACGAAGTACCATAATCTATCTGTCTAATCACTTCTTTACAGTTTTTAGCTTATCCCCACTGTTTTTCTGTTGCAAGCAATACTGCAAATAATCTGTGTATTTATAGCATTTCACACAAAGCCCAGGTATGACGGTGGGGTAACTTTTTGTAGTGAAATTGCTGGGTCACATAGTACGTGCATTTTTAATTTTAAAAGTTTGTGCCACTCTTGGTGGGAATATAAATTGGTGCAGCCACTATGGAAATCAGTATGAAGCTTATTTTTTTAATAAAAAATTAAAGATAGAGCTACTTTATGATCTAGCAATCCCACTTCTGGGTGTATATCTGAAGGAAATAACATCTTGAAGTGATATCTGCATCCTCATGTTCGTTGAGGCATTATTCACAATAGCAAAGACATGAAGACAACCTAAGTGTCCACTGGCAGATAAATGGATAAAGAGAAAAATGTCACACACACACACACACACACACACTCACACACACACACACAGAGGAATATTATTCAGCTATAAAAAAGGAAATCTTGCTGTTTGTGACAACATGGATGGACCTTGAGGGGATTATGCGAAGTGAAATAAGTCAGAGAGAGACAGTTAAATACTATATTATCTCATTTACATGAGGAATCTAAAAAAAAAGCCAAACTCATAAAAAGAAAAAGTAGAGTGGTGGTTGCCAGGAGCTGGGGGGTAGAGGAAATGGGGAGA
Source organism: Ceratotherium simum simum (assembly GCF_057802395.1). Taxonomy (NCBI): domain Eukaryota; kingdom Metazoa; phylum Chordata; class Mammalia; order Perissodactyla; family Rhinocerotidae; genus Ceratotherium; species Ceratotherium simum. Next base: position 8,095,511 of record NC_141925.1, read on the forward strand.
TGTTGGTCAAAGGGTACAAACTTCTAGTTATAAGATGAATAAATTCTGGAGATCTAAAGTACAGCATGGTGACTGTAGTTAACAATACTGCATTAAAAGTTGCTAAGAGAGTAGATTTTAAATGTTCTCACCACACACAAAAAATGGTAACTATGTGAGGTGATAAATGTGTTAATTAACTTTATTGTGGTAACCATTTTACAATATATATGAGTATCAAATAAAAACAGTGTGTGCCAAATTGCTCTTCATAGAGGTTTATGAATTTATTTTCCCATCAGCAATTATGAGAGTAACCCACAACCTCAATGACAGTTTGTTATCACATTTTGATTTTTGCCAATTAGAAGTTAAAAATATAGTTTTAATTTACATTTATCTTACAATTAGTGTGAATGAGCATATTTTCACATGTTTAAGAGCCATTCACATTTTCTTTTTAAAGGAAGGACTCTTGGTTCATTTTTCTATTGAGTTGTTGGTCTTTTCTTATTGATATATAGGATTTCTTTATACTTAGGAAATAACCTTTTCCTCTGGTTGGCACAAATATTTTCCCCAGTTTGTTGTATCTTTTTAAACTTTCTGGTTTTTAAAGGCAGAAATTGCTTATTTTACTCGTTCATATATGCCCTTCTTTTATATATGGATTCTGAATTTTAAGTTGTCCTTAATGTTTGGATCAAGGTTTTATTTAAAAAAATCCCCCACTTTTTTTTTTAGTATTTTAATGGTGTGGTTATTTTATGTTTAAATCTTGGATCCATCTGGAATTTGTTTTAGTGCAAAGGTGTGAAATAAGGATTCGACTTTATATCTCTCCAGATGGTTTCCCAGTTGTTATCATTTATGGAGTAATCTGTCTTTCTTCCACTGATATGAATGCAATGTCATTATATATTAACATCGTGTATGTATTTGGGTATATTTCTGGATTTTTTCTTCTCTAATTCTCTGTGTTTTGAGGTATATCATTTGGAGATCTTTGGAAATCTCCAATGCTCTTTGCCCCAAGTCCTCCAAAACATGAGAAAGGGAGTTCCTGCACATTTGGCTGCATTCCAGACTTTTGTGATGGCTTCTATTTGGGACGAAACTCATGCTTGAGATGGTGACTAATTAGAAGGAAGGGCATGAGGATCAGGAAATTCCTCCCAACCACTAGGTGAAGTTATATTCTCTCAGGATCCAGAGGTTTCAAATTGTTGCGTTGGAAAGATGGAATGAAAAATGAGTTGACCTCCTCTCTTGTAGAGAACCAGTTGATGATGATAGTGATAATGGTGATGGTTATAAACTACCATCTGGTGGTGCTAGGCAGTTGAAATATATTATTTCATTGATCCTTCCAGCAACTGATGGATTCGCATTTTTATCCCATATTACATAAGAGAGAAGTGAAGGGAAGTGGAACTTATGAGATGAAACAAAACCGAGAAGGGATTTGGACCCAGGTATAACTGATTCCAAAGCATGGACTCGTATCCATTCTGTAATGCAGGGTCTCTGGCAGAATACAGCCAATGAAATCACACTTTGTGCACTCATTCTCTCCTTCATTAACTCATTCCACAATCACTTTGGAGTTCTTGGTCACTACGAAAGTCATTTACCTTCAGGGACAGGCAGGTGACATAAATGAGTGAAGTTTCCCAGATGGGATACAATGGGAGAACTTTTGCAAACAAGAGAGCACTTGTCATGTCTAAAGTTGTCGCCTGTCCCTCAGCCCACACCATCGTTGGGAGATGAGCCCAGTGTTACCCAATATTCAGATTCTCAAAAGGAACCAGAAATCTGGATTTTTATGTGAAACCTCCCAATTTTTAGATGTCAACAAATTACAAAAACAATCAATATGTATTCCTTAAAACTCAATACTTAATGATAAAAGTTTCTTTTCAGATAGTGCATTAAACAAACTGACATATTTATTCAACCAACTATGACTCAGCAATGGAAGGGAACGGATTATTGATACGTGTGCAAAACATGAATGAATCTCAGAAGCTGTGCTGAGCAGAAGCCAGACACGAAAGAGTACATACGGCATACATCCATTTATTTGAAATTCTAGAACAAACAAAATTAACCCGTGAGGAGGGCAGGGATGGCTGGGAAGGGAGTGAGGGCACTTTCAGCGTGGTAGTAATATTCGGTATCTTCATAGGAGTTGAATTATACTGACATGTGCCTTGGTAAAACCTAATGAACGTACACTTCAAAAGTGTATATTTCAATGTATGTAAATTGCATACAAAAATCTATAAATACATATAGAACTCTAGTTAACGATAATCATGCCAAAGTATTTAGGAAGAAGTATACTGATGTCTGCAATTTACTTTGAGATGAACTAGGAGTAAGATAGATTAATGGACGCACAGATGGATGGATGGAAGGATAGGTTGTGATATATTAAGTTTAGTAAAATGTTAATGAATCAGTGTTGCTGTGCATTTGGTAATTTTCATAAAATTTTGGGGAAAATTAGCAAAATAATAACAATAAAAAACAATGAAAAACTATGCATGAGCTTAATACACACACACACACACACACACACACACTCTCACACCTGTGGCTAGATCTGACTCATGGGCCCCCATTTCAATAGTCACTGACTTTTGCATTCTACCATCCTGCTTTTCCACCATCCCGTTACGTAGTGTCATCGCAGCAAGCTGATCATCAGGGGATGGCTCCTGCAGCTCAAGCTGTTTTTCCATCCACTTTGCACGAGGCTTGATAGATCTGGCATGGGTCAGTGGGGAAGGTATGAGAAAAATCCATCACCTGATGACATCATTAACATTTCTCCAGCCTGACCCGTCGGAGATGAAGCGAGCCTGGCCTCCTTCTCATTAATCAACGGGAAAGAAGAAAACCATTTTGGTGAGACAGCTCCTTAGCTTCCTCTGCTAATCCATCTTGCTGCATTGGCACTCTCTCTCCAAGAGGTATTTAAATTCAGAGGGGACAAAGATTAGCCCAGAGCAGTCCCTTAGAGAACAGGGTTTAGGAAGTGTGTCTGCAGTCTGCCTTGCTGTTCCCTGAGTTGGTTGAGCAGATACAACCTTTGCTAATCGGCAGCATTTCAGAGCAAGTGGCCGTGTTTGTGCTGAATACCCACTGTGTGCGCTTGGCTATGGGTGGGATAATAAAGAAAATGACCAAGGAGTGTCACAGTCTTGGAGGCACTGCCAGAATGACAGGGAGGAGGGAACAGGAGAGAGTACTTTCTCCTCTAAACATATTCTCTAGAAGTGGCACCTTTTGGATAATTTTAAAATGCAGTTTATCATCATAACAATTGTTAAGACTATAATGCATACAAATTAGAGGGAGAAAGGGTCAGTCTTGCGAACAAGCGATTGATGCATCAGAGGTCAAACCTGCATTTAGAGATTGCTGTCAAAGGTAGCAATTTTTCGTGGGCTTTTTCCCTATACTAGGTGATTATTCACTGGAATATTCATTCTCTCTCCCTGAAGGAGAATAATGCTTCTCTCTCTCAATGATGTCATGTTTTGACTTGGTTTGGCCATTGAAATGTGAGCATAAGTGACATGAGTCACTTTCAAGCAGAAGATTTAAGAGCCATGTTCTCTTTTCCCTCTGCCAAAGCAACGTCCCAGATTGTGGCTGCTCCAGCAGCCTAGATCCCAGAGACAAGAGATATGGAGCACAGCCATGGCTGGCCCTGATGGACATGTAGTATGAGCGAGAGACAAATACTTGCTTATTGTCAAGTCATTGAGATTTTGGGGTCATTCGTTACTGCAGCACAACCTGGCCTATCCTAACTGATACACTCCCTGACCAGCAAAGCCATCTTCCACATAAATCCCACAGACAGGGTCCTCTTGACTTGAAGACTTCTCCATGAAACTTCTGCCTAGTTTTGAAATAATGAGAACTACACAGTATAAACTATCGTGGATAAAGATAAAGATAAGACAACTTAGGTGTAACATTGGGAGGGTGGTGGCTAAGGGGAGAGACCACATGGTTTAGTGGAGATGGACATGGATGTTAGGGACGGGGGCATGGGGCAAGGTGGAGCACTGGTCTAGGATTCAACAGACTGGACTTGAGTCCTGGACCTACTCATCACTAGCTGTGTGGCTTTGGACAAAACCCTTGGCCTCTCTAATCTTCCGCACCTATTAGATGGAGTTGTTGTGAACTAAGTCGTATGGAAGAACTGGGTCAATTGTAAGGCGTACCATCAGGGTTCTTGCTGTTTTCCTTCTCTTCCTCCTTCTTCTCCTCTTCGTTGGCCTGAATAATAATATAGAAGAAGGGTGGGAGATGGTAAGCATAGCATGAACAAGACAGGGTGTGCCTGGAGATCGAGAGGACTCCAGCCTGCCCCGAGGAGGAGCTTTGTGCTCAAAGTTTCTGGCAGATGCGTCTGGATGGCAGCTTTGCCATTCACTAGCTCTCTTAACCGTTTTGGGAGCGTAGGCCAAAGGGAAGTTGGGTGAAGATGTAGATCTCTCTTCAAAAAATTTTTTTAAATGTATAAAATAAAATAAGTACAATTACAAAGGAAGCCAATTTTATTGTTACCAACAATTAAAAAATACAAATCTGTGATAAAATAAACACGTACTTCTTTATTAGTGCATTAAATAACTAAATCTATTGGTAGGTCTAATTATCAATATTTCGGAGTTGTGCTGAACATAAATGATGTTTCGTGATGTCTACAACAATTGTGACGTGAGGGGAAAATATCTGCGGTTTTCCTTGGTGACAAAGTCACAATAAGGTAAGTACTACTGTGCGTGGTCATCTACATTCAGTTGAAGGAAAAGAAAACTTTCAGCTAGAGGTTATTGAAAATTTTTTCCTAATTATTTCCCATTCAAGTTCAGGGACTCCCTAAATTCTATCCAGGACACCATGAGTGTTTGTGGTCCCCAGGGTAAGAATCCCTGCACTGACTGGATTTTCTTGAGGAAGTCATATCCCTCCTCCGAGCCTCAATGTCCTCATTTGCAAAATGGGTGCATTGCCCTTGATGTTCTTTCTAAGCACGGGATTTGGTTATCCTAAGGTGAGCAGCCCTTGTGGGGCCTTCATTCTCTGGATAACGGATTTCAAGGGATAGTACCAAGGTAAGGAATGAGCACATCCATCCACCTCTCCTCTAGCCCAAAGTCCCATGAAATGACAAGAGAGAGGGAGTGGGAGACAGAGGATGTGAATGAAGATATATAAAGCCACAGACTAGGAAACAAGAAAGAGTGGCATCAACGAACCAGAATTCTTGAGGAATTCCTGACAGATCAAAACCAGATCATGTATTTGGAGAAACAGCCATTGGAAATCACAGCCTAAAACATATTTAAAATGAATATCTAGGGGCTTGTCCTGTGGCCCAGTAGTTAAGTTGGGCGCACTCCTCTTCGGCAGCCCGGGTTTAGTTCCTGGGCGTGGAACCACACCACTCGTCGGAGGCGATGTTGTGATGGCGACCCACATACAAAATAGAGGAGGATTGGTGCAGAAATGTTAGCTCAGGGTGAATCTTCCTTAAGGAAAAAAAAAAAATAAAAAGAGGAGGATTGGCAACAGATGTCAGCTCAGGTTGAATCTTCCTCAGCAAAAAAAAAAAAAAAAGAATCCAATTTTAAGGGCACTTACTTTGTGCCAAGCTTTGTATTTACTTTGTATTGTATTGTATTGTATTGTATTTTTCAATCCTCGTAATAAGCCTATGATGTAGGTTGATTTTACAGATGGAGAAACTGAGGCTCAGCAGGTTCAGGTAGTTCGCCCAAGATCACACAGCCAGAGAGTGACAGAGCCAAGATGTCTGGCTGTGTGGCTTCAAAGCCCATGATCTTGTTTATGGCTCTCTCCAGGTAGTTAATTGCGGCATTTAATTCCTATGCAGGAAGCAGCTTTCTTAAAGTTCTGCCAGAATCTAGTAGGCTTAAGAAACCAGGATGGAAACTAGCTCTGGCACCACTTCTGGGCTGGGGAAAAGCTTCAGCTGCACTATTCCAGTTTAAGAGCAGTGTGGTCCTCCTCAACCCCGCTCCAGGTCAGTGATCCAGGCAGGAGCTGGCTGGCTCTGGGGTCTGTCAGGGGAACCCGAGCTAATCCATTCGAGAATATCTACACTTGAACACAATTATCTCACTGTTTCTCTTCATCTCTTCTCTGAACACCATTTGCCCTAAAAATACTCTTTGACATTATGCACAAACATTGAAGAGACATTTATTTGGCCCTACCTGTGTGCGGTTCCTGCTAAAAGAGAGTCAGTGACACACAAACGGAGCTGAATTATTTATAGGCCAGAGGGCAAATCAAAGTTGCTTTTATTCCTATTGAAAGTGTATTAGAAGGCCAAAGAGCACCAAATTGGCTTTGGTTCCTCACAGAGGGACTCCAGCGAGACTCAGGGTGTTTATGAAAGTTGGGGTGCTCTCCACAATTGGGTCTTTGGAAGTCCCCATAAACCTGGGCTGTTGTCAAATGCTTTGTCAGAGGACAAAGGTCTGCACACTTCTTGACAAGAAGTTACCAGGATGAGAGTGGAGGCATAAGGAGTGTCTGGGAGCTTAAAACACCCATTTGGTCATTCACGAATATGTTTAATAAGACAACTGACAGGATGGAGTACCTACTTGAAGCTGGGCCCTGGAGAAGAAGAGATAAAATTCATTAGCTCATTTGTCCGATGATTCAACAAATGTTTATTTAGTGTCTTCTCTTGAGAGGTACAGTTTCAGGCACTTAGGATGTATGTAACAGGACTTACGAGGTCCTGCACTCGTGAATAAGACACTGTTCCTGTCTTCGGGGAACTCAGCATAATGAGTGCCTCATCATCATCATCATCATCATCATCATCACCATCACCATCATCATCACCATCAACATCCTCTTCATCATCATCATCACCCTCATCCTCCTCCTCCTCATCACCATCATCTTCATCATCATCATCATCATCATCATCATCATCATCACCATCATCATCATCAACATCATCATCTTCATCATCTCTTGAATTCTTACTATTTGCCAGGCATTGACCTAAGTGTATGAATTCAACTAATCCTCATAAGTACTCAACGAAATAGGAAGTATTATTATCATCTCCTTTTCATAGTTAAGGACAATGAAACTACAGAGTTAAAGTAACTCGCTCAGAGTCATACCATGGAAGCTGTGAGGCAGGGGCTCAAACCCAGGTGGTCAGACCACCACGTAATCTGTGTTATTCTAGAAGTATACGAGGGCTATAAGACTCAGAGGCACAAGCAAATCAGGAAAGGGGTATCTGAACTGAGTCTTCAAAGATGAGTAGAGGTTTCCAGGTGCCCACATGCGACAAGTTGTTTAACCTCTCTGCACTTCATTTCCTTACTTATGATGGAAGGTTTTTAAGAGGACTAAATGAGAAATCATAATGCCTCCTTTGAGGTGCTTGAGGGTAGGGGCTGAGCAGCACACATCTTCTTCCCTCTCTTTTCCTTCTTGATGCACTCAGAGCCCCAGAGCATCTCAACCTCAACCTGAGATGTCAGTCTCCTCAGCCTTCATATGATGCCAGGCATCGTATGAAGATGATACATTTCTACAGGAGCTGTAACGTGAAAAACTGTAATGGGAAGACAGGAGGCAGTCAATTAATTCTTTTTAATTGTTTATTTCTCTCGTATGTGGGGGGGGCAGAAATTTGCTCTGGAACCAGATTCTTGAGGTTTCTGTCCATTCAGGGGGGCCCATAAATGCAGCTGGACCTGTGGGTCACCCTGGCCCAATGTGTGCCTTGGAGCTCACCAGTTGGGAGTATCATTCAAGGCTAATACTCTCTGACACCAAGTTTGGGCTTTATTCCATTTGGCTTTTTGGTGAATACAAATCAGAATGGTGGGGGTTTCCTTCTGGGGAAGTGCACTGCCTTTCCAACCATCTTGATTTACAAACAAGAGCTTCACAGGGAGAGAAGGGAGCTTCAGAGAAGCCATATTTGAATTGATTTTGAGCGTCAATTTTTAGCAGATGTTGGGTCCTGATGCCGGGCTCCATTTCCTGGGAAAGCAGCCCCATGAAGACATCAGAGCTTGTGTCTTTTCTCCCAAAGGAAAGAGAGAACCCATGTTCTTTGTGTGAGTGTGGGAGGAGATGCCATCACGCCATCTTTATTGGGACACAGAGATGAGTTCCTGGTCTCTAGGGTTGTAGGCAGAAGGGATTACTCCAGGCTGGAGCTCCACTGAGGCTGGGGGTGTGAGAATCATGCTCATTTTGTACCATTATTCTCATATAAGTACCAGAATCTTTGCAGGAGAAGGTGTTTTTGGTTTGTTGGGGGAGAGGGTGGTGAAAGGGAAGGAGGTTATTTTAGTGCTCCAGGCTCTGATGGAGCCAGGGCACCAGAAACTCTACACCCAAGACAACGGATAATGACAATAATAGGATTCTGGAAACATCGTTGCTGCCCATGTCTTTTATGGTTACTTCTGTCTTCTTTTCCCAAAAGGTTCACAAATAAACCCCTAACGCTTTTTGAAATAGCTGTGACACCCTAGAAAGCACTTTAGCCAAGTTCCAGCGGGAAGCAGAATTACCAAGGAATTGAATGTATGTATGCGGAGGCGGTGGCAGTTCTAAAATATCATAAGGATAACAGGCACCAAGCTGTGGGCAAGAAGCACTTTCTTGCCCTTTCCTGTGACACCAGTGCCCAGCACTGTTTCTGGTGCATAGTAGGTATTCAAAAATACTTTTTTGAACAAATGATTAGAACAGAGCAATAGGATAAGAAAAGCAGTGAATTAGTATTTACTGAATTTTTAGTGTGTGCTAGGAATCGCTCAAAATACTTAACCGTCATCAACCCTATGAAGTATTATCATCTCTTCCATTTTACGGATGTTGAAACAGAGGCTCAGAGATTTTACAGCACAGGCCCAAGGCCACAGAGCTAGTCAACGGGCTGGGCTTCCATCTCGGCTTCTCTGATTCCAGAGTTTCGCCCTTGACCGCCAGGCTACAACGTAGAATGGGTGAACCAGAAAACAGTGTGGGATAGAAGGATGCAGCTGAGGACCAAGGCAGCACCACAGATATTTTGGGCAAAGTGAAAAATACAAAAGAAACGGCATTCCATTCAAATAGGACTGGACATTTGGTTATTTGGTAGAAAAAAATGTAGAGCTCCATCCCATTGTGTATAAAATAAATTGCAGATGGATTAAAGAGCTACATGCAAAATAAAAAGCTGTATAAAGGCTCTTATATATGAATAGAAAGGTGGGAAGGAACTACAAAAGATGTATTAAGGATTATGAGTGACTTATTTTTCCTTACTTTATTTTCAAATTTTTCTACAATAAGCAGGTAATATTTTAAAGCTAGGAAAGACAAAATAAATAAAACTTTCTTCTATTTTTTTTCTTTTCCTTTTGTCCTTTTTTTCCTCCTCCTGTTCTACTCCCCACTCCTTCTCTTTCTGTCTTTTCTTTCCCGCCGTTTCTTTAAGGGAAAAGAAGGGAAGATGAGTTCCTGACCCTCCAGGGAGGAAGAAGTGGGGAGCTGGGCCTGGGGATTTTCCCAGAGACAGAGGAGCAGAAGGAGGGGTGGGGAGGTAAGTGAGGCGTCACTGTGCTGGGCGCCTTATGCTTCCTGTTTCTTATCATCTTCCCAGCCACGCAGCTTCGTATCTGTTGTTCTCCCCATTTATGCTAGCAGGGAAGGACACGGGGGCTACGAGAGTGGAATGACATCTGAGCCCAGGTCTGTGGGACAGCCCCGCCCAGGCTCCTTCCTCTGCCCTGTGCTGGCCTCTCGTCAGCGTGGACATGTGCTTCTCGTGCCACGCCTCTCGAGGGCGTCACACGTGGGAGGGCCGCTCAGCTTTGGCTCTGAGAATTGCCGTGAAGTCCCTCTTCTCCACACAGACGTATGGTGCTGTGTCATAGCTGTGTCTAGTCCTCTCCTGCGGGCCTCTCAGGGACTCTTACAATTCAGGAAGCCCCTCTCTGCTCCTTGGGCTTTTGGCCCTCCTGGGTTTTATCAGACGGTCTCCCCATAACGTTTACATCTAAGCTAAAAAAGAAAAAAACCTGTAACTCTCCCAGAACACACACTTGGCCTAGATTCTCCCAGGCAGGGACAGTTCCATCTAGAAGTTGCTGTCACAGAGTCGGACCCAAATGGGAACAATGGAAGGACTGAAGGAGAACGTGGATAGCTGGCTGGGCCTGGGGCCGAGGGAAGGGAAAGTCCTGTAGCACACTGGCACGTACCTATTGATGGCATGTGTGTGCTCGATCGCACGGTCAACAAGAAATGGTTGAACTCTTTCAACGAGGCAGGCAGTGGGGAATCGAATAGTGAACAAGACCCAGTGCCTGCCCACCCAGATCTCAAGGGCTAGTGGACAGCCTGTCCGGCCGACAGGCCGTCGCGGCACAGGGTGATGGAGCAACACTGCAGGGGAGCTCGGGGCTGGAATGTGAGGGGAGGCGCTTACCCCAGGAGAGCAGGGGCAAAGGCCTCTCCCCAGCCGACTCTAGCCAGGCTCCTCTGAGCCCTCGTCTCCACTCGGCCGCAACCTTGGTCTTGAAGTTGAACAAACCTGGCCTTGGACTGGAACAAGCACTAACATAGTTTCTAACAGTTTAAGACCTCATCCCTGGGATGACTCTAGCCCCCCTTAAAGAGGTGCCTGAGAAAACTCAAGGCTGCCAAAAGAATTTACTGTTGTTCCAGCCAGCCCCTGAGGATAGAGCCTCTGTCTCCCAGCCTCTGTGGGAGGGCAGGAGCCGAACTTCCATAAGTGCAAGTTAGCAAACTCAGATGGGTTTCACGTGGACCAAGCCCCTTCCTGCTTTTCGTGAATTTTCACTTTCCGGTCTCTGCTCGAGCTCCCACCATCCCCTCTCCCTACTCCCTCTTTCTCCCTTTAGAACACCCAGTCACCGCTGCACAAACCAGAACAGAGCACAGATCTTTCCCCTACTGTCAATAGTTACCAAAGAAAATCTGTTTCACTGCTCAACTAGTGTCCGGCTGTGTTTATCCCTGAGAATGGGAAGCGTGCTCAGGGAGGAGGCATGGAGTAAGCGATGCTGAACGCGGGCATGGGGGTAGAACATTCCAGGCAGAGAGACTAGCTCGTGCACAGCACACGTGGGGTCCAGGGAACGGGAAGAAGTCTGATGAGGGTGGACGAGTGAGCAGGGCATGGAATTGACCCACTAAAGGGGCGCAGGCGCAGGCACCCATGCTGTGGCCCCCGACACACGCTTTGGAATGAGTATGTTTTCATAACAGACCGTCTCAGCTGGAGAGATGGAGACTGTTTCCAACTGGAGTGGAGCAGGAGCAAGTCACGATGGACGGTGGTGTGTGACAATGGCTTGTTTCCCCTCTGCTGCTTCGCCCTCCGTTGTTCTCTGAGACCCTTTCCTGCCTGGTCTCCTCTCTGCCTCTTGAAAGGTGGAATTACAAATATGGTGGCCTCTAGCGGGGGATGTACTTGAGGCCAAGAAGTCTTCCTTTATTATATCACACCCCACAGTTCTGTCCATTCTTGTGATTCAGCTCCGTTGGAAGCTGGCATCCTCAATCCAGAACATCTGCAGCTTCCCTGCAACATGATGTGGAGCTTCCATTCACGAGTTCATCCTCTCCTTCCTGTCCTGGTCACACTCCACCTGCCGTGCAGGGGCCCTGAGGACTCCAGTCGGCTCATGTGCAGAATGAAGAGGACTCAAGAGCTGTTGAGTTCCTGTCTCTTCTTGGGGATCCTCCGTGTGAACTTCTCTTGGCATGCCCAATCTGGGGCTGTCACAGGTCTTTGGATGCACGATATTACCGTGTTTGATTTGACTAAGCTTCTGTTGAATTTCTTACTGACATTTTCAGGCACATAAATTCCCAATTTTAAGAAAATCAGTTTTATGAAAGTTTGAGCATGTGGAATTGATAACTAGGCCCTAGAATTCTTTTTACGCACAGTGAAGAATTTTTGGGACTGGAACACATTGTTACAAGGTGGTCCCTACTGGCAACTGTAATATTTCAGCCAACCTCTAGTAATACTAGCAATTTTCATGTAAATGAGAAAGAGAGATGAACTTCAAAATTTGAAAATGAAGCATCAGGAGATTATGTGGCTCGGGAGATAATTTTGTTGCCTGAAGAAGATAATTCTTGCCTAGCAAGAGAGAAAAGAGATATTGGAATTCATATAAAGGGCTGCAAAGCTCTGAAAACTCTTAAAAAATCGTCTGTTTTATTAACACCAACAACAGAAAGCCTGGGACCTGGCCACCCAGGGTATTTTTCTTTTCAATTGCTTTTTGCTTTGTTTCTGCAGGACAAACCTATTTACAGTTGTACAAGAAAGTCAATGAAGAAGTTGGATTTACCTTACAGACCACTTTCCTGAAATGTATCTACTTGCTAAGGCAACATGATGCCTATATAGAGATGAAGAAAAATCAGTTGCTCCAAAGTCAAAATTATTGAAATTGTCTAAAGTAGTGTCTTTTGATTGTCACGTCTTCTCCAAGCTGTTCTGTTGACCCCGTGTGGGTAGCAGGGCAGTCTTCAAGGAGACAGCCCGCTGTGAATATCAAGGAAACATCTGGCTATGTCTGGGGATCAGCTGCTAAAAATATCTCCATATGCTGAGGCCAGTCACCCATGTTGGGAACTTGTCAGACTTCTTTTCAATAACACCCCAGCTTGAAGTATGCACATGACCACTCCTGAAATTCTACCGATGGTCCAAGAAATAGGAACCTAGAGACTGGGATCTTCACCTCTGGCGCCCCCAAGTGGATGGGGTGCAGTTCTGAAAGATGTTATTGGTCTCAGGCGAATATTTCTTTTACTGTTGCCCATCGCTCCTTCCTGAAAGTTCAGGGACTGACCTGTGGCTAGTGATTAAGGGCAGGGCGCTCTGCTTTGGCAGCCCCAGGTTCATGGGTTTGGATCCCGGGCGCAGACCTATACCGCTCGTCAAGCCATGCTGTGGTGGCGACCCACATACAAAACAGAGGAAAGACTGGCACAGATGTTAGCTCAGGGCTAATCTTCCTCACCAAAAAAAAAAAAAAAGAAAAGTTCAAACATGATTTGATTATGTCTCGTGTTGCGAGCTAAGAGAGTTGTGGAATTTTTGGCATTATTTTCATCTAGGATTCCCCTGGCCAGTGGGGGCCAGTGTTTACTACTAGGGTATTGTGCTCAGCACCTCACATACACCATCTCATTTAAATCCACCTCATCCCAAAGGATTAGGCATTTGTGTTACCTCCATTGTACAGATGAGAAGCAGAGGCACTGAGAGATTCAAGACTCCCCCATTCATGCTGCGAGTCGGTGGTGCAGCTGCATTTGGGACAAATCTCTGCTTGACTTCACAGCAAGCATTGTTTTGTTTTTTGTTGTTAAACAAGACTAATAACTCTACTGTTTTAGTAAAAGTGATGCATTCATGTTATAAAAAATTCAAGCCATTGGAGAAGCACACAGAAGAAGGGAAAATAATTCCCCTCATTTCGCACTATCCAGAAAACATAATTAATGTTTAGTGAATATCATTCTAGACATCTCTCTACACATATATACAGACACAAGAATAGGAAGCTTGGTACAAAGATAGAGGGGAATTATTTTACTAAGTGCAAACGTGTTTTTCATCTCATCCTTAATAAAGTAATTACTTTAAATTTTACCTGAAGAAAATTAAGTGGAAATGAAATTTGAAGAAATTGCTAAAGTTTAGACAGCAACTTCTTTACCGGAAATAATTCTCATTCCAAAGTTGTCCCTCTAAAATTAAGGGGAAAATTATGGAATCATTTAGAGGATGGAATCGTGATTTTTTAGTAACATTTCAAATTTCAGCCTTCACTTTACTGAGTGCTCTTCTGTAAAATATGAGGAAATAACAGATTCACATTCCTCCTGTCTCTCATCCCCAACCCCATGGTTTTAATTCTGTAAAATATGTGTTTATATTTTCAAGGTTGTGGCACTGGGATTAGGGTCTGTAACCATAAATCTCACTGTTGCCTAGTCTTAGTTTTATATATAAATGACTCAATGCTTATTTTCAGCCTTCTCCCTTCTTGAGTTCTTTTGATTCATTTCTTTTTTGGATATATTTCATTGTCAAGTATTTTCTTCCAGAAGAGCTCGGGGTTGCTGTATCCTCTGAGTTCTTGTGTGCTTGAGTTTTGCTTATGACTTTTTAAGAAATAGTATTTTATTGAGGTGTAATTTTAGTGCGTAGAATTCACAAATCCTAAATGTACAACTTTTGGGGAGACCTTCATCAACTGCTTTACTGAGCTATAATTGACATAGAATAAATTGCACATATGTAAATTATACAATGGGGAGAGTCTGGCATGATGAAGTAAGCAGTTGAGCTAAAGCCGACCAAAGAATGGGAGAAAGTATTTGTAAACCGTAAATCTGATAAGAGGTTAATGTCTAAAATACATGTGGAACTCATACAACTCAATAGCAAAAAACACAAATAATCTACATAAAAAGTGGGCAAAGGGCCTGAATAGACATTTTTCTAATGAAGACATACAAATGGCCAGCAGGTGTATGAAAAGGTGCTCAACATCACTAATCATTAGGGAAATGAAATCGAAACTGCAATGAGATATCACCTCACACCTGTTGGAACGGCTATCATCAAAAAGACAAGAGATAATAAATGTTGGCGAGGATGTGGAGAAAAGGGAACACTTGTGCACAGTTGGTAAGGATGTAAATTGGTGCAGCCACTATGCAAAACAGTAAGGACGTTCCTCAAAAATGAAAAATAGAGCTGCCATATGACCCAGTACTCTCACTCCTGAGTATAAATCCAAAGGGAATGAAATCAGTATCTTGAAGAGATATCTGCACCCCCATGTTCATTGCAGCATTATTCACAATAGCCAAGACATGAGAACAACTAAGTGTCTGTCAATGGATGAATGGATAAAGAAAATGTGATATGTATACACACACACACACACACACACACAGAATATTATCCATTATTAAAAAAAAGGATATCTTGCCATTTGTGACAACATGGATGAACATGGAGGGCATTGTGCTAAGTGAGGTAAGTCAGACAGACAAAGGTAAATACTATATGGTATCTCTTACATGTGGAATCTAAAAAAAGCAGAACTCATAGAAAAAAGAGAGTAGAGTGGTGGTTGCCAGGGGCTGGGGGGTGGGGGAAATGGGGAGATCTTGGTCAAAGGGTATAAACTTCCAGTTATAAGATGAATAACTGCTGAGGATCTAATGTACAGCATGGTGATTATAGTTAATAATACTGTATTATATACTTGAAATTTGCTAAGAGAGTAGATTTCAAGTGTTTTCACCAAGGAATGGCTGAATCATATGTTAGGTGCATGTCTGACTTTTTAAGAGACTGAGAAACTATTTTTCAAAGTTGTAGCATTTTAAACTCCTGCCAACAATATACAGGGTTCCAGTTCCTCTACATTCTTGCCAACACTTGATATGGTCTGTCTTTTTAGTTTTAGCCATTTTAATAGTGGCATCTCATGGTTTTAATTTGCATTTCTCTAATGACTAATGATACGCAGTATATTTTCCTGTGCTTATTTGTGTCCATGTATATTCTTTATTGAAGTGCCTGTTCAAATATTTTGCTTATTTTTAAAAGTGGGTTATTTATTTTCTTAGTTTTGAATTTTGAGAGTTCTTTATATAACCTGTAACACTCTGTGTTTTAAAAAACTCCTTTTCTCTCTCCGCTTCAGTTTGGATGATTTCTGCTGATCTGTCTTCAACTTCACTAATCCCTTCTTTCACCATGTCTAGCCTACTCTGAAGCCCATTGAATTAATTTTCCATTTCAGATATTGTATTTTTCACTTCTAGAACTTCCCTTGGATTCTTTTTCTAGATTTTACATTTGTGTTTTGAATTTTCTCCATGTTTTCACCCATATTGTCAATGTTCTTCTGAATTCTTTCACATACTTTATAATAGTTATTTCAAAATCCTTGTCCGTTAACTTCATCATCAGCATCATCTCTTTGTCTGCATCTAGTCACCTATTTTTCTCTTGATTTTCTTTCACATTTTCCTGCCTTTTTTTTTTTAAATCCCATTATTTTTTTTATTATATACCAAAATTTGGATTTAAGAACTAGACTGAAGTTGATAATACTTTACACCAGAAATGCCTCAATTTCTTCTCTTTCAGGCAGTCAGCTTAAGGGGTTAGTCTCTTTGGTTAATCAGAAGTTGAGCCAGCTGGGGCTGGTTTGCTGCTGTGGTTAGATTCAGTTCACCTCTGGTTACATGTCTTGAAGGTGGGGCCAGGACTGTTCCTCCCACAGGTATTTATGATTTAAGAACCACAAGGCTGCAAGATCTACCTCTGCTTTCCAGGCAAGTCCCCAACTTCCGGTACCACCCCTTACATTGAAATTGCCCAGTTGGGGGGATGGGTCTGGCGCCACCAGATCCCAGTCCCCACTCCTATCCATGTGCAGCTATTAAAATCTTGGCCGGTTTCCTCTTTGTCCGTCAAAGTTCTCCTTGACATCCCTGACTTTGTTTTCAGTTATATTTCTCTAATTTTTTTTCTAAACTGGCTTTTATCACTGTGATATTTTATCTCCCATTTTTTCTAAATTCTTCCTGATCCTTTTTTTCCCTCTTTTGCTGTCAGATAAACTTTTCTTTGAACTTTTATTTATTTTTAATTTTAAGAGCTCTCTCATCTCCATTTCTTGGTGATTAGGGAGAACTCATCTTCTGTTTCCTTGGTTGATTCCTTTTGCAATTGATATTTTAAAAAACGCACCTTTTCGTCATGCTCCATTCTCCCCCCCTGGCCCCCGGTTTTTTGAAGGGATAAGTCTCATGCTCTTGATTTTCTTATTAATTACAAATTTGAATCCACCCAGTCTATTTACTGAAGAGCTGGGCCAGTCTACAGCTTTGATTTGTTTTGTGCTTTCAAACTCTCTCATGCAAAAATCTGATTTACTTTTTATTTTTTGCTCTGTGGGCACATCCCCATCATCTTTTGTGCTCACTGCCAAGCTGTTTCATTCCCATCCTCTGTGCACGGTCAGCTGGCAACGTCTCTCTCCTGTTTCTCCTCAATCACTTCCAGCCCAGCCGTCTCTCTGGCCAGGTCACAGGCAATTCAAGTGGCAGGTTAGCCAAGTTGTATCTTCAACTCCACCTTCTGGACCATCCTGAGGGGTCCAGCCGGGTCAGCACAGGGCTTCTCCCATGACCTGACCAAACCCCTGGATTTCATCCCGAGGAGAGGTTATTTATTTTTGGATAAGCCTTTCGCATCTGTGACATTTATTTTCAAGGAAATTGGTTTCCTGCTTGACGTCTGAGCGGGTATTTGCTGAGATTCAGCCTCGCTAAAAATAATGATAATACAGGAATGACAATAGCAGCTCCTCGCTGCCAGGTGCGTCGCCTACGTTATCTCTAATCCTCCCAGCAGCCTGCATGGTAAATATTATCTCTATCTTGCGGATACGTTTTATTTATACCCCACCATGTTTTGGGAAGATTTATAGAAGGCTTTATAAGGATTCATAAAATACAGCATCGTAATGAAAAGTAAAGGTAGAGAAGATACTTTTTAAAAAGCAGGATGGAAATGGATTCTTCCCGCATTTAAGAATCTTGCCCGCAACCACAGACACATTAAGTAACGGAATTGCGATTTGAACCTAGCTCTGTCGGCTGCTAAAAGCTCTGATCCTAGTGCTAAGCCAAAGTGACTGAGGCGAGCCACGAGAAGAGACAGGTAAACGCTGGCAGTCGGACCTCATGGGGGATGTCTGAAGGTGGGCTTTTGAGCTGCGCCTGCCGCGCTGGGTTCCTGTGTTACCCCACCAATGCTGAGCACAGTTGCGATCAGGAGCACTGTTTCTACATGTGACCATGGGCTGGGCTAGGACGCAGGAGATGGGAGTGCCACTCTCACCTCCACGACTCATTAGAATGAATGGTCACTGAGTTGCTTTACAAAAGCCACTCAACAGTATCTATTAAGCACTTGTGTGGTCAGGGAATGCGCCAATAGGGGCTGGGGTCCAGATGTGACAAGACAGGCATTGTCTCTGCCCCCAGGAGCTCACAATCCAGTGGACAAGGCAGATATTAAAGAAATAAATCTGCACGTAATAAACAAGTTGCAAGTGCTGGGAGAGAAAAGAAGTGGATGCACTGGGCTGCTTGAGGGTAACGGGGGCTCAGGGAATCACTCTCTGAAGAAACTCCACGTGGGTGGAGACTTGCTGTTTTTGCTCGGCCCGAACTCCTTTCTTTGAGAACAGAGCTTGTTTGGGGAAGTCCATTCATGCCCTGTGGATTGGATGTGGTGTCCCCCAGCCTCAGAGGTGGGCATGTGACCCAGACCTGGTCAATCAGAATACTCTAATCCTCTGGCCACAGCCGTGGTTCAGGGGCTGGCATGTGGCCTGCAAGAAATCAGAATCCGTTCTGGGCTCTTCTTCCTCCAGAGCCAACAGCGAGGATGCTGCCTTTCCAATGTGGTTCCACCCGTAACCACGGGAGCTGGGCTTCCGACAGCCATTCTGGACCGGTGTGGAGAGACCGTCTAAGAGGCAGAGAAAGACTGAGCTCCGATGGCATGCTTTGAAACCCAAGTCCAGCCTTGCCTGAAGCCTGACTTTTTAGTTATGCGAACTGACGAGTTTCCTGCTTTTGGGGGCGACGGTGATTTGAGTTGGGTTTCTGTTACTTGTACTGAAAGCAGCCTGTAAGGATCTGAGAAGTAGTAGAAGTCAGCCACACAGACATTGGGAGGAAGAATGTTGCAGGCAGAGGGAACATGTGAGGGGCTGAGGTGAGAGGAAGCTTGATGTCACCAACTGAAGGAGGCCAGCCCGGCTAGAGCGCGTGGGTGAGGCAGACAGTACCAGGCCACCCCTGGGCTTGTGCACTGCACAACATTGCCTGGACGAGTGGTGAGGGGAGCAGGTGGAGGTACTGGGTTGAATGATGTCCCCCCAAATTCACATCCATCTGGAACCTCAGAGCGTGACTTTATTTGCAAATAGGGTCTTTGCAGATGTACTTGGTTAAGTTGATGTCATGGTGGATTAAGGTGGGCGCTAGATGTGATGGCTGTTGTCGTTCTAAGAAGGCCACGTGAAGACACAGAGAGACGCCTGCGGAGAAGGCCGTGTGATGATAGAGGTAGCGATCGGAATACCGCAGCTACAGGCCAAGGAATGCCGAGGACTTCCGGCTACCCCCGGAAGCTGGAGGAGCTCAGGTCTCCCCTCGAGCCTTCAGAGGGAGCGTGGCCCTGCCGACACCTTCATTTCTGACTCGCAGCCTCCACAAGCATGAGTGAGCACGCGTTGTGTTCAGCCGCCCGGTTTGTGGTACTTTGTCACGGCAGCCTCAGGAAGCACACACAGCGGGTCAGTAGCCCAGCTTGCTCGTCCTGCGAGGGCACAACGCTGCGGCGTGTCCCACAGTCACTCCAGCGGTCTCCAGCAGGACTGAGCTCGTGGCCCACGGGGTAACCTGCTCATTAACGTGTCCTGTGCTGGCTCTTCTCCCTCTCTCTCCCGCTCCTTCACTTTGCTTCCCCTAACACCTCCCGAGTAAACTGCTGTTGCCCAAATCCTCATCTTAGGGTCTGCTTTGGGGGAATTCAAACTAGGACTGGTGCCGTTTACGCCAGGGTGGCCTGGTGGGGAGGGCCTCGGGGGGAAGGTGGTGAGGTTGACAGAAGACACACCATGAAGGGCCTTATAGCCAGATGAACGAGTTCGGGTTTAGTCCTGGGTGTCATGGGAAGAGCTGGAGAGGGGTGATGGCTGATACTAGTTTCTCAGGGAGCCACTGGCAGTCATTGGGGAATGGCTGGCAGGACGGTAAACAGCTGCAAGGAGACAGATTGCAACGATCCTTCTCCTTTTTATAGTTCATGATCTGAGGCCAAGGTCTCCACTGGGATGCAGTGAGATGCACAGCAGGTGCGAGGAGATGCGATTTTCTCCCCATGAATCTTGGGGCCCTCTTGTCATGCTGAAGACTCTCTTAGTTAACACTCAATTGCCGAGTAATTCTCATTACCTCTCCTCGCCGACAGACAATGAACAGCTGTCAAGCTTGTCTTAACAAAACAAGACAATTTTTCTCCCCATTAATGTAGCTCAGGATCGGAGCGAGCAGAGGCGCCCGCGCCGCGGTAAGGGGGCATTCTGGCAGCGTCTTGCCAGCCCTGTTTTCAAGGGAGCACTAATTTCCCCGCTGTCGTGGGGGGCAGGGGGTGATAGGGAGCGAGGCGGAGGTGACCTTTGGATCTGCTTCCCGCGCTGGTTCCCAATGCCCTTTCAGAAGGAAACCCAACCGCAACCCCTTTGTGGTTTGTGTATAATTTGCATTTGCAATTTGACGGGATATGCGGGACATGTTTTCACCTGAGATTGTAAATTATTTGCAATCAGATGGGAAATGGTGTGATCCAGAGTCTAAATGTTGGAAGGGGAATGAAAGATGATCTAGGTATAAACGGAATGCCAGGCACATAGTAGGCACTCAATAAATCCACCCATCTGTCCTTCTCCTCCTTTGGTTCTTTCTTCTTTCCTTCCTTCCCTTGCTGTCCCTCTCCCAACGTTGTTTTCGATGCCTGAGTCATCTCTACAATATGCCCATTAAATGGTGTCCAGCCTCAGTTTGAATACTGCCAGTGACGGGGAAGTCACTCCTTCTCATTCCTCCCCAGTTCACTCTGGCAATGAGAAAATTCACTTTTTAAATGCTGATGTGAAATTTCTCTCTCTATCTCCCACCTATTGGATCTAATTGTGCTCCCCAGTGGCCTCACAAAATAAGTCTTGTCTCTCTTCCACATGCGTGCTGCTCAGCAATTTGAAGACAGTGCTTATATCTCTGGCAGTCTTTTTTTTTTTTTTAGCTAAAAGAATAAAGATGATTCCTCAACCTTTCTGTCTGTTTTCCTACACACAATTTCCAATAGACTTTGACGTCAGTAGACTTTGACTCCAGATGTGAGATTTCATCCGTGGGAACCAGACTTGGATTATCACCTCCCTTTTCCTCAATAATATACCTCTATTGATGCAACCTAAGATAACATAAATTTTTATTTATTTATTTATTTATTTTGTGAGGAGATCAGCCCTGTGCTAACATCTGCCAATCCTCCTCTTTTTTTGCTGAGGAAGACTGGCCCTGGGCTAACATCCGTGCCCATCTTCCTCCACATTATATGGGACACCACCACAGCATGGCCTGCCAAGTGGTGCATCGGAGTGTGCCCGGGATCTGAACCAGCAAACCCTGGGCCACCGCAGCGGAGCGCGTGCACTTAACCACTTGCGCCACTGGGCCGGCCCCTAACATAAATCTTTAAAAATTTTTTATTTTTAGTTTTCTGATGGCAACCACTTTATACTGCTAGCTCATGTTTAGCTTAGCATTGACTAAGATCCTGAAACCAAGAGCTGAAAAGCCAAATACTGTCAGAGGCTAGGCAGGTTAGGCAAACAAATGAAACATTCTGAGGGAGGCTTGCGGTGAACTGAAGAGGTCACGCCCCTTTCATAGTGGGCAGCAGCTCCCAGCCCCAGCTGGTTGTTGCCATGTAGGGTATAGGCTCAGCATTAAAAATTAGGAACTTCCACATAAAAATCCAGACTTGCAACTTCTTTGAAAAACAACCCAAAGACCTGGCAACCTTGCGCTCACATTCCAGCGTGGCTGGGGCTGAGCTGCGGCTGCAGAGGCCCCTGGGCAATCCTGCAGAAGCAGCCAAGAGGGCGCTGGGCCAGTTTCCATGTGACAGTGTTGACTTAATCTGTCAGATGGGGTGGGTCTATTGGCCCCAGGAGAGGCTGGTGCCGGAGGCTTAGACGCTCTTGTTCCCCGATGTCATGCGTGGAAGTGACAAGGGGAGCGGCCCATCTGGAGGTTCTGGAGTCTGAGCATCCTGCACTTCATTATGAGAAATTTTGCAAGCTTATTACTTTACTATCGCTGGTAGAGAATAGAAGGGGAAACGTGGTAAATAAACACAAAACGTATGCCATAAGGCAAGGGAGAGATAAAGATTAGGATGGGACATGAGACAGGAAAGGACAAGGAGTGTAGGTGTGGGGGATGAGTGTTATCTAGATATGGGGGTCAGGGAAGGCTGCTCTGACAAGATGACTTTTGACTGGAGGCCTGAGTGAAGGGAGTGAATAAGCCCTGAGGTTGGTGTGGGGAAGAGAATGTTTAGCCAGCAGGTGCAAAGGCCCTGAGGTCAGAATGCTCTTGGTGTGTTTGAGGAGATGTGAGGAGCCTGTGCCTGTGGAGCTTGGTGAGGGATGGGGCAGTGTTGGAAGATGAGGTGGGAGGAGAGGGCGGGGCCACATTGTGTGGGGTCTGATGGGCCGTGGTGAGGAGTCTGGAGAGCGTGATGCGAATACTGAACAAATATTTATTGAGTTTCTATGTGCCAGGCACTGTGCAAGCTGTTAGGGACACATCAGCGAACAAAATGGATAAATCCCTGCCCTCAGGGGCTTAAATTCTAGTGTGTGTGTGTGTGCGCGTGCGCGCAAGTGTGTGTAACACATGATGCAATAAACAAGTAGCATATGTAGTGTGCACAGAGAGAAAATGAAAGCAGGCAGGGAGCCGGCAGGATTCTAGGCCAGCATTACACCCTCTCTGAGCCTCAGTTCATTTATCTTTAATCAACTCTGATAAGAATGTCCTCTCGCCATTGTTGAAGGATTAAATCAGAGGATGTCATGGGCTGAAGTGTATCCCCCCAAATTTACATGTTGACGTTCTCCCCCCCAGGACCTCAGAATGTGACCTTCTTTGGAATAGGGGCTTTACCGATGGAATCACGCTAAGATGAGGTCGTCAGGGTGGACCCTAATCTAATATGACTGTGTCCTTATAAGAAGAGGAGATTATAACACAGACACACACAGAGGGAAGATGGTGTGGAGAAACAGGGAGAAGACAGCCTCTGCAGGCCCAGGAGAGAGCCTGGAACACATCCTTCCCTCCCAGCCCTCAGAAGGAACCACCCTGCCGACGCCTTGATCTTGGACTTCCCGCCTCCAGAACCGTGAGACAATACATTTCTGTTGTTTGAGCTGCCAGTTCTGTGGTCTTCGTCCCGGCAGGCTAGCTGACCGGTACAGAAGGTGTCTGTAAAGTGTTTGCCCCAGTGTCTGGCACCCGCAGACATTATACTGGACGGGTGGAGGTTGTTATAACAGAGGGATGGCGTCCCCCGGCCTGTGGACGACCCTTCCTCCACGGTCCTCCCCCACTCCTCCCTTTAGCAAGGCCCGTTATAAAGGAAACCGCCCGCCCAGGCCCTGTGCCCCTTCCCCAGGCCCTGCCAGCTTTGCTCAGACGGGTTGCTCCAAGTAAGAAGCAGCCCCGGCCCCCGCCCCCGCCAGCAGGTCCAGCCTGGTGGAGTCATCGTGGCCCAGGGCAGAGCAAAGCTTCCCACCCACAACCGCTCTCCGGGGAAGAACAAGCCGCCACGGCACCGCCCGACACTCCGTCTCGGATGTTGTTCGAGGTCTCCATGGCAGAGAGCTCCGAGCAGCATCTCCCGCAACCTCGGATGGCAGGTCACCATCTGAACGAGCAGGTGGGCTGTGTCATCACAGCTGTTGCGAGGAAAGGGAGGACTGTAGTCCCCTCTCCCCGAGGAACAGACTCTTCTCCAAAGGGCTGGTTGTTTGACCCGGAATGGCCAGCATGGCTTTTCAGATGTGGGTGCCAAGAAGAACTCGTCTCTGGAAAACCACGCTGACAACCTCTCCCCAACTCCTCACCTTTCCATGACTTTCTACACCTGGTTCCTCTGTCTATATATTGGATCCGATGGAGCTAGAGGTTTCTCCTATATCCTATGGCGACTGTCAGTGTGCAACAGAAAGTTCTTCCTTACCTGGCCAGGACCCCTCAGCCGCTGGGAAAGGCACCTACCCTGACTGGTGACAATGGTGGAACAGCTCCAAACTCACAGCCTGGGAGGTGGGTGCCACAGCGGCGCCCAGCTCCGACTTCTGGTGGAACTGTGTCTTCAGGCTACCTGCTTGCTTATAGCTCCCTTTCTCCGGTCTATACTGCACATGACCTTCAGAGGGATTTCTCTGCAAACACAGAGCCCACCTCACCGGGCCGCTGCGTCCAACCCTCACTGGCTGCTTAGTTACAGAGTGGAGAGCAAGCATTCAGGGTGGCACTCAAGGCCCCCATGGGCTGGACCGTGTCTGTCCCTCCAGCTCACTTTCCTCTACCCTCACATCACGTCCCTGTGCACACCCGCTGTTTCTCACCTCAGTGCCTTCTCAGATGTGTTCCCGCCGTCTGAATGCATATCCTCTTAGTCCTCAGACACATCTCTATGTGTCCTTTAAAAATTTGCTGAGTCTTTTGTGCATACTTCCTGCAGGCTTCTCTCTCCCCATAGTAAATCCTCCCTCCTCTCACACGTGCTCCCCCGTACACGCGTCTTTATATTTCCTTTTCCCATGCTGAGACACTCGACTGTTTCTGTCTGGCCTTTGCCTACTCCCTCCAGCATTCATTCATTCAACAAATATTTGTTGAGCTCCTACCATGTTGCGGGGAGCGTGCCAGGAGCCAGAGATGCAGCTGAGAACAAAACAGTTATGTGCAACTGTGTCTTCTTGGAAACTACAGTCTGTCTGAGGGGGACAGACATTAAACAAATAGGTTACAAATAATTAAAAATATAAGTGTGATAAGTTCTACAAAGGCAAAGCTTACCTCCAAAGTCCTTTTAATTACTGTAACCCAGTGGTCCTCAACAGGGGGCGATTTTGTCTCCTGGGGACATTTGTCATTGTCTGGAGACATTTTGAGTTGTCACAACAGGGGGGCTGCTGCTGGCGTCTAGTGAGTGGAGGCCAGGGATACTGCTTAACAGCCTACAATGCACAGGACAGCCTCCCACAACAGAAAATGATCTGGCCCAAATTGTCAATAGTGCCGAGGTTGAGAAACCCTGCTGTAACCCCCCACCCAGCAGAGTAAGCCCATAACAGATACATTGGAAATGCTTGTTGAATAAAGGATGAAGAAAGGAAGCCATTCAGTTGTGGTGCCCAGGGATGCCAATGCTTCTGAGGCGGGCATCTACGAACAACTTCTCCAACTCCCTGTAGGGTGGGGCAGGGCTGGCTCCGTGGCTGTGGGACTGGTGCAGTTGTACAGGACTCTGTGCTTAGAAGGGCCCCATGCTTGGTTGAACGCTCTCCTAGCACCATCTTGAAATTCTTAATAATTTTTGAATAAGGGTCCTGCATTTTCACTTTGCACTGGGTCCTACAAATTCTGTAGCCAGTCCTGGGGTATGTGTGTGAAGGAGGCTGTGAACAACGAAGCCTCTGAGAATGGGGTTAGAAGGGGTGGTGGTGATGAAGGGTCTGGGGAGAGTGGAGGAGGCGTGTAACCCCTCTCTGTTGTCTCACGTCTGGGACCAGCATTTGAATTTGATGCTGCAGGAAGATCGTCACATGCTGTTGTAGGCCTGCCCCTTCCTCAGCCCTTTCCATTCCAGCAATGGGGCCTCCTGTAATGTTTATCATGGGGACTTTCAAACATATGCAACAGTGGTGCCAATGGTGCAATGCCAACCTGTGAACCCATCACCCGTCTCCAACAGTTATCAATGTTTGGACAGTCTTGTTTCATCTCCACCCCCACTCCCCCAAAGCTTCCCCTTCCAAGTTGTTTTGCAGTTAATCCCAGAATTCTATCATTTGATTTATAAAGCTTTCAGTATGGGTCTCTAAAAGGTAAGGACAATTAAGAACACGTAGCCGCAATACCATTATCACATCTAAGAAATTAATAGTTCTTTAATATTATCCAACATCCTCTCAGTGTCTAGGAACTGTACTTGCTTCCTCTTCCTTCACTGTCCTCCCCCATTCACTCTGCGAGTCCTGTCATCCCGTCAACTCAAGACCCATCCTGAACCCACCCATTCTGCCACCCTCCACCCCAGCCTAGTGCAGGACGGTCTCTGACCTGGAGAACTGCATGTTCCATGGTCTGGCATCGGTCCACTTCTTGACCCCACCTCCCGCACCCTCCTCCCCTCATGCCACACCAACCACAGTGGCCTCCTTGCTGGTCTGGTCCCCACAGACGCCCAGTGCTCGCTCTCCTCGGGGTCCTCACACTGGCTACTCCCCAGTGCTGGAATTCTCTTCACCCAGGTATCTCTAGGACCCCATCCTTAGTTTATCCAGGTCTCTGGCATACATCACTTGCTCAGAGAGGCCCTCCTGACCAGTCTATCTAAACCATCCCTCCCTTGACTCCGTCCCTACCCCCAGCCCCTCTCACTCTCTGAAATCGTGCCGTGTCATCTCATGTCATATCTTGCCATTGGCTTGTTTATTGTCTTTCTTTCCAACTAAAGCAAAGGCCAGACAAACCAGGGGCTTGGCCTGTTGTTCATGCTGTATCCACAGTATCTAGGACAGTCCCCAGCAAGTATTCAATCCTCCATAAATATTTACTAAGTGAGTGGATTTACTGGGTGGATTCTTCTGCCTCAGACAGACAGTGACTGCATAGACATGATACCAAAAACAAACAAACAAAACCCCCAGAAACTCCCTGACATCGAAAAATCTGATCAAAGAATCAGCCAGGTCTGGAGAGCAGTCTTACTGGGTGGTTGTAAGGATAGGCAGGGCAAAGGCATTATCCTGGGGTTGGAGACCTCCCCTCCTGAAGGGAGGCTGGAAAGGAGCTGCAGGTGTTCTTGCCTCAGTTTACCCACTCACTGTGTCATTCTCTCCATTTGTCTCGAGTCTCCAGCCTCCCAGTGTAAACTGGGCTGGTGGATTCTGGCCACACCTTGGAAATAGCCCACCCCAGAGTCCACTCCAGGACCATAGGGAGGAAGGAAAAACTGGGGGGGAATTCTCTTTTCCAAAGGTGCATTGGCTGTGGCCAGATCCCAATCCCCCCAGGACTGGGACACTCTGTGCAGAAGGGGTTAGTGACATGATACTTTAGGGAGCACCAGAATCTTCTGAGAATCCATTGAAAATGCAGTTCCCTGACATCCCCCCTTAGACCGTGGTTCAGGGGACCCACACAGGGGTCTCCGCTTTGAGCGGGCACCCCAGAGGCTGCTGATGTAAGTGGTGCCGTAATAGATACCGATGAACTGTGTGGCTCAAAACAACAGAAATGTATTCTCTCAGAGTTCTGGAGGTCGGAAGTCTGAAATAAGAGGTCGGCAGGGCCATGCTGTCTCTGGAAGCTCTAGGGGAGAGTAGGTTTCATGCCTCTTTCTTAGTTTCTGGTGTCGCTGGAAATCTTTGGTGCTCCCTGGCTCGTGGACACATCACTCACTCCCCTCTCAGCCCAGGCAGGTCTGTCTCTGCAGCAGCTGCATCTATGTTAAGCAGGGGCTGTTCCTTCAAAGCCACCTTTTCCTGAAGCTCCTAGCAACAAATTGGGAGCAGGGAACCAAGGATGAACATTTCCTGTCCCCTCTAATTTCACCGCTGATTCTATTTTCACACCAGAACTCGGTGTGATTAATAAAGTTGTGACTGTGGAATAGACAGCAGGCGGGGAGAGAGGAAGCAGAGGTAACAAAGTGTGGACTCACACTCACTGTGCCCCTACCAGGGCCGAGACAAGGGTGAGGTGGGTGAGGTGCTTGCCTAGGGTGCAAAATTTAAGGGGATGCCCCAAAACTCATCAATCAAGATAAATAATATTTCAATGCAATGTTTTAACAAATCAAAATTAATGCAGACAAATCTATGATGAGCAAAATATTGAAATAGTGAGATCATATAGGCAAAGCTCCTAGTTTGAGACCTAGCACATAGTAGGTTTTCAAGAAATCAAACACAAGAATGGGAAAGTAACAATAACGCAAATACGTCCAGCATTCTTTTAAGGACTTTTCATGTATTAATTCATTTAATCTTCATGACAACCCCTATGAGGTGGAGTTTATTACCCCCATTTTACAGATGAGAAAACAAAGGCATCAGGACGTGAGCAAAGAGTGGGGCCAGAAAGAAGACCCAGATAACGTGGTGCCGGCATCTGTATGAATAACCACTGGTGCCACCAACTCTCACAACGGAATAAAGAGAACTCAGAAGTCTTCACTGTTTCTCTGACTCTTCATTTTGGATTAATCTGAACACAATAAGGCCAGTGGGGACAATTCCCAATGCTAGGAAATAAATAAAATTCAATAACACAAGGCCTTTCCCTGGGTCCCAATAGCTACATAAAAGTGGAGGAAGAAAAGCCATCTCCTCTTGGGGCTGACATCAGCCTAATCGGTGACACTACTGATTTGGTTTATTTTGAGCCCCACGACAGCCGCCGTTGGGGAGGAAGACGTTATCTGGTGAGAAGGAGGAGGGGGCAGAAGCAGGAGGGCATAATGGGTTTACCCTCCCTCAGCTGCCAAATCCCATGGAGAGGTGTCTGTCTCTTTTCCAGGACAGAGCCCACAGGTGGCAGCTTCTCCATGACAGCCCCCCTGGGAGGTGCCCCATGGAGCGAGGGGAGAAGAAGGGTTTGTCAGTTCCAGTAAGTGTCTGTTCCAACAACAGAGCATAATTTAGATTGAAAAACTCTGCCACGGCCTCTTTGAATAGTAGAGTCACGTGCATAGGTTTTAGCTTAAATGTGGTGCCCCTCTCTCTCTCCGTCACAGCACCCTGTTTATTTCCTTCACAGAACCAATTGGTTATTACGCAGTTTAATTTAATTTTCTCAAGTGCTTGCCTGCTCCTTGTCCATCTGCCCCACAATCCTGGAAAGCAGCCGTGTGCTGGTACCAGTGTCTCTTCCCAACTCCATTTTCGGAGATGGGTAGCTAGAAACTGCTGTGGGAGCATTTACCCCGGGGAAGTTGACAAGTGGTACAAATCAGGCCCTCCCCCCACCACGTGACTAAGCTCCTTGAGGACAGACGTCATGTTGTTGTGTCTTCTGGGTGCCGCTCTGCCTCTGGATCAGGGCCAGGCACACGATGGTTGTTTGGTAAATACCAAAATCAAGTAGCTTGCAGCGGCCACAGTGGGAGGATCTACACCATGGAAATTGTCAAACTGATAGATGAGTGTTGTTGTTGTTTGTTTGAAGAAATTGTTTCAACTCAAGTTTGTTGCCTGAATTCAGTCACTACCTTGTATCAGAC
Source organism: Ceratotherium simum simum (assembly GCF_057802395.1). Lineage (NCBI taxonomy): Eukaryota > Metazoa > Chordata > Mammalia > Perissodactyla > Rhinocerotidae > Ceratotherium > Ceratotherium simum. The sequence goes on from NC_141925.1 coordinate 8,124,783, forward strand.
GTTGTATCAGGGGGTTCGAGATGGAAACATCATAGTTTCCAGCCCTGCAGAGGCTCACCATCTGGGCCTGGGGTCTGGGAGAGGACAAATGACCAATACAGCGCAGGAAGAGGCAAGAGGAGGGGCTTGGGGATACAGGTGACCAAATGGCGGGTTAGAGTATGTCCCTGCTCACTTGCTGGGGGTTATAACCGTCTAGATGTCAGTTCTCTGTTTTAAGCATCGTGGTGCCAGCCACAGGTGGACACCAACCAGGCTCTGGAGGGCATGGACGCCCTGTCCCATGTTGCACCCTGGGTACCTTGCCTGTCTGAGTCCCAGTTTGCTCATGTGCTAAGATAGAAATAACAAAACTTACCCCAGAGGTGTTTAGAAGGATAACTTAGATGACAAATGTGAACAAAGTAGACCTCAATCCAGTACTCATTGAATTAAATGTGATCGTCTGATGTCTTGGAAGAAGCAATTATTTTTCTCAAATGCAATATATATCATTCCCGTGTAGTCTCTCTCATCTCTAGTCTCATCTCTCTCTCTTTCTTTTCCTCTCCCCCCACTGTCCCCCTCTCGTCTCTCTCTCTTCCTCTCTCCCCATCTCTCTCCTCTCTCCCCCTCTTCCTCCCTCCTGCCCTCTCTCTTGCTCTCTCCTTCACTTGCTCTCTCTCTCCTTTCTCCCTCCCCTTTCCACCCTCCCTCCCTCCTTCCCCTCTCTCTCTCCCCCTCCCCCCTCATTTCCCCTCCGTTTACCAATAACTAACATTTATTGAGTGTTTACTCAGTGCCAGGCCTGTTCTAAGTACTTTACAAGTCCAGCTTACTTTGTCTGCACAATCGTGCAGGTTGGTACTATTATTAGCTGCATTTTATAAACGAGAAAATGGAGGCATGGAGAGGGCCACTAACTAGCCCAACATTACTCAGAAAATTAGTGGCAGAGCTGGGCCGGGAACCCAGGCTCTCCATCTCATGCTCCTGTGGTATCACTTGCTACTTCCCACCCCAGTTTCCTCCCACAGTCTTCAGATCAGATATGCTGTGCAGGTGAAAGGAAACAGCTGAGCAGCTGAGGCCTGGGCCCAGGACCCCTCAGCCTGGGGCTGCAGGTGGGTGTAGAGGATTGGAGGGGGTCAGTATACCCACCAGTGTCTGAGAGGCTTTCCCCTCAGCTGTGGGGAAGCAGGCAGACTTCTTAGGTTCCCTCGGGTACCAGCGGCAGCTGAGGAGAGATGCTGACCCTTGTCCCTAATGAGCGCGGCTCGGGAAAGAGCAATTAACAGCATCTGCTTTTATTTTCTCCCAGGAGGGGCAGGGCCGACCTGCTCTCTGGACAACACAGGCTTTTTCCTGGTACAAGCAGAAGTTTGCTAAGCGTTTCAACAGCAGGATCAACAAACCTTTAACAGAACCCTCCACGTGCAGGGGCCACAGTCCCTCCTCTCCTTCAGAGGTTTCCAGTCTGTTCCAGTTCCAGACTGGACCAAGGTCCCTTGTTCCCCGGGCTCCCTTCAGCCTTGTTCCCCATCTCAGCCACCCTCTCAAAGGCAAGTAGAGCAAGCTCTCTAAAATGCAAACAGGAATTCACTGCTTCTCAGTTCAGCAGGCTTCTCTGGGCCCCAGGGTTAAAGTCCAAACTCCCCAACAGCATCCACACCCTTCCCCGGTTGGCTTCCCTCACCACCTTCCCTTCCTCCCCTGGGCACCAGCCTCACCAGATCGCTGATGGGTTAAAACACGCAGTCACCTCTCATGCCAGCATCTCGGCCTTTGCATCACCCACCTCCTCCAGGTGAAACAATCCACTCCCCGCCCCCGCCTCCTTGGTGTTCCAAGCTTGGTGGGGACATCGCCACCTCCTAGAAGGCTCCTCACCTCTTAGTCTGGGCCAGGTGTCCCTGTTACATGCTCTCAGAGCCCCCTGGAGCTCTCCCTCCCACACTTTGCCTAGTTTATAACCCTATCCGTGTGTGTGTCATGGCCCTGAAACTCTTTGCGCTAGAAACTGTAGCTTGCAGAAAGTCACAGGATAATTTGGACGATGCAAAGACATAGCCACACATATACGCATACACACACATATACATACACACACACATACACATGTATACATGTACCCACACATACATATACACACATACACATAAACACAAACACACATGCACCACACACATACACATGTACCCCCACATACATAAAAACTCACATACACAATACACATATCTAGACATATGAGATGACAGATCTTGTGCTTTCTTGAACGGGCAGGGAAGGATCCAAGGCATGGCAGAGACAGAGAAAAGAGTCTCTGAAGTCAGGGAAGACTTCCTGGAGGTGGTGGAACCAAAGCAAATTGCGGAGTGAAATTCACCATTGAGTGATGTGTTATTTGAAGATCTTTCAAAGACTTGCCATCCTCTGCATCCATGATACACTGCTGTATCCTTTTAAGTGCTCCACTGGTGTATTTGTATTTCCTCTTGCTTGGATTGGTTTCTATTCTGTGCAACCAAGAGCCTTGGGAAATGCACCCAGCCACTTGTTCAGTGCAGGAGAGTGGCAGCAGTGTCATGACTTATCAGAAGGAATTGGCTCCCTGGAAGGAAGAAATGTGCTGTCCAACTTCCACATTCTATCAGGCAGCGTTCTTGGAGGCCAGCAACAGAAACACCTTCTGGCTGAATTAAGCAAAAAGGGTAACTATTTGAAGGATGCCCAAGGCTTACAGAATTGGAGGAACAAGTGGAGATACAGGCGAGAACTAAGAGTGCTTCAGAGGCCAGAGAGAAGCGATCACAGCCACAGTCGCGTGTAGGGGGCGTGAGATGCCTCTGCTGCCCCACTAAGCCTGGCTTCCCAATGTGCCCTTTGTCTTCAGGGGTGAGAATAGGATTATCTGGCCTTGGTTCAAGAGCCTGCTCCTGGATCTGCGAGCTGGCTCTGCACCCCGCCTCGGGATTCTGTGATGGATTGGAATTCACACACGATTGGGAATTCTTCCCAATAGGCTATCAGTAAATCACAAGAAGAAGGGTGGGCTTGAAAAAAAAAGTCAAAAAATAATGTCTGCTCAGGTGCCTGCCTTCCAGTGCCCTTTAGAGGAGCTGACTTCACCTCGTGTGTTTCCTCGGTGTCTTCAGGGGTCTATTTCTGTCTCCTGTTTAGATACGGAAGTCAACTGCAGGTCAAATCTCAGGGCACCCTACACCAGGGGGGAGCGGGGGCGGGGGGGATGTGGGGTGCGGTGGGAGCTCTTTATGGCCGAGTTCTTTTCTTACCCTATACGAATTAAACTTCTCAGATTTGGTCTTGGCCGGTTCTCACTCGGGTTGGATCAGGCACCTTGACTTCTTGCTTTGGTCCTTAGTGAACAGATTGTCACCAGGAGGAAAGAGCCCAATAGGACACAGCTTGCCATTCACCTCCTCTGGGCCCTCTGATGCCACATCCCGAATACTGGCACAAGGGCCACATGAGCCGTGGTCCGTGAGCATCCAACGGACGTGGATCCAGTCCTGGCTACACTGCAAAGCTGGGAGAATTTGGGTAATTCACTTAATCTGTCCGAGCCTCTGTTTACTCATCGGCAAAATGGGGATAAAAATAGTAGTTACTTCACAGGGTGGTGGTTAGGATTAAATAAAACGAGCCGGTGAACTGCCGGACACATAGCGGGGGCTCAATAAATGGCAATTGTTATGATTCTTGATAAATGGCTCTTTCGATCCCAAACCAACTGGTTGGTGTAGTAAAAAGAACACAGACGCTGCAGTCAGACGGACTTGAGTTAGAATCCAGGTTCTACAACTTATTAGTCAGGTGAGTCACTTAACATCTCTGAACCTCAGTTTCTTCATCTGTAAAGTGGGTAGAATAAGCCCTGGCTGCAAGACAGATATGACAGTATAGATATAGTTCTTCCCTCCCTTACCCCCCCCCCCCCCCGCATCACTTGCTCTGGGGAAAACCAGCTGCTGTATTGTGAGGACACACAGGCATCCTATGCAGAGCGGCACTGCATAGGTGAGGAACTGAGTTCTCTGGTCAACAGCCACTGAGGTCTCGAGTCCTGCCAACAACCAAGAGATTCATCTGGGAAGCAGATCCTCCCCCAGTGGAGTCTTTGGATGGTCACAGCCCTGGCTCACAGCTTGACTGCAACCTCGTGAGAGACTCTGAGCCAGAACCACCCAGCTAAGCTGCTCCCAGATGTCTGATCTGCAGAAACTGTGAGATAATAAATGTTGTTTCAAGCTGCTGTTTTGAGAGTAATTTGTTATGCAGCAGTAGATAACTAAAATACCCAACCGTTAACTTCTACTTACTTCTTATTGGTTAGATTCTGTCACATGCTCTTTATAACCTCAAGGGAGGCTGGGAAATGTAGTTTTAAACCAGGCAGATGGCCAATCTGAACAAAGTTAGGGCTCTCTTAGTGAGGAGGAAGGGGAGAATGGATATCACAGTAAGAAATTTCTTTCCTGCAGCTTTATTATATTTCTTACGGCACAGAGCTGCAAGGAGTTGGAAATTGTTTGTGGATGACGCCTCCCTTTTCTTTTTTCTTTTTCTTTACTAATTGGAGTACAGAGTCAACAATTCAGCTCCTGCAAAATGGGAGTGTTACTGCTTCAGTTGCAGTGTTTCAAATAAAATTTTGGGACAAGAAAAGTACATAGAAGTCCTACCTGTGGCTATCTCTCCCTGATATAAGTCACCTGCAAAGATATCTGCATCATCCATCAACCATTTAATTTCTTAAGAGGATATTAACTTAAGAACCTTTCTACTGGCCAATTGTATGGCTATGCAAGGAGGTGGAAGGATTTATAGTCTCTTAATTTTTCTAACTGGCACATTCTCCTTCACTCCTTTTCAAGAGGAGAGGACCAAAATGCCATCATAATATTTCATGTCATATGCTTGAATATCTGCCACAGGAACATTTAACTTTTTTTCCTAATTAAATGGAGAGTATAGTCTCAGTTTTTATGTTCTCATAAAACACATTCATCACACCATAAGCCTTTTTGTGCTGTTTCCCAGTGGGGGGAAAAAAAACCAACATTCACTGAAGACCTACTGTATGCCAGGTACCTTATATATATATTAACAGCTTTATATGCACACAATAGACCTATGACAGAGGTTACTATTGCTATGTCTATTTTATGGATGAGACTCATAGAAGTGACTTGCCCAGGGGAGAGTTGAGGTTTGAATCCAGGACTCTGGTTTTGTTACCAATTTCACTTCACTCCCGTGGGACACCAACCCACATTCGGAGGAGCTCCGAGGATGGGCCCACAGGTGGGCCTTGTATCCACAATCTGTCCCTTTCCTGGAGGGTTCTTTTCTGTTTGGAGTCGGGTATTTGACATGAAACCAAAGCTGAGCGTTCAATGGCACAAACTTTTGTTCAACGGCCAAAGAATGGAGAAGTGGGAACTAGGTTCACAAATCAACTTCTCAGCTCTTGGGGTGAGTAAGCAGCTGTTATAAGGGGACAAGGTAATGAAAGGGAGGAATATTCATGGTATTTGGGGAACAGGGCAGGCTTTTCAGGGGAACAAGGGTGCCCCCTCTTTTCTTTCCTTATTTAGTCATATCCTGCCATTGCCGTGGCAGTTGCAAAGCATCCTGGCGCTGGTGGGTGTGTTACGTAGCATGGTAGTGCAGTACAGTGAGCGTGTAATGAGCTGCTGGGTCTAGGTCAGGTCAAGGCAGACTGCCGTGTTGCCTTCACCTGGTTTTAACTGGTTTCGACTATATGTCTCGGCCAACTCCTCCTTCCTCTCATTGTGGTTTCCTGTAAGATAAAGAGAATGTAGTTTCAAAGTCTTTCCATGCCACTAAATTGTCACTTACCTCCCGCCCCCAATTTAAGATGGACAAATTGACCCTTCATGACCAACATTTAACTTTCTGCTATTAGTTCGCTCCTTGACCCAGTTAAAAGAAAAGTTAACACCAAAACTTTTAGGCACTTACACAGGGCCTAATTGTATTTTAATATTTGATGTGCTCAGAAATGTATGAAGAATTAGTGCTAATTCTGAGCTGATTATCACATCCTGGCATGTCTGATGGTATGTGAACTGTGGCCTTCAGGACATTGCTGAACTTTTCCTTCTAATTATCGCTGTGTGGATGTGAACGAAGCTGCTATTCAAGGAGCCTGTCAGACTTCATTTTTTGTCATTTTTTAAAAAAGATTTGGGAGAAAATGAATCTGGCTTTTCTGAAGATGTTGGTTGGATGACTAATTGGTGGTATTCTGTTGCTTATGAATTGGTTTCCATTGGATCCAATCAAGAGACCAATCTCTGCTTAGATTTAATTTGGGTGACAGGGTCATCTTTCATCAACATTATGTCTTACTTTATTTTCTAGTTTTTTTTTTTTAACTAGACTTTTTGTTGGGGAGATTATTTTAGATTCATATTCAGTTGTAAGAAATAATACAGAGAGATATCATATGGCCTTTACCCAGTTTCCCCCAATGGTAACATGTTGCAAAACTAGGACAATATCACAACCGGGATATTGACGCTGATACAGTCAAAATGCAGAACAGTTCCATCACCACAAGGATTCCTCCTGTTCTCCTTTTATAGACACACCAAGTTAAAGTATTTTGATTGCAAGGAATGAAGTCAATTCAGGAGAGTTTAAGCAAGAAAACAAAAGGAATTTCTTGGAAGACGTAGTTAATATCTGCTGTTGTCTGTTCATCTTCTTCCATTCCATTTCCTCTCTTTCAATTAGGTGACTCTGATGAGGCTGTCAATCATAGACCCTGCTCCCACTGCCATAGAGACTGATCAGGTGACCCAAGCCCAGCCAATCACAGTAAACAATTCTCCTGCTAACAGGGGTTGGTGTTGGGTGGAGTGAACATGTCTTCATTTCTGGCCTAAAGACTTTCCCTGGGATGTTTTGATGTGGAGTTGGAGAAGGGGCTTGCCTCCAAGGTCCTGGAGCTAAAATGGTGGGGAGTCATTGCCTATTTCCTACCACGTGGGAAAAGCCTGCCTATAGGAAGAGAACACGAAGCCCATTCACAGAGACAGGTGGATTGGAAAGGCGCAGATGAGAGAGCGATGGAGATTACGACATTGTTTCCTCTCTGGCTCCAGTTGTGCCTGAGGTCACCTCCTTCTCCCTGTTTACTTGTATGAAATCAGTCACTCCCATTATTTTGCTTAAGTTGGTTTGAGTGCTATCACTTTCCCCCCAAAGAATGCCATTGAATACTGACAGATCCTAGGAAATCTCTTGGATCCAAGCACAGCAAGGCTTCTCGAGGGTCTGGGGCCAGGACCTCAGGGCAGGAGGAGCCAGCAGGACTCTCTTCCTGACTGCTGTCCTGCCTCTCCCCTTGTACTGGTTTCCTTCTGTGCTTTCTCTGCAGACCAGCCTTTCCTTTTCCTCCATGTTCACGGCCAGCAGAAGATGGCCACTCCTCCAGCCTCTGCCAAGTTGCCGTCTCTTAGTCCAAATTCCAGATTCCTGGTGAAGGGAATCCATTTGGCCCAGCTTGAGCCTGATGTCTACCCCTGGTGTGACAGTCACAGACGGGGAGCAGGACCATGTGCTCAAACAGGGCTGCCAGAGGCCTGCCTTAGACAGGGGGAGGCAGTTCTCAGAGAAAAGGCATCAGTATGAAATTTGCTCATACCCCTGTAGAGAAATCTCCAGTGGCGTCTGAAAATACTGATTTTGGGCACCATCCCCAGAGATTCTAATTTGAGTGATCTGAGGTGAAGCCCAGAGATTGGTGTTTTTGAAAGAACTTCCAAGATGCTGCCAATGTGCAGCCTGGCTTGAGAGTCCCTGGTGTAGCGGAACACCTTTAAAGGGGATCCAGTAATAATTGTGGAGCTAACCTGGACCGCCTGATGGAGCAATGGGGAGCCAGAGTCAAGCCTTTCCTGGTTACATTTTTCTTCTTCTTCCAGCTCACAGGATTAGCAGTGTTTACAGATAATCACTATTAAAGAAGGCCAACTAGGAACCACCTGCTGTCTTATAAAACTCTTCTTGCACATTTATTTTAGCTGATTTGTGGGATTTATGTAATTTTGGTGTTTCGTCAAACTAGTGATGCTCAAATCAAAATTTTGGGTAATGTCTGTATCCTTCTGAATCTCATGGCTCATGGACTACAAGTCTGAAAATTCCAAGAGCCCAAAAGAAGAAGACAAAAATCATTAGATGAGACTTTCAGAGACAAATACCCATGAAACAAAAACAAAGGTTGTATTTTTCAAGGTTGAGTCCCTTTTGTCTGTTCTGATGATGCCCCTGCTTGTTGTCGTGCTTGAGCATCCTCACCCGGCACCTGGATTCCTTCAGAGTGATCCAGAGAAAGCAAGGGGGAAGCCGCAATACCTTTTATGACCCAGCCTCTGGAGTCATATACCATAATTTCTGCAAAATCATATTGGTCACACAGGTCAGCCTATTCAATATGGGAGCAGACTAAACAAGGGCATAAGTACCAGGAAGCAAGCATCATTGGGGGCCATCTTGGAGGCTGGCTATCATGACTAGATAAAATAATGTTCATGAGCTTGTAGCTCAGCATGGCACATGGTAGACGTTCAATTCCTTCCTTCTCCCCTTAACCTTATTTAACTACAATTCCTACATTCAAATCTCTCAGACGCAGTCTAAAAGGACTTCTGACATCACTATTTTCTCTGAGGCTCACAAGTGCAGGAGCTCATAAGTCTAGAAATGTCCTCTCTGTACTGTGGATTCTGTTTTCTTTCTCCCAGTGAGTGTCTTCTTAATTCACAAGACCCACTTACTGATCAACCTTTATTCTCTCACTGAATGGAAGATGATCTCTCCCCCACGAGGGCCTGGAGCTCCAAGAGGGGCTTAATTCTGAAAACTCATGAAAAGCAGCAACACAAAGACAGTGTCATTTATGAGCCCTTGTGGGCCCCAGGTTGATTAGAAAAACATTGTAAAGTAATTGCAGAGCTTGAGGAGCCTCCAAGTGGAAGTAGGTTGGTAATAAGGATGTTGTTAAAATCAGCTTGAACAAAGAGTATTTCATGGAATGAACCAAGCCTGTGAAAAAAACAAGGCCTCCAGCTTCCCAACGACTAAAGCCCCAAGATACGGAAGAAGTTGTCTTGAATTCAAATTTCACAACAAAGGGTAATTTTAGGCTGATTTTTTTTTTTGTGAGGAAGATTAGCCCTGAGCTGACATCCGTTGTAAATCCTTCTCTTTTTGCTGAGGAAAATTGGCCCTGGGCTAACATCCGTGCCCATCTTCCTCTACTTTATATGCGATGCTGCCAAAGCATGGGTTGGCAAGCGGTGTGTCGGTCCGTGCCTGGGATCTGAACCTGCCAACCCTGGGCCACCGAAGCGGAGTGCGTGAACTTAACTGTTACGCCACCTGGCCGGCCACTAGGTTGATTTTGATGAGGGAGAGAGAGGGAGAAAAGGCAAAGGGAAATTTGAAAGTTGGGAAAAAAGAACATTGGAAAAGAACACCTTTTATTCACTCAATAAGTATTTATCAGGCGTCTACCTGTGCTTCAAATTGGTTAGGAGCAACGCACAGAAGGATAAGTAAGATCCAGTCTCTGCTCTCAGCAAGTGCATTGTCAGACAGGGAAACAGAGCTATAAACTGGTCAGGTAGATGTAATGTGTGAGATGAGAGCACAGCAGAAGGTCCACTTTCCAGCCTGAAGATCAGAATGGAGTTCATGAAGGAAGTGACGATGCCTGAGCTGAATTTTAAAGCTGAGCAGCAAAGAAAGGGACAAGGAAGGTGGCCCATATGGAGGGATCAGCAAGTGCTAAGACACAGAGAGATGGACTGCAAGAGATGCTCAGGGAAATCAAGCAGAGAGAGGAAGACCATCCTCTCCCCCTCCAGGAGCTCCTGGTCTTGTGAGAATGATGGATGCAGAAACCACCAGTGCGTTAATCTTGTCCTGTGGGTTAAGTTTATTTGCTTTTATTAGAACAGTGTGCGCAGTGCATGTGTGCACACCCCCATTAAACAGTCATGCCCTGATGCTATTGACTCGTTTGACACCAACTAGTAATTGACAGGTCATTTGGAGGTTGGGCGAAGAGCCACCTCTCTATCTGAACTGCAATATGCATTGTTGGGTTCTAATAGGTCCCAAAAAATGATAAGATTTCCCTCCTTCTTTTCTGTTTGCCTCCCTTCCTTCTTCTTCCCTCCCTCCCTCCTTCCATCCTTCTTTCCTTCTTTTCTCTCCATCTCTTTCTTTTAAAGCAATAACATCTCTTCACTCATACTGGACAATGATGTAAGGAAGATGATCCAGAAGTGACAAAGGTAGAGATGTGAGGAGAAGGACAGGTGGACGGATGAGAGAGAGAGACACTCCTAATTTATTAAAGTATAAGGATAGGGGTTTCCTTTTCCTTCTAAACAAGGAATAACCCCCTCACCATGGGCATCTATTGTTGCTATAAATGGAGAACTTCCTTAATAGAAATTAGCCCTTTACCTGGATGCCCAGGTAGACACACGTTCGCTGGGTCCGTTTGGTCTGGAGGGGAACCGCTTATTCCTTTAAATAACCAAGTAATGTGTTTTCTTTTCTCTATTGTCCAGAGGAATGTGAAGCAGGCTTTCTGGTTTACTCCTGGGACCAAGGAAATAACTGGGTTTTATTCCTGAGAAGGATGATTTTAAGACATTTAAAAAAATCAGTGATGAAAACGGTTTCCCTTTCCTTTAACTTCCGCAGCTAAAACACTACTTTTCTGGCTAAATGTGATTGCACTTAGAATTTTTTCCCTGTCCACGTCATAATCGCAGTAATGTTTAAGCAACACGTTTTATGTTTAATTGCAGCAAACGCAGATACAAAAGGCTTAACATGCAGGCAGAGGAGAGAGTAAATTAATCACCTTTCTGCAGGAAGAAAATGCATTAGTGCTGTGTGCTGAGTTTCTGAAATGGAGCCCCTGGGAATGGGGAGATTGCCAGAGGTGAGGCCTCAGAACGCTGGGAAATGCCCACACCAGCACTTTGCATCCTCTCACTCTCCCGTTCCCTGGGCCCCACCTGCCCAGAACACTTGAGGAAGCAATCTGCAGTACAGGGAAGGCCTGGGCCATGGGATGTCAGGGTCCTTTATGTGGTTACAAGAGTCACTCATCAGAACCTTCCAGATAAACACGAGACACAGGGAGATACATTCACTTATTAGTTTGATACGTATTGATTGAACACCTCTTATACACCAGGCACCGTGCTGGATCCTGGAATGTAGGGGAGGGAATGTCAAACCTGGTATCAGAGACCTGGATGTAATAACCGGTATGGCCTTTGTCCCAACTGTCCTCTGTGCCTGGAATGCCGGCCCCACCGCTGCTCAGTGAACTTCTACTTAATTTCAAAAGTTCACTTGGCATCACTTCCTCCCCCAAATTTCCCCGGACATTCACCCTGCATGGTAGATTTATCTCCTTCCTTTCTTTTTCTCTGCTCCATCTTGAGACTTTGAATCTCTCTCTCTCTCTCACACACACACGCCACTGTTCACACTCTGGCATTTATTTGCTTACGTGTCAATCTCTCCCACCAGGCTTTCGAGGGCTTTTTGAGGACAAGGCTAGAATCTTCTTTATTTCTCTATCCCTGTGTTTTAAACTTAGCTCATGGGATGTAGCAGGTGCACAAAAATCTCCCATCTGTTTCTGGATCTTTATGTTCTCAGCTGCCCCAAGTAAAACTTGCCTAGATAACCCTGAGGGCCCCTCTAGTGTCCAACATTCTTTGACTTTACGAAGCACTGGTTTCCTAAGCACTGATGTATCCTGGAGTCAATGGAGGAGGTGTTCCATGGCTCCATGAAAGTAAGAGAAGTTTTGTTTTGTGATGGAAAAAAAAGTAAGAAAAAGAAAGTCCTTCAGGGAAACTTCAGGCTTGTTAATTCAGGCTTCCCGGGCATGTCCAGCATCCACCTGGAGAGACAGGTTATGTCTCTGGTGGTGTTGCCAGTGGCACTGTGGCAGACATCACTGGTGCTCACCAATGCCAGGTTCTCCTGTCCTTCCTGGACATGTGGAAGGCCACATTTCCCAGACCCCTGGGAGTTGGGTGGGACCATGCTACTTGTTTAGGCTGGAAATGATGTATGTCACTTCTGGGCTGAAATACTTTAGAAATGGAGCATGCTTCTCTCTCTCTTTCCCTGTGTGGCAAATGAGGAGGCCTCACATTCCAGATGGTGCAGCTACAAGCAAGTGGAGCCTCCAACAGCCTGGATGCTAGAGTGAGTGTGTGGAGTGAAGTGCCTTGCCAACCCAGTGGAACATGGAGTATGATTGAGAAATAGAATCTTTTTGTGTCAAACCACTGAGACTTGGAGCTGTCTGTTATTGTAGCAAATTCTGGCCTATGCTGACTGATAGAGGCATGAAGCTGTTTATTGGCTCTTGTCCAATGAACTCGAATGCCCCGAACCCTATAATGAGGCATGTTTCATGCTGCAGGTGCAGCAGCTCTAAAATGCCTTGATAAGCTACCACCCCTTTCCATCAGCAAACTGCTAAAATTAGAAAATAGAGCTTCTGCTAAAGGAGCAGGCAGGGGCCAGGAGAGAGGGACCAAGTGAGTTCTCTGGGATGTTGGCCTTCAAATAGATAGTTTTGATCTGTCTCCTGTTAATAAGTTCATAGACCATTATCATTCTAACCAGGCAATGGCTTTATCTCTCAGTGTCTGGGGAGTCGCTTATTTCTCCTTTCTGAACAGGGGGGTCATTTTGCTAACAAATGAGTAAATCAGCTGGCCGATAAATAAGGGTCTCAGAAAACAAGAGCTGGAAGTGGAGTCTTAGGCCTGGATCTAAGCTGGCACCCTGAAATGCGAGTCCACACTGAGTCCACACATAACTCTGAGAATCAGCAGCAGGAAAGCTGGATTGGAGCCCCACCCGTCGGGTATTGTAGGACCAGGGAAGGCAAATAAAGGAGCGTGGTGCAGGTGGCCGAGCTAGAGTCAGGGCCAGAGCACCTCAGTGTGAGTCGCGGCTCACCACTTTAGGGAATTTGCTTCAACTCTCTGAGCAGAGTGTCCTCAAGTGTGGAAGGGTGAAAATGATAAAACTGACCTCCTTGGTCTGCTGTGGGTGTTAAGGGAGATGACGTCTTTGTGGCAGGCAGAAATCTAAGGGCACGCAATGACTGTGTGATAAATGTCACCCTCTTCCCTCTATATCTCAATTTAGTCCCTGTCACGTATGCCTTAGATTGATGGCAGAGCCTCTCCACTTTTCCGATGCTGATTGACATGTTCATGCTGAGCTCATCCCAAAGGATCTGATCTAGCTACTTCCAGAGCCACATGTGGTAGGTGGGGGCTCAGAGGCTGCCCCAAGCCTTTGCCTGGTACCTTTCATGCTGTATTAGTCATCTATTGCTGCATAAAATATTGCCCCAAACTTAGCTTAAAAAAAATCAAACAGTTGTCAGCTCACGGTTTCTATGGGTCAGGAATCTGCATGCAGTTTAGCTGCGTGCTTCTGGCTCAGAGTCTCCAAGAATGCAATCGAGGGTCAGCTGGGGCTGCAGGAACATTTGCTTCCAAACTCATGCACGTGGCCTCAAGTCCTGCTGGCTGTTGGCCAGTTCTCTGCCACGTGGACATCTCCATAGGGCAGCTCACAACATGGCTGCTGGCTTCTGCGAGTGAGGGAGGGAGGGAGGGAGGGGGAGAGAGAGAGAGAGAGAGAGAGAGAGAGTGCACCCAAGATAGAAGCAACAGTCTTTTTGAAACATGATCTCGGAAGTGGCATCTTGTTACTTCTGCCATATTCTGTTCATGAGAAGCGAGTCAATAATTCTGACCCATATTTCAGGGGAGGGGTCACAAGTACAAGCTTCAAAAGCTTGTCTTGAAACTCAAAAGTGGAGAACTAATGCTTCTCTTTCTAGATTTCTGCTATACCCTTCTTTCCCCATAGTAGTGAACACAGAGAGCCCTAGCATCCTGGGCTGGAGGATCAGCAGGCATTTGGGGAAGGGTTAGAAACATACTTGTTAATACATGCAAACATTATTTTGCTAGGCACATAAAGCACTTAGCACATTGTCCTGTGCTCAGTACATATTAACTCTTTTTATTTTTCTTCTTTGTCATCTTTGTTGGAAGTCAGGCAGGTTCTGGTGGTGAGCAGATGGCGAGACCAAGGTGTGAGTGAAACTGTAGGGTCTAATGCAGTAACTGGATGTTGGGCTGGTGTATCCACAGATGGGGGGTTTAATTGACTGCTGGCAGCACCTTAGGCTGGCCTGGTGATACTGAATGCCATCCCCTCATCATGGTGACCAACCTGAGGACACATCCTTTATGGACTTCTCTCCTTCCCTGTTTCATTATTTTCTGTCCCCCATTCTTGTCCCCTGGGGTCACTTCCCCAAACAAACTACCTACCCAAAAGCTTTTGTATCAGGGTTTATTGGAGCTGGAACCCTGGCTAAGGCAGCTTCCTTCCATGGAGCAGGTCCTATATGAAGCATTTTATGCATAATAACTGTCTTACTCCGTTCAGGCTGCTATTACAAAAATCCCATAGATTGAGTAACTTATAAACAACACACATTTATTTCTCACAGTTCTGGAGGCTGAGAAGTCCAAGATCAAGGCACCAGAAGATTTGGTGTCTTATGAGGACCTGCTTCCTGATTCACAGACGGCCATCTTCTCACTGTGTCTTACGTGGCGGAAGGGCTGAGAGAGCTCTCTGGGGTCTCTTTTATAAGGACACTGGTCCCATTCATGAAGGGGTCTACCCTCAAGACCTAATCACCTCTCAAAGTCCCCACCTCCAAATACCCTCATGCTGAGGCTTAGGATTCAATGCATGAATTTTGAGGAGGACACAAACATTCAGTCTATAGGAATAATCCATTCGATCCTCATGACACTCAGTGAGGGAGTTGCTATTATCTCCATTTTACAGATGTGGAGGCAAAGGCTCAGAGTTGAAATGACTTGACCAAGGTCACACTGCTTGGAAGTGTCCCGGGTCCCCCTAACTCCATTGGCATTGCCCCAAGTCTGCCCTCCTGCCTGGAATCACATATCCACATCAAGGCCAGTGGGTTCCAGTTTGTTCTGTGGGTGTGTCCTTCTCTAGGCTATGGAGGACCCTCTCACCAAGGTTGTTACAGTGAGCACTGCCTTTGTCCTACACCAGTGGCCTGAGTCTGCCCCCTAGGAACTGATGTTCCAAAATTGCAGATTCAGGACCACAGCCAAGGGCTCTGAGGCTCCCACGCTTCTGAATTCGAAGCAGCTTGAAACTCATTTGAGATTCTTTGGCAGCTGTGAAAGGGGAAAATGTGCTCGACTTACTCTTTCATTTTTATTTTCTTCAAAAGACTTCAAAATCATTTTGGTAGCAAGCCCAAGACCTCTGGACCAGTCAGTTCCAGTGTGGAGACAGGACTGTTGATGTCTGCCGAGTCTGGCTTTGTTTTGCCCTTTCAAACACCAAGTGTTTTTAAAAGCCTTTCTGTGCCCTGTTCTTCTGCAGTGTCGACCTCTGGGACTCCAACCGCGTCCCAGCTAGACTTGGGATTCACTCATTGGCACCTGACAATGAAGGTGATTTAGAGGGTGCCAGGAAACCTCCAGCCTCCAAATATCTCACCCCCATGTGCCACAGGGACTGGAATTCCATCTTCTCTGGAGAAAGAAACCAGAATGTACAGAACATCATACCAGCTAGGCGCTGCTTGTTTTATATGACGTTTCTCATTCCATCCTCATATTTCCATTATATAGATGAGAACACTGAGGCCAAGGAGGGACACTTGGCTTTCCCAACTCCTATAAGTGGAGGAGTCAGTATTTGAACCTAGAACTCTCACCTTGCAGGGTAGACTTATTCAGCCTCACCATGCTCCTTCTACTCTTAGGGATTCCTTCCTTTGGATTAAGCTTTGCTGCCTCCCTGGGGAATCAGGAAAAAGATTTGATTAGTGAACCTCTAAAAGTTCTCTGATTGGGGTATGAGGGTCCCCAAACCGAGGCAAATGGCTGGAACGACAATCATACCAGGGGCAGGCTCAGTCAGGCTGCCTCGGTGCCTGGGTCCTGCTGACCCAATTGCATTGCAGATTTTTCAAAGCATGCAAGGCCACCGCAGCCGCCCTTCCGGGAAGGGATGATGCAGTGCAGACAGCTGATCTGAGTCCTGGGAGAGGTGAGGAGTGCTCTGGTTCCAGAGCAGCAGTGTCTGCAGAGACCTCAACACCCAGAGTGTGGTCCACAGACCGGCCTTATCCGCATGAACTTCACCCCCCACGAGCTTGTTAGAAATGCAGAACTTCCTTAGGGCCCCAGACTTGCTGCTTCAGAATATGCATTTTAACAAGGCCCCTGGATGACTAGAATGCACAGTAATGTTTGAGGAGCGCTAAGCAGAGGGGCTGAGGTAGCCATCTCTGACCACGCTCCAATCTGAGGCTGTGAATGTTGCAAGAAGCTCCCGTGCCTCACTGAATGGCCCAGGACTGAGTCTATCAACGAATTAGGTGACAAGGATGAAGAATATTGTGCCCCTCCCTCTATCATTACCCCATTGTTTCAACCTCATGCACATTTTTAATGCACGCATCAACGTGAGAATTCTTACAACACGAATTTTCTGCAACAAATTGTTACATGGAGCCAATTCCATTAAGCCGTTTGAATCGAGGGTTTAATTTCCTCTACACTTCAACTAAACCGTTTCCATTTTTTCCGTTAAAACGTTTATTTGTAATAGAACTATTTTCATAGGGTCAATTATTTTCTAAGTTTTACAACAAACAGTTGATTCATCAATCTTTTCTCTTCTACCAAATTTCTGCTGATTATAACTTCTGTTATTCTGAGATTTTTGTTGGGTTTGCTTGTTTGTTTCTTTTGTGGCCATTTTTCCTATCAAGTTCAAATCTCCTGGATCAAGTTTTGCAGATCTAAATTTTGTCAGCAATACTTTTCTTCTGTCAATTTTCAGCCCATTACAAATTCCAGTGAGTGTGTCATTTTAGCTCTGTTAGTTTCACTTGTTGCTGATCATTTTCTACAGTCATCTGCAGTGGAAATAATAACCAGAATGCAAATGAGGGCAAGATTTCTGTCTTTTTCTTTCTTTTTTTTTGCTGCCTTATCTTCAGGACCTAGGACAGTGCCTGGAATATAGTTGGTGCTCCATGAATATTTGTGGGCAGAATGAATGCTCTTCACTAATAATTAAATCAAAGACTGATGGTTTGTCTGTGTTTATTGATAAGAAGACTGTGAGAAACTTTAAGGAGAGAGATAGGTGGAGGTAGGAGGGAAAGTGGAGAAGAAAGAAGATGGAGAGAATATGCACACACACGCACACACATGCACACAGTCACACACATATATGTAGGCATAAATACATATGTATGTACACAGAGACGTGTGCATATACACACACGTCACACATATTGAGGTATGCACAAATACATGTGCATGCACACAGAGACATATGCACATGCTTGTATATGCACACAGTCACACATATACATGCACACACAAACACACATGTGTGCACACATGTGCACACATGCGTACATATATACAGAAACACACATTTACAGATACACATATAAGCACATACACAGACACTCACACGCATATACACACATTTACACACACAGTCTACTGGCATATTGACTGCTAAATTCTTTAATATGGGGTAGAATGAAATGTCTCTGGCTCAAGAATAATGGAATAAAAATTGCAGGGTCAAAATGACATGCTTACCACACTCCTTTTGGGGTCATCAGTGCTTCCCTTGTAGGGGCGGAAAACTTTTCCCTGCTTTCTTTCTTGGTTCTTTGGCTGGTCTAATAATTAAATTGACATAAGACAGATTAACAGGAGAAAATCGAATTTAATTTCGTACATACAGGAACCCCAAAGATATGAGGTTTCCTGACAGTGAGACAATTGAGGTTTATATGCCATCCTGAGCTAAGGAGAAGGGGGTTGGGACCTGGGGCTTCAAAGGGGAGGAAGACAAGTCACAGGAAGACGAGAAGAGCAACATTCAGTAAACAGATGTTTGCCCTGCCACGCAGGTCCTTCTGATATAAAATGTTATCTCTGATAATCGCTCTCTTGCTGGTACAGGCCCCCTATTTAAATTCTTTTAGGCAGTTAAGGGAGAGACAAAAGCTTTTCCTGAGTCTGCTGGGTCCTCACTGCCTTCAGCTCAAAACCATCCACGTGCCAAAGCGGCACATTTTAGGCGGTGTATGCTGTTCTCCCTCACCATTTTACAACCGGTGCTTAATTAAAAGCATATCAAGGTGAACTGAATATTGGAAAACCAGTTGCTGCTTCTGTGTGAATTTGTTCAAAAATCATACTCAGTCCTCTCTCTGGGTCAGACCTGGTGGAAATCACTGGTTGTTGGAGATGACAGTGCTTGGCCCTTCTCTTCAAATGCTCCCAGTCTGGTGGGGCAGGAGGATGCAGAAGTTGAGGAGTTAAAGTGCAGCCCTGTAAGGGCTGTGCTGAAAAATCCTCAGAGAGCTGTGGGTGCTCAGAGGGGATCTCGCGCTGGATGGCGGAGTTTAGTGAGAGCTGTTATATTCTTTTTTTTTTTTTTTTTTTTAATTTTTTGTTTATTGCAGTAACATTGGTTTATAACATTGTAAAAATTTCAGGTGTACATCATTGTACTTCTATTTCTGCATAGATTACATCATGTTCACCACCAAAATACTAATTACAACCCATCACCACACACATGTACCCAATTATCCCTTTCACCCTCCTCCCTCCCCCCTTCCCCTCTGGTAACCACCAATCCAATCTCTGTCCCTATGTGTTTGTTTATTGTTGTTATTATCTACTACTTAATGAAGGAAATCATACGGTATTTGACCTTCTCCCTCTGACTTATTCATCAGACATTTCTGCAGATTCCTTTTCGTGTGTCTGTGTTAACTAATTATAAAATAATTACAATGAACACTTCAGCAGAGTGGTGGGGGTTGGAAGGCAGAAGAGGGCTGGAATTGAGGTTGGAAGATGTGCAGTTAGAAACCTGGGTCGCCCATTCAACCTGTGCGAATGGAGGCAAGCCGCCTCGCTCCTCTGGACCTCAGCATCTCAATCTCTAAGACAGGGAGTAAAAGCATCTGCTTCATAGGTTTGCTGTGAAAGCTAAAGGAGAAAATGGGTCCAAAAGAGCTCTGGAAACCACACCACCACCAGCAAGCTGGTGTTTTTATTATTCAGATGAGGCTGCAAAGATTTGGGGTTGGTTCTTAGATAGTCACTATCTACTGAAATAAGAATGTGTAACAAACACGCCCCAGATCTTGACGGCTCACCACCTCAAACATTATTTTTCTTGCTCTTGAGTCTGTAGGCTGGCTGGGGTTTGGCGAATTGAGGCTGGGTTCAGCTGGGTCTCCTGTTCTCCTTCACCAGTGGCTACCTGGAATTTTAATCTCATGTTGCTGGCAGAAGCGTAAGAGCAAGCCAACCACACAAACACTTGTAAAGCCCACCAGCCATGGCCGTAGCCAGTCACATGGCCAAACCCAACTTCAGTGGCCAGGAAACCTACTCCCCCTCCTTTGGCTGGAGGTACTCTACAGTTACATGACTGAGGGAGAGAATGCACAATCCTACTAGGGAGGGAGGAGGAACTGGGAACATTGATCTGATCTACTGCAGCCCTCAACACAGGACTAGTGATGGTTAGGTGCCTGTGGTGGACAGACTGGGTCCCAATTCCTGGCACTTCCCTTTCCCCTTACTGACCATGAGACTTTGGGTAAGTCAACCTCTCTGAGCCTCAGTTTGCTCATCTGTAAATTGGGCATGAACATAGTCCCCACCCCATAGGATTTCAGTGAAGACTGCCTGATTTATTACAACAGCCTTGTAACTGGTCCACTAGGTTTATGTTGCACCTCCTCTAATTTCCTCTCTACACATCAGCCAGAGTTATTCTTTAAACACAAAAGTCATCCAGAAAGAAACCTCATGCCCTTTAAGCAGATTAGAGGTTGCCAAGGGCTGGATGGGAGACAGAAAATGGGGAGTGACTGTTAATAAGTATGAGGTATCTTTTTAGGGTGATGAAAACATTCTAAAATTGATTGTGATGATGGTCGTACAACTCTGTGAATATACAGTCGCTCTGCCTGGAATCTTCTTCTCCTAGATATTTGACTCCGTCTCAGGTCTTTGCTTAAATATGGTGAGCTTCTCCTGACTACCCTGTTTAAACTTGCCTTTCTCACTGCCAATCCTTGTCTCCTATTTTATCTAGTGTTTGTAACAATTGGACAGGTTTGTTTGTTTGTTTTTTGCTGAGGAAGATTCGTCTTGAGCTAACATCTGTGCCAATCTTCCTCTACTTTGTATGTGGTAGCTGCCACAGCACGGCTGATGAGTGGTGTAGGTCTGCGCCCGAGAAGAGAACCAAACCTGGGCCGTCGAAATGGAGCGCACCGAACTTCACCACTAGGTCACAGGGCCAGCCTCACATGTTTTATATTTTGGTTATGTACTTTATTATTTGCTCCCTTCTCCTCCTCCTCCCTGTCCCTGCAATACACCAGGAGAATGTAAGCTTCACAAAGGCAGGAATGTGTACCTGTTTTGTTCACAGCTGCATCCCCAGATGGTGCCTGGCACATAGCAGGCCCTCCATAAGCATTTGTGAATGGAGGCTGTAAACGATATAATGCTTACTAAGTGCTCAGGGCTTGGCATGTACAAGGGTCATAATCAATGTTTGCTTTTATTAGCATGATTTATTTCAAATAAGCTACTTGATTACCAAATTTTCTGTCTGAAGTGAGTCTGAGTTGGAGTTGAATATTTATTTCCCCAGGAGTCCTTGCCTGCACACACATGTGGGATGGACTCCTGCAGTGTCTGTAGATGCAACGGGTTGGCCCCAGGTTCCTTCCTGCTGGGCATAGAGAACAGTGACATTTATAAATCTCTGGGCTCTTGATCACCTGCTGATCCTCACAGAAGAGTAGCGGTTTGTGGCTAAACACACTGCTCCACTTTGAACAAAGGAATGAAGAGATACCCTGGCATCGATCCAGGAGCTGTGACATCACCTCTGTTATAAGGAGGAGGAGAATGAGGCTCAGGGATGTGAACTGACATGCCCCCATCACCTGGTTGGTGATGGGTGAAACCACTGTTTAGAACATACATCTTTGGGAGCCTGGTCCTCGCACTACATTCCTGAGTGTGGGGACTGATCTGTTTGTTTTGAGGCCTTTTCCTCACGTTGAGCTAAAGTGTGTAAATCCTGTGTGTAAATCCTGCACACTCCTCACTGCCAACTGCTCTCTCCTCCACGTCAATCTTTTAAAGAGAATACTCCTGCACGGTGAGAGCAATTCCCGCAGAACTGGGCCCAGAAGCCCCGGTTAGCATGCAAATGTGCTGCGTTGGGGCACCTTCTGATTGTGATTCATGGTGCACAGTGTCGAGCAGTAAGCCGGGTCCCTCCCTAGTGAGACACCACTTAATGGGAACTGCACGGCTGTGGACAGGCTTGTTAGGATAATGCAGGGCTGGGGTGCCTGGCTTGAGGAGGAGGAGTGTGGGTGCTGCTGAAAGACAGACATGGCACTTTAAAGGCTCCCCAGAGCCCACAGCCGTTTCGGGAGCCATGGAGAATAAGTACGTGGACGCCAAATGATGGCCGCAGGAGCCTGTGTTTGCAAACTCACCATTTATGGAAAGACCTGAAGGTGAGTGTCTTCATCCATTAGGCGAGTACATGTGGCAGGACGTGAAATAACCTAGGAAGCTGCAAAGGCTGTATTGAACCGAGCCATTGAAAATGTATTTGCTCGCTAGTTGCAGGCCTGAATTAAAGAGCAAACCACTTGAAATGGGATGAGGGAGCCACATCCGGGTAGACCATGGACTTCGGACCGACAGTACTGTTTGCCTGAAGGCTCTCCATCAGCAGTTCTTGGCAGGAATGGAGTTCATTTATCTTCCGCTCAGTTCAGCAAAACTTATTGAGTGCGGCAATGGGCTAGGGGTACAGAGTTGAAAAAGCTAGATTCTTGCCCTCCAGAAATTCACAGCCGAAGACCATGTAAATGTTTCCTTACACAACGCTTGCAAACACCAAATGTGTGGAAATCAGACTGTAGACTTAATGTTCTAAGACTATGTATGTGTGTGTGTATAGAGCATACTCTCTAAAGAATTATAAATATGCCAACATTTTTAGTTAATACTTGTTTTCTTTGTTCTTGTTTTTTTCCTTTGCTTTTTTCCTTTAAGCTTTATCATTCACATACCATAGAATGTACCTATTTTAAGTGTATCATTCACTGGCTACTAGTTTATTACAGAGTTTTGCAACTATCGACACCATCTTATTTTAAATAATTTCCATCACCCCAGAAAGAAACCTCATGCCCATTCCAATTACTCTCCATTTCTTCCCCAGTCTGAGGCAACCACTAATCTACTTTATGCCTTTATAGATTTTTCTTTTCTGGACATTTCATGTAATGAAATTATACAACTTGTGGTCTTTTGTGTCTGATTTCTTTCACTTAGCATAATGTTTTTGTGGTTCATCCATTAGGCACACTAGGAAGCAGTATCTTCAGCATCAATATATACTTTAATTTTGTCCTTTTCCTTCACAATTAACTGGCCTAAATCTGAGGAAGTTGAAGACTCACCATTTGCCGTGTGCCTGCTCATTTCAGTCTCAGTTCAGTTTCGATCCCATGTCATTAGTATTAATATTTCTACTTTTCTGTTTTCAGTCACTTTTAATAAAATAATAAAAATAAAATGTAATGAAATAGCTAAATAATCATCTCAACAAGACGGTGATGGTGCTAGACTGTTCGTTGGTAAGCAGAGCTGTGTAAAATGGTAACTCGTCAAATGATGTGTGAAAGTTAACATTCGGCATAAAAACTTGACTTAGAGACATCGATGCGCAATGTACCAAAGTGCAGCTGGTTCGAAACTTGAGAGTGTGAATATTGGAGACTGCCTGTGAACGTCACCATCTCCATCATCATCATCGTCATGATAACGGCAACTACCTTTCTCTGCTACGTGCTGTGTGCCAGACCCTGTGTGCTATGCAGCTCACATACGTTTTCTTATTTCATCCTCACGACCACCATCAGAGGCTTATATTATTTTCATTATTATTCCCGTACTACTATGGAGAAAATAAGCTTCGGAAAGATTTTGCAACATCAGAGAGACCAAGATACAACACAAAAATAGTAAAGTGCTTTTATGTGTGGGGCTCAGTGAATTTTTACTTATAAACCCCCATGTAACCTCCACCCAGATCATTTTCTACTCAAAGTGTGGTCTGTGGACCAGCGGCATGGACACCACCTGGGAGCTTGTTAGAAATGCAGAATCCCAGGCTCCACCCTAGACCTGCTGAATAGGACTCTGCATTTTAACCAGGTCTCCAGGTGATTTGTATAAACATTTAGCTTGAGATGCTCTGATCTAGTCTGCGCTGTCCAAGATGGTAGCTACTAATCACATGTAGCTATTAAACTGAAATTAATTAAAATGAAATAAATTCTAAAATCTCCTCAGTCCCATGAGCCATCTCTTAGGTGCTCAATAACCACGTGTGGCCTGTGGCCACCGTCTTGCACAGCGCAGAGACACGACGTTCCATCACTGCAGAAAGTTCTATCGGATGGCACTGTTCTAGAAGAAATCACCAAAAGCTCATGCTTTGTGGACCCACAGGTGAACACTGGGGCCTCGTTCAAAGACAAAAATAAAAAAGGGTATGGGTCAGAGAGGCAAAAGAAGCAGTCCCTCAACAGAAATGCCTGAGTCATCTGAAAAAGGTGGAAGAAAACCCAAAAACCTCCTTTTAAAGTTGGCAAAGTTCCTGGGCGAGCGCGTCACCGCTCTGCTGGCAGAAACGCTGCGGCAACGAGGAGCGTGAGTGCATGTGACATCCACGTTATTACCAGATAAATTCATTAGGACGATGCGATCACGCTGAATACCAAATGAAGCGGCAGTGGCAGGACAATAAATTAAAGTGTTGCACAAACAGAGCTCCCTGGGGCGGGATGCCTCCCTCTGGCTCCCTCTGCCTGTCTGCAAGTGGCATGGGGGGGACTCACCCCAGGGGTGGCTGCAGAAATGTCAGAGCGCCTTGTTATAAGGGGTCACTGCACCCTAGTACCTGGCAGGGGCTCGAAGACATTTGGAAACTGAAGGGTCTGGGAATTTGGATCCCAGCCTCTGGATCTGTAGCAAGAAGGCTGGGATTGTCAAGGGCAATTATCACCCCTTGCATTTGCACAGGGTGAATCATTGAAAATGTCTTGTGCATACATTTCTCTCATTGAGTTGCCAGCTACCTATAGGGTTGTTTGTGAGAAACAAATTGGAGAAAACCCCTGAAAGGTGAAAGTTCTTGGAGAAAATTCATTCTGCTCCCTAGATTTCAATTCTGGATGCATCACTAGGCAGCTGTAAATTCTTGGGCAAAGGGCTAGCCTCTCTGAGCCTCAGTTTCCTTTCTGTAAAATTCTTACCTCAACGTGTTGGTGGGGTGGAGGAATTATGTGCTGGCACACAGTAGGTGCTCAGCAAGTGGTAACTGAATATTTTTAGCCTCCATACATTTTCTGAGAACCTACTATGTACCAGATAGGGGGAGTAATACCAAGATGGATAAGACATGGTTCTTGTCATGTGCAGAAAGTAGAAATGCATAATTCATCCCAGTATTCAGGGATCATGGCACGGATAAAGGTGTCTACAGGGTGCTATGGAACACAGATAATGTGTATTTCTCCCGGGGAAGGCTTTATGGGGTGTGTCATTTGAGTCGGATTGTGAAAAAGAGTTGGAGCTCACTAGGAAGGCTTGGGGAAGGGCATTGCAGAGAGAGGGAGAATAGCATTTGAGAGGGTACAGAAAGCATTTGAGAAAGAGAATGTTCTCTGCATTCAGAAAAGTTTAGGAGGTCTGCTGGGTCAGGACCAGGGAGTCCATATGGGGAGGGGTGGGAGATGAGACCAGAGAAGAAGGCAGGGGCTGTGAGTCAGGGTGAGTCTTCTGTGTCAGGCTAAGAAGTGTGCCTTCATCCCTTATTGATGGAGACTATATTAGTTCTATTAATGCACAACAAATTACCCCCAAATTTAGCAGCTTAAAATATCAATAAACCTTTATCATCTCACAGTTTCTGAGAGTCAGGATTTTGGGAGCTACTCAGCTGGGTGGTTCTGGTTCAGTTCTGGTTCTGGTTCAGGGTCTCTCATGAGGCTGCAATTGAGATGTCAGCCAGAGCTGTAGTCATCTGAAGGCTCAACTGGGGCTGGAGGATCTGCTTCCAAGATGGCGCTCTTGCATGGCTGGCAAGTTGGCTCTGGCTGGTGGCTAGAGAGCACAGTTCCTCATCACATGGACCTCCCCATCAGGCTGCTTATGTGTCCTCAAGACATGATGTCTGTCTTCCCCCAGAGCAAGTAATCCAAGAGAGAGCAAGGCAGAAGCTGCAATGTCTTTTATGCCCAAACACTAGAAGTCACACCTGTCATTTCTACAACATTGTTTTTGTTGTACAGGCCAGCCTATTCAATGTGGGAGGGGGCTACACAAGAGTGAGAATCATTGGGACCATCTTTCCAGTAAGAGGAGAGATTACGTTGGCCCCTTTTTATCAATGAGGAGGCTGAGGCATGAGGTTGAGTGACTTACCCAAGGATCATGTGACAAGATATTGGCAGTGCTTAGTATCTTGCTGCCTTCTGAGGAGCTCTTTCTTCCATTCATAAACCGTTACATTAGGATTTCTGAATGTGTCATTGGAATAACAGAGAACTCCGAATACCCTGTGGGGGGTTCTAGGGAAACTAACAATCAGTAGGAACTAAACCCAAAAGAAGCCACTCAACTCTTCCACAGCGTTAGGTTCAGAGGGACCCTGGTCTGTTGACTAACGCTAGTTAATTAAAGGCTAGTTTATTAACGTTCTTTTTCAGGAAGTTCATGGTTAAGCTAGAAAAATAATCTATCTATATCTGTAGATAGATACAGATAGATGGATGGATGGGTGGGTGGATGGATGGGTAGATAGATAAAGAGCTGATGGATAAGTAGGTAGATGAATGGATGGATACTTGTGTAAGGCCACCAACTTCCTTAGTGTAAGGCCACCAACTTCCTTTCGGGGAAGACTATCCTTTATTTTAAGGTTATTCTCTTTCTGAATAATACTTAAAAAAAAAAAAAAAGCAGGTCCCACACCTTGAAGTTTCTGACTTCTCTCTTTTTCTCATATCTCATATTTTGTCATTGGCTCTATCTTAAAAATATCCAGAATTTGGCCACCCCTCACCACCTCTTCAGCCACCACCCTGGTCCAGGCCACCATGGTCTCTCACCTGGATTATTGCAGTGGCCTCCTTACTTGCCCTTCTCTGTCTCTTCTACACAGGCTACCTGAGGATCACAGGAAAATGTAAGTCGATCACGCTGCTCCTCTGCTCAAACTCCTCCAATGGCTCCCATCTCACAGTAAACCCCAAATCCTTATAATGGCCCAGCGGCCAGCCTCACAGAGCCCCGCCTCCTGCTTTTCTCTGACTCTGCCTCCTACTGTCTCCTCCCTGGTCTGCTCTGATCCGGACCCTCTGACCTCTGCTGTGTCTCAGTCTCCCCAGGCCCATTCCCTCTTCAGTATCTTTGCTGATCCTTCTGTCTGACACATTCTCGCCCAGATATCTGCACAGTCCACTCCCTTACCTTCTCGGTGAAGCTTTCTCTGGGCGCACTAGCTAGATCCTCCACCCCCAACTGTGTTGTGTTCACAGCTGCAAGCCCCGGCTTCTGGAAGAATGTTGATTGTAGAGTAAGCCTTCACTAATTATTTGTTGAATAAATGAAGAAATGAATAATTAGTATTAGTCAAGGCTTTTATGTTCATCACCTCATTTATTCCAGGAAAGTAGATATGATTTATTACTATCCCATTTTATAGATGGGGAGACTGAGTCTAGAGAGATTAATTGGTTGGCTTAGTCCTTGGCTGAGCCGAGATTTGAACCCAAGTCTATCTGTCTCCAAGATCGATATGCTCTTTGCCTCTCACCCCACTGTGTAGTCCTCTGGGATGTGGACCTTCTGCCTTTAGAGGGAAGGTGGGGATTCTGGAATGCCAACTTCAAATATTGATTTTTCACCAAATTGAGTCATCAGAGGTGACATCAGGAGATAGTGGGAAGTACAGAAAGCCTGTCTATTAGTTTTGGCCCAATGCTATGTTCCTTTTTGAAAGTCCCTGCACCAGGCTTCTAAAAGTGCCATTCTCCTTGATCACGTCACTCTATACATGTGTGTAGAAACTTTGTTGGCTAAGAACTGTCAGCTCCAGTCTCCCCGGGACACTCTGGGAGAGGACCGGCTTCTCTTAATTCTGCTTGGAGGTGACAAAGCCATTCAGAGTTTCTCTATATAGCAGTTGTGACTAAAAATAACTGAGCTGCCATTTTCTTCACTTTTCATTTTGCAGACAACACAATTACATTCTAGAAAGAATTTCGAATGGAGAGGAAAAGGCATTTCTAACTCTGCCGTGTATCTTAGCCACCACGTTGAATCACGAGCCTCCTCCCAGTTGTCAGAACCTCTCCCTGTGACAGACTTGATGACATTTTGGTTGAGGAGTATTAAGGAGAGAGACAGGAAGAAGAGACCACGTACACTTACACACACATTTGCAGAACCTGGCACTCACACCTAAGCCACATGGGAGTCAGGACTGGTCTCACCTGGCAGATGATCCCCCACAGAGAGAATAAGAAGATAAGCAATTAATGAATGTTTAACAATAGCTTTCATGGTGAGTCAAGGCCTTCCTTTACCTTCCTCATCTCATTTAATCTGGCAAGGTGGTTATTATTTATTCTATCCCCATTTTACTGATGGTAAAACTGAGTCTAGAGAGGTTAATTGGTTGGTCTGGTCTGTGGCCAAGCTGCGATTCCATGGTTGCACTTGGTGCGGGGAAGCCCCCAGGCTGTGAACTTCTCCATGCATGAGCTCCAGCTTCCTTCCAGGGTCATTGCCTCTGGTTTGCAACCTGGTTCTCAGCCTGGGGAGCTTTTATACAATACTGATGCCCAGGCCCTACCCTCAGGGGTTTCGATTTAATTGGTGTGGGCAGGGGCATTGGTTATGGATTCTAATGTGCAGTTAGGGTTGGAACCCATTGGGTTAAGTCTTTGCTGACTTGTAGAAGCCCCCAGCGAGATACAAATATACTCCCGTCAGCTGCACTCTGCTATACCGTGAGCGGGTGGTAGGTTTGACACCTCGCGCTGAGCTGTAGCCATGCTGGCGTGGAGCGCCCTCCGCTCTGTGTCTCTTCCCAGAGCCCTGCTGGGAGGCCCTTTAAGAATAACAACGGTCTCTATGGCTTGGCACCACACAGGAGTGAGGCTTGATGGTGACGGAGAGAATGTTCTCCTCCTGCCTAAACATTCACTTTACGCTTTCCTGAGTTGGAAGAGGAGTGCAGATGTGTGGACCAGAAGATAAGGAATTCTCCAGGAAATCAGACCAAGGAAGTGATGTTGGGATAACAAGGAGAGTGTCAGAGTGAAGTTCTGGGGGTCCTGGGGTGGGCACCAAACCACAATGGAAAAGATGGAGCAGAGCGTTGAGGCAGGGGACCCCAAAGACACAGAGAAGGAAAGCTCTGCGAGGGCAGGGGCCATCTGTCTTGGTTTCGCTGTATTTCCAGCTCCTGGGACTGTGCCTGGCATACAGTAGGCGCTGCATCAATATTTGCTAAATGCATGATGAATACATGTAAAAAAACTTTATCGTTTTTCAAGAGTTTGTCATGATTGGCCTTCAGGACTTTTCCTTCTTGATCGTCCCAGATATCAGGATAAGGATGACCCAGGACTGGAGTATATGGCTGTGTGGCTGGAAGGTGCCAGAAAGAGTGGAAATATATAACCTCAGGGCACCACTAGGGGCCAGCAATATGATGGGCCAAGGAGGTGGGGACTGACACACCCACACTCAGCTTTGCTGTGAGGGCGCCTTCTGGATAAGACAAGATAAGATTGCCCCAGAGGCTGCAAAATGGAGATCCACACAGAGAATCTGGCCTGCAGATATTTTGTTTGGGCCACCATTTTATCAATGTTATTTTAAATTCATAACTGTCACTTAAAAATTGGGAGATTTCCTTTAGAAGTCTAGATTTCTGGCTTCTCTTAAAAATTCAGAAGCTCCAGCAGCCCTGGGCTGGAATTCTCCCCAGCAATAACTGGATCTCACTGAGTAGCTACTGCCCCCATTATACGGATGGGGTATCCCCCGCCCTTTGCCTTGACCTATGCTCGGGGAGCTTCACCAATTTTTGTTACCACTCTGGCCCCTGTAGACATTTGGGTCTGAGACTCCCTGTGTTATTCAATTGCTTCTGTGTCTGGTTTCCTCCACTCCTTTGCCAGATACATACTCCAGGTTCCTTTCCTCCCTGGGCATTGGACGTCTCAGCCACCTCATTTTTCAGCATCTGCAGATGATCTCTCTGCACCCTACCCAGGCTGCATCTGACACCTCTCTCTGCCCATTGTGGCAGGCACTGCTGGGCTGTTTTTGCCCAACAAACATTCCCCCACATATATATATTTTTTTTTTTTTAAAGGAAGAGGCAATATGTCCAGCCTCAGGGGATGAATTAAAATTGGTCCAAGTTATTTGTGGAAATCCCATTTAATTTTGCCTGGGATTGTTTTAGAAGTAGGCATCTGACTTAGTTCTGGCCAATGACATCAAAGGAGAAGTCTATTAGAAGTTTCTGGCAAAGGTTTTTCTCCCTCATAAAAGAAAGAGTCCTTCCTTTTGGGAGGCTGTCATGTGGAGATGTGATGCTTGGAGTTGTGGCAGCCCTCTTGAGAGCATGAGGTAAGACCTCATTCTCACACTGAGAAAAACAGAAGACAGGAAGATCCAAGGACCCTCATGATATCACTGAGCTATTGAACCAAATCTAGGTCTCCTTATTATGGACTTCTTATTTTGCAAACCACAAATGCACTTATGGTTTAAGACAACGTTGGACTTAAAAAAAAATTAATTACAGCCAAAAACATTTTTAACTGATACATTTCTCTCACCAGGTAGATTGTAAGCTTCATGAAGGCAAGACAGCATCTGCTTGTTCACTGGTATACAGACAAGGCTTAGCACAGCATCTAGCACATAGCTAGTACTCTATAAATATTTGTCACATGGATGATTGAGTCCACTTCAGACATTTCGAACTAAGTAAGTATGAAGAAGGCAGAAACTTGGACTCTGGTCCAAGTACATACCATATTTAAATAAAATTCAGGTAATAACTTAAGAGTCATAATACGAAGTGAGTCATATATTTGACCTCATTTTACAGGCAAGAGTTCTCAGGCTTAGATGGGAAGGATTTACTTGCCTCTACTCCCAGCTACAGACGCAGCTGGGAAATAGTGGATTCTGTATTTGAACCCAGAGGGTTTGAGTCCAAAATCTGTCCTCTATGGCGTCTGGTCCACATGCCGCTCTCCTGCCTGCCGTCCTCAAGGGAGGGCATGATGTCTGCAGCAGATGAGGGAGCTCCCGCAGGGTTTGCCTTGCAGAATCCAACAGACGACAGGACTATCCCACAGAATCTGCTTCCCCCGTGCTCTGCTTCACCAGATGCTATTTTTGTGCCATTTATGAGTAGAGGCATAAAAATTGGCCTCACGGAACCCCACAGTTAGGAGGAAAATTTGGCGTCCATCCCTTTAAGCCGCCAGCCTCTGAGCCCACGCCGTGGCAGCTAGAACGTGGACCTTGGAGTCCAACAGGCTTGATTTCAAATTCCAGCTTTGCCAGGCATGAACTGTGTGACCTTGGGCATCCAACGTCAGCCTTCGGAGTCTGGGTTTCATCATCTCCAAAAGACAGTGTGGTTATAATGAGCTAAGATATGGGAAGTGCTCTGCACGGTACCTCGCGCATGGTAGGCACTCAACAAACAGTTTCTGTCTGCTCCACTCTCCCATCTCAGGTCTGAGGTCAACTGTAAGTAAATTTCTACATTTATAAAAGTTATTTCATTTTACATATAAGGAAGATGTGAAAGGGATGTGGAAAATTCTATTGCGATTTCATAACCTTTATTTCTAGGTTCTGTGCCAGAGAAGTAAACCTCAGTTCATCCCACTGTAACAGAGAAAGAACTAAAACCACCTTTTGCCAAATGCACAGGAAAACTGAGGAATTCTACGACTTAATTAAAAGCTGCAGACTATCTTCCCATCTGCAGATGAATGACATTTAAATACAAACTAGTGTTCAGCTATTTCATTACCTAGTTAGGTAATATACCCCCAAACAGCATGTCTTAGTAATTACTGTACTCTCTTTTCTTAAATACCTTGTTTACTGATTGTCTTATAACCAGATGATACACATACATAATTTTATATTTATAGATAAATGCTCTTTCCTGACAACTTGAACATCTAAATTAGGCAACACAAAATCAGATAATTGCAGAGAAACATTTGTCGCCTGGCATATGAGATCCCCAGGTAAATAGCATAATTATGTGGTATCTGTTTGGAATCAATGGAAGGCAGGTGGCCTGATGTTTATCAGTTATCTTTCTATCATCTTTTCATTTCTAAAAGTGAAATTCACATTTACCTTAAAGAATGGCTTCTAGCTTTGACAGCTCTTGTCAAATGTCCACACACTTCCTTTCATAACCTGATGTCCTTGGAGCCTATGGGTGCAGATGAGCATGTTTAACTGAAGTAGCTATATACTTTTTTAAAAGACTATCCAGCAAGTTTTTGCATCTCCCTTATTCTAATAACAGATCTGGCCAATGAGATTGGCATATGACTCAGATCTGGCCAATCACTGAACTCTATTCCTCAGACATCAGTGATTGGCTCAGTGGACGAGCATGTGACCTTAGCAGAGCCAATGAGCTCTCATCCCTGGGATTGATGTATAGATGCTGGAGGAAAGACTGTCTTGCTTTTGCCTGGAAGTATAAAGGAGGTTGTAAGTTGTAGGTACCAGCAGTTTTCTTTTTTCCTGCTGTGTAGAGACCTGTCTGTGGTGGAAGATAATGAAGCTAAGGAAATAAAAGGGAGGTGCGAAATTGATGGGGGGAGGGGAGAGAGAGAGAGAGAAAGAGAGACGCTATGGCAGTGTCAAGGCCCAGTCCCATTGCCTGGGGACTTCGTCCCTGTAGCCTTTCTTTCAAGTCTTTCCAAAGCATCGTTTCCAAACCATGGGAGCCAATAAATTCCATTCCCCTTAGGACAGTTTGAGTTTAGTGTTTGTCCCATTTCTTGCATCAACAAGAACTTCTGACCTCTCTTATAAATTTCTCTGTCCATTTTGAGGGTGACTGGACACTCCCTCCCACACTGCTCTCTGGGAGTGCTCTGCTCTGAGCCCAGTGATTCAGGAGATCTTTATGCAGCTTGTGACAAGGCAGAATTAGTGGCTTCTTACTCATTTTCTGAGCGTCCCCTGCCACCCCCAGGGATGGAGACTGGAGAAGAGAATGCGACAACTGGGCAGATTTTGGTAAGGCCATTTCTTTTCTTACAAGTCCTGCTGGATGGATCAAGGGCCCTACACCCTTTGACTCAGTAACTGTAATTCTTGGTGTCTATTCTGAAAATAGCACAGACAGAACAAAGATTTATCCATAAAGATGCAGAGCAAGGCTTTATCACACCGGTCAGCAGGAAACAACCCAGGGACCCACAATCTGGATGAAATTAAATTAATTATGGTTTCCCCAGAGAACTTGTCTCCATTTAACTTATCCCATGAATAATTTGATACGATATTGTAAATATTTATGCTGCAATATTGAATGAAAGAAGTAGGGTGGAGAAATTATGAAAGATACTCTGTAAATTATATAAAGAGCCCAAAGTACGAAGATGGGAAGAAAATATGCTATTATTTGACCGTAACTGGATGATGGCATTGAAGGGTGTATTTTTCTTACTTCCTTACACTTTTCTTTGTTTTCCGAAATTTCTATGATGATGATGTATTACTTTTATAACCAGAAAAATGAAATAATGCAAAGTATAATACAGCAACATGAATCGTGGCCTGAGCGCACTCTATTCTCTCTCTCTCTGGTTGAGCAAAGATGTTTGACCGCAAGTACTTGTAGCTGGGGCAGGGATCTGGGAAATCAAATATCCTCTGTGATCTTTCAGTAAGCTCCTCGGCGTTTCTCTTCCTAGGCCTTTCACCTGTAAGTGGAGATATTAATTCCCTTGCAATTACCTTCAAAAATGTGAGGAGAGTGAAAAGGGCCATCGATGGAAGATCAAGTATGGAGTGGCTAAACGGCAGCTTCAAGAGCTGCTTTGCTGGACGTGAGGGTGGATATCTGCGGTGTCCACAGGAAGCTCCTTGGGTTGAGCAGCGGGGGACGCATCTCCAGGATGGATTCTGAAGGGAACATCAAAATATCCCCCCATCCCTCCAGCTGCAGAATGCTGATTTCACAGGGAGGACGTGAGTTGAGGACAGAGGGTTCAGACGAGAGACGAAGAGAGCTGCAGCATCATAGAACCATTCCCAGCCTGGTCAAGGGCTCACCCATTCAGTCTCTCATTCGTTCAGCAAACATTGACTAAAGCATCTGGTATGGACCAGGGACGGCCTTTGGCACTGGGTTTCAGATGAAGGAAAGAGCCAACATCCTTCAGGGCCTATGGGTGAAGAAGGCCTCTGCGGAAATCAGTTGATCAGACCTGCGCTAACAGAAATATGAAGTGGGTCGCAAATATAATTTTATAGAATTACAGAATTTATAGAATTATATAATTTTATACAATTTAAAATTTTCTTAGTCACATTTGAAAAGTGAAAAGAAACAAAAGAAATAAATTTAAATAACATATTTTATTTAGCTTAATATATCCAGAATATTATCGTTTCCTCATGGAACCAACATAAAAACATTATCAATGAGTTATCTTTCATTCTTTTTAAAGTTTTTTTTAAAAAATAGATATCATTTTTAGAGCAGTTTTAGGTTCACAGCAATATTGAGAGGAAGGTACAGAGAATTCTCATCTGTTCTCTGCTCCTACACATGCACAGCCTCCCCATTATCAACATCCCCCACCAGAGCGGGACATTTGTTACAAAAGATGAACCTACATGGACACATCATGATCACCCAAAGTCCATAGTTTATATTAGGGTGCATTCTTGGTGACACTCTATGGGTTGGACAAAGGTATAACGACACATATCCACCATTACAGTGTCATACAGAGTAGTTTCTGTGCCTAAAAATCCTCTGTGCTCTGCCTATTCATCTTTCTTTCCTCTAACTCCTGGCAACCATTGGTCCTTTTACTGTCTCCACAGTTTTGACTTTTCCAGAATGTCGTATAGTTGGAAGCATACAGTATGTAGCCTTTTCAGACTGGCTTCTTTCACGTGGTAATATACATTTAACGTTCCTCCATATCTTTTCATGGTCTTTCATTCTTATTCGTACTAAGTCTTTGAAATCCAGTATTCAAGTGTATTTTATACTGGAAGCACATCTCAATTTGGAAAAGCCGTATTTCTAGGTCTTGATAGCCACATGTGCCAGTAGCTATAGTACTGGACGGTGTAGGACTAGATGGTCCTCAATGTAATCTCTGAATGTTTGGTGCTGTGATGACCATGAGCTCAGAACAAAGGGCACAAACTAGACATCACTATGGAGTTGCCGTGGGACACACAAGAGGATCCTGGAACCGAGGACCTAGATGAGAGGTTGGTCACGAGTCCTGCAGAATGGGACGTGCTGAGTGGACAGGTGTGGAATAAAGGGCAGTGGTCAGGCTGACCCACGAAGACTTGTGTCTCTCTAGACATGTTGATGAACTTCTAACCAAGGGATATTGCGTGG
Source organism: Ceratotherium simum simum (assembly GCF_057802395.1). Classification (NCBI taxonomy): domain Eukaryota; kingdom Metazoa; phylum Chordata; class Mammalia; order Perissodactyla; family Rhinocerotidae; genus Ceratotherium; species Ceratotherium simum. Next base: position 8,159,802 of record NC_141925.1, read on the forward strand.
GGAATTTTAGCTTCCATCTGATAAGGCTGGGTTATATGGCAGAATAATCTTGTGATTTGATGGTTTTGGGATTGACCACTTTGTTGTGTGAAACTGGAAAGGAGCTGTGTTTCCCCTTCCTTAACTGTGGTAGACAGAATAATAGCCCTCCAAAGATGTCCATGTTGTAATCCCTGAAACCTGTAAATATATTACCTTACATGGCAAAAAGGACCTTATAGAAGTGATTAAGTTAAGGGGGTTGAAATGAGGAGATTATTCTGGATTATCTGGGTGGGCTCCATGTAATCACAAGGATCCTTATAAGAAGGAGGCAGGAGAGTCAGAGTTAGTAAAGGAATGTGATAAGGGAAGCAGAGGTGAGAGACAGAGACAGAAAGAGAGAGAGAGAGAGATGTTATGCTGCTCGCCTTGCAGATGGAGGAAGGAGCTATGAGTCAAAGAATGCAGGCAGCCTCTAGAAGCTGGAAAAGGCAAGGAAACAGATTTTCCCCTAGAGCCTCCACAAGGAATACGGCTTTGTCAACGCCTTGATTTTAGCCCGGTGAGACCTCCAGAACTGTAAGATAACTCATTCGTGTTGTTTCAAGCCTCTAAGTTTGTGGTCACTTGTTACAGTAGCCGTAGGAAAAGAATACATCAACCAAGCCAGCTGAGGCATGAGGCTTCTTCACTCCTGGGAAGAATTGGCAAGACTTTATTTTCTAACTCTAACTCCTTTTGAGGTGACAGGGGTGGGTTTTCTGAAAGAGAAAGCTCTTCAAGAATTGGAAGAGACGGAAGTGGCTCCACTGGTTGGGAGCAGGTTTGGGTTCCTGGCTGAGGGAGGGGACTGGGTTTCGGGGAATTCCGTAGGTGGTGAAGATCCGAGACCCTCCCAGGATGTCTGTGGAAGGGTGAACATTGAAAGCAGTGGTGACGGCCTTGGTGGCTGGTCTTGTGGTCAGTGGAGAGGGAACCTCTGGCAACTGCTCCTATGGGCCTGTTTGGACATCAGCTTCCAGGGATTGAGAGAACTGGGTTCAACGGGCATTGTAAAGCAGAAAAAGCGGCACCGATTCTAAACCCCATGTCTGTCTCAGGTCCACACCTCTCCATTTTCCCAGGCACCATATAACCCGGAGAATTTCACAGAGAGGAGGGATGGCAAACATGACTGAGGCCTCGTTTCTCACTACTTTGGCAAATGGGAGGTCAGAGTCTGATTCGATTTGATTTGGGAAAAATAAATTTTTGTGACCATTTTGCCCCGGAGGCTTGCAGAGCATTTTCAAACCCGATTTTGACGTTATTGTTTGTCTGCCAAGCTTCTGTCTTGATAACCTGACAGCAAGGAGAGTAGGAAAGGACATTCCTGCTTTGTTCTTTCTGCTCCTTCCAGAAGTGCTAGGAAGAGAGGAAGGAGGCATTAAGTGAATTTGTGGGAGGGACTCATGGGCACATGAACTAGCGTTTACCAGGATAAAGAAGGAAAGGAATGTGTTTCAGAGAGGATGGACTTCTTTGAAGGAGCTTGGCAGTTGAAGTCTAGTACCCTAAGCCTCACGTACACTTCCTGGCTCCGTGGCCTTGGGCAAATCACACTGCTTCTCTGATCTCCTATTTCCTTTTGTGCAGAATAGATATAATAACACTGTGGTGAGTCAAGTTCCCCAGGAAACAGACTTTGAGGTGGAGATTTGCATGCAGGTTTATCAGGGAGAGTTCTAGGGCTCAACACTTGCTGGGGGGTCAGGAAAGCAGGATCAGACAGAGGGAGGAGTTGAACAGTTAGGCGGTTGTCACAGAGACCTCAGTCCATCACCATACCCTCAGCTCCCTGGAGCCCTGCAGAGTTGTCCCGCCTGGAGGCAAGAGGGCCGGCCAGGCCTTGGAGGCAGGCTGCCCCCAGGGAGGAAACGTGTGCCTTTGGGTAAGACAGTCCCCTTTCACCTGGCAGTGGAATTCCTGGAGAAGAACTTGGCTGAGTGTTGTCAGCCAACAACGCTCCCAGCAGCTCCCAATGAGGGCCCCAGTCCTGAAGGAGAGATCTGGGTGGCACACCACAGCATCCATTACAAACGCCAACCTTGTAGGGTAATTGGGAGGATTCAATGTGATAAAGTGCATCCAGTGACTGGCATGGAGCGTGGCACATCCCAGCCTCTCAATAAATGGTCATTGATGATATCGTTGTGATTATGATTATTATAATTATTTTGATATCAAGAACATTTGTGAAGAATAAAAGGGGGTAATGAGTGAATTCCTAGCAGCCATAAGGTCTGGGAAATTCTGAGGAAATAATAATCCTCGGGGAGTTCAGTGACCTTTGCAAAGCCTCTAATCGCCAAGGTGCTGACAGTAGATTTTCGTCTGGAAAAAGCCACCAAGTCTGCAAAGAAAGGAACCGGCTGGCTTTTGGAAGGGAAAGCCAGAACAAAGCAAAGGTTTGAACAAAGCCATTTTGCATCTGAACTGTCCGTGGTTAATGGTTCTCTGGAGCCAAGAGCTCTCCTGCAATCAACCAGGAGCTAGTGTTTTGTTTTCCTAGTGTCAGTTTTATCCTGCATCCTCACCAGGCTGGATGCTGCCCGGGACTTGACTAATTATTTCCAGTGGAGCAGGGGCTTGTGCTGAGCACTGTGAATTTACACAGGACCCCTGAGGCCCCTGTCACAGGCTTGTCCCTTACTCTTGGCCCCATTGGGGCGGCCTTTGATCAGTCCCTGGAAAAAGTGCTGGGTCAGCGGGATCTGCTGCTGGAGCCTCCAGTGATGCAAAGGGCCTATTAGAGCCACTAGCAGTCTGTTCCCAAAGTGGCCTTTTCCTCCTCTCCTGCGTGCTCCGAGGGGCCTGGCCTAGAGGATGCCCTTGTCATCACTGGGGACATGAGGAATTATTGCAAACCCCATGAGGACACACCATCTGGGTTTAGTTTGCCATTGTATCTCCAGAATTATCCTGGGGCTTGGTACATGGGAGAAGCTCGGTGAGTATTTATTTATTGGATGAATGAATGAATGAATGAATGAATTCTTCCAGAAGATACTGGAAGGCCAAAACTCACTCCCCTGACTTTTGGGCCCCAAGAAGGCGAGTGCATTGCCAAGCACGGAGATGTGACTGTCCGTGGGTTACCTCTGGGTGCTTTGCTTCCCTGAGCCCTCGGTCCCTTGGGAGTTGTGTGTATTCTATGGTCCCCCATGTATGAGCATTCTAGTGATGGAGAGGCAGGGCGTGCCATGTGCCAGAGCCCTTACACATGGCAACACTCCATCCAGGCAGTCACTACGAATCAAACGGAGATGAAAGCTATTTGCCTTCTCCTGGACCAAGAACAAGGCCCTGTTGCCTGGCAGAGCATTTCTAGTCCTGTCCTACGCTGTTGCCCATCCGCCATTGTGTCCCCCTCTCCCATCATGGCTGTTAGCTGCTGTTGTACCTTTGATTTTGGGACCCCTGACTGCCTCCATCTCACGCTCATCTCCTTCCTTCTCATTTTATGGGGCCTTGTGTGGCAACCTCTCTTCCAGCTGCCCCAAGCCCTCCTTGACTGGAAGCCACACCCCACTGCCTCACACTGCACAGATGCCTCCCTCCTGCAGAATTCTTTACCGTAGGACATGGCAACCTCAGCACTATTGACATTTTGGGTGGATAATTCTTGACTGTGAGGGCTTCCCTGTGCGTCGTAGCATATTTAGCAGCATTCCTGGTCTCTACCCACTAGATGCCAGTAGCACTCCCTCTCATAGCTGTGACAACCAAGAACATCTCCAGACATAGCCAGATGTCCCGAGGGGCTGGGCAAATTTGCCTACGCTTGAAGCGCTGCCTTAGACGCACTTCTCATGGGGCCATGACAACCTCTGCTGTCTGCGCTGTGAACATGCTTCCAGACCATTGCATCGCACGACGCAGCAGCCAGGGTGGTTGTTTGAAAGAGCTCATCAGATCCTGCCCACTCCCTGTTTGGAACCCACCAATTGCTTCCCACTGCCCTGGGGATAAAGCTCCGTCCACCGTGTCCTACCAGGGCTTGTTCTCTCTTCAACTTCATCTCAGGCCGCCCTCTCCCTGGACCACGTGAGACAGATCCTGGCTCAGGGAATTCTTAGGGCAGTAGCTCAGTTCGCAGCTCCTCCTTGGGGAGCTACAAAAGGTACTGCTACAGATGCCAGCGCTTGACCTGTTATGGCAGATGCTGGCGGCACCCTGCATGTTCCCCTCGGCCTCGGCCGGGGTCTCAGTTCCCATGCACACTGATGGTTTCCTGTGACGCTCTGGGTGCTCTCTGGCCACCCACTGGGGTATCCTTGGCCTGTGCCTCAGGCAGGCATATATGCCCAAGAATTAATGCCCCAGGAGTAATCCTCAAGGGGTGAGGGGTGCTTGGCGGGTAAGGAGCCCAGCTTCCTTACTGCCGAGTGGGATCATTCTGACGTGTGCTGCAGGCTTTCAGACGGTCCCCAGTGGGATGAGCTCCAGTTGCCCATCGCAACTCGCGCATGAATGCACCTGGTGCTGGCTTTCTCCCTTCCCCGTCTCACTCCTCACAGCCCCGCTGGAGCTCCCTGAGATCACCCGCCTAATAAGGGACTTTCACCCAGGTCCTGGCTCAGTCTCGATTTGTACATTCATCACTGAAGGGTGACAAACGGCTGAGCAAAATGTAGACACGACCAAGCCCATTTCTGTGGCTTGTGAGGAATGAATCTTCGAGGCTCCCAGTGGTTCTGAGAATGGGCTTGCACAGCTCCCAGGCTCCCAGGTGACTGGCAGTGCATGGAGTCTCCTTACCGAGAACACTGGGAGGACATTTCAGAGTCGGAGGCAGGCGAGTATAGTGGGAAGGGGAGAGAATGGAGTTGAGTGTCGGGGTGTGAGTCACGGCTCTGTCGTGTGATTTTGGGCAAGTTCCTGCTCTCGCCTCGATTTTCTCCTCTGGAAGGATGATCCTATGATTAATTGCCTGGATAGGGGCACAGGGAGCAAGAAGAGGACACTGTAATAGTTATGCCAGAACCATGGCATGAACCAAGATGTGGGGTCCCCTTACTCGTCTGCTAAGTGAGGATAATAACAGTGCCGTGGGGGGACCCAAATTAAGACATGTTACTGTTTTAATCCTTGCAATAATCCTACAAGACAGGTACTATTGTCAACCCATTAGACAGATGAGTAAACTGATACAGAGGGAGGTTTGATGACTGGCTCAGGGTCCAGGCACATGTTCCCTGCTCTTGACCATGATGCTGTAATGGTGAGTGAGGGATGGTGCTGATGGCACGGTCAGGTAGATGCCAGCCGTCCAAGTTCTATGCCACACTTACCGTGCGCTTGCTACATGCTGGCATCTCACCTACATCGTCCCATTCATCCTCATCACTACCTTGCGAGGTCCAGGCACTGCTGTTATCCCCATTGCAGACCTCACCTCTAACCACTACACTCGCTTGCCTCAGGTTCTGAAATGATCTCCCAGGGTTCTTGGTAAAGAGGCTCCCGCAGGGCGCCATGCTTTGCCAGTTGGTCACTTGGGAGCCTGGAGCCTTCCAAGGCCATTCTCAGAACTCCTGGGAATCCTGAAGGCCCATTCCTCACAAACCGCATGGATGGGCTGAATCACGTCTGCATTATGCTCTGCCATTGGTCGCCTTTTCATTATGAATGTATAAATGGAGGCTTTTCTATTTTGCAAGGCCATAAAACTATGCGTTTAAAGTAGCTCCTACTCAGCCCATCCTCACAGATAAACATAAATAAATCATCCCACTTTTCCATGAATTATGCATTAAATACACATCTGTAAACTTCCCCAACAACAGTAGGACTTTGAACATATGGGGTTTTAATTGAACACTAAATCAATTTTCCTATCTCTGTTGATGGAGTTTAAAAAATATTCCTAGCTTCATTTCAAATGTCTGTCCTTGTTACACGATAAAAAATAAAACCCTTCCTCAAATCCCCGTGATTTTGATGCCTACTGCTTGTGCTCACTTTCCATAATTCAAATCTCAGCCCAGGTACCTATGATAGAGAGATTAGCATGGTGCACGGCGAGCGGAGCAGCAGAACGTTCAGATAGCATCGAAGAGTAAAAGCAGAAAATGAGCCGTAGGGTAACTGAGGAAATATGCACGTGTGGTGTGAGCTAAGAGCAGAGAAGCTATGGTAGAGGAAGTCTGGGATGGGGAGAGAACGAGAAAGAGAGGAGGAAACGGGTCCCTGTAAGTCCCTGTAAGTGCACTAATGGAAGTGTTTTAGGCTCCGTCCCCAACCACGGGGGAGAAGGAATGCTGCTCAGGTCCCTTCAAATCAGAGCCCTTCGCAAATCTCTTAGGACATTTGTCCCATTCACCTTCATACTGGGGTGGTCAGGAATGTAAAGAACAACCTTGAGAGTTGAAATGGTAAAGACCTGGCTGTGACTTCCAGCCATGTGACTGTAGGCAAGTTTCTATGCATCTCCCAGACTCAGTTTTCAATCTGTAAAATGGGCAAATAATAGTTCTTACAATCCCTTATGACACATACGTTGCAGGTATCCTCCAACTTCTTATGTCGAAGGCCAAACCCCCGTACCTCAGATTGTGACTGTATTTGGAGATAGGGCCTTTAAAGAGGTAACTAAGGTTAAACAAGGTCATGAGAGTGGGCCTTCTGACTGGTGTCCTTATAATAAGAGGAAATTTGGACACATTAGACACCAGGAATGTGTGCACACAGAGAAAAGACCATGTGAGGACACAGAGAGAAGGCGGCCAACCGCAAGCCAAGAAGAGAGGCCCCAGGGGAAGCCAACACTGCTGCCACCTGGATCTTGGACTTCTGGCCTCGAGAACTGTGAGAAAATAAACATCTGTTGCTTAAGCCACCCAGGCTATGATATTTTGCTATGGCAGCACTAGGAAACTAACATGCCATCTCAAAGGGTTGTTACGGGAATTCAGTGGGTCAAAGTTCATAAAACTCCTAGCATGGGGCAGACACGTAGTGGACACTCAGTGTACGCTATTTCCCCTCCTGCCCCACAACCCATATTGGTCTCATTGCTTCCATAAGCTTCGGGAAACTCCTTGATAGTTCCTGGTTCCATATTAATATCCTGGTACACAGTCAGTGCTCAGTAAATGTTTGCTGAACTGAGTTGCTAATGCAGCATGCAGACATGCCTACTTCCTAAAGCACAGGGGCTCCAGCTCTGTCCCTGTTGTCATCTCTCCCAAGCCCCCCCCAACACTGTTCAGATTTTCTCCCCTCGGTATGGAATCTCACTTAGGAGGTCCCAGTTGGCTGTGGCAGCCCCTTTTTCAACAACAGCCATCTTCTATTGAGCACTGACTATGTCCTAGACACCGGGATTTTCATAGATTATCCCATGAAAGTCTTATAGCAACCCCACAAGGTAGTAATAGTAACATCATTCCCACCTGGGTAGATGAGGAAACTGAGGTCCCAAGAGGTTAATTATCCCAAATTATCTACCCAGATAGGAAGTAGTGATGCCCAGGGTCAAACCTGGGTTGATCTGATCTCAAAATCCGTGTTTAACCACTAACCAATAGTACTTGAAATTTAGACTCAATGGTTAATGAAAACAACAACAGAAATAATAATAACAGTACCGTCTATTGATTACTTGCAATGCGTTAGGCATTGTGCTAAGTTGTTTACCAGCATTTTCTCATTTGATCCTCTCAACAACCCAGAGGTAGATACTGTCATTCCTTCCTTCTACAGATGAGGAAAGCAGGGAGGTTCGGTGACTTGCCCAAAGTTGCATATCTAATGAGAAGTAGAACAGGATGTGGACCTGAGATCCTCTCCTCTTAGTCACTGTGCTGTATCGATAATTACTGAGCATCCACCATGGTCACCCTTTGTGCTAGGACTCCTCTTATGTTTCAGCATGATAACCCTCCCCCAAAGAGGCCCAGAGAGGCAGAGAGCATGATCTGGAGGTCACACAGCTGGTGAGTGGCTGAGCTATGACTTTTAGCTCCCTCAGAGCTTTCTGCTGTCTCAGTGTGTGCTCCTATCACCCCATTTCTGCCTTTCCTGAGCTCATAGCCGCTCCCAGGTGGCCTTGAGGACTTTTCCACCCTGAAAGGTGGAGCCTCCCGGTGAGTGACTGACAGCCAGGCATTCACAGGGGAGCCGGCCTGGAATGGCCTTGATGCTTATTTCCTCATTATTTTGATTCTGATCTTCTGAAAATCGAGGACTCAGCAGCACAAGGATTAGGCAATTTTCTTGCCTCCTGTAATGCACTTTCTCTGAATTGGTTCTTTCGAGACAATTATTTGAGACCTTCAGATTGCTCCCACAGGGAAGCTGAGCAAGTCAGACGGCACATCTTCATATTCAGACACGTCTTAGGGTTCCTGTCATCCCTAACATGGACTCACAAACACAGGAAGGCAAAGGCAGGGCAAGAAGAAAACTTCCTCCTTAGACCAGACCTAGGGTCCCTCATGCAAATCCTCTATGTAAAAAACATGCATCAAGTCCCTCTATGCTCTTTCATATGTTACCCCCCTAAATCCTTGTACTGACTGTCCGAGATGGACACTGTTACTTCCATTTCTCAAGAGAAGAAACAAGGATCGTGGAGGTGAAATAAAATTTCGCAGGTAACAGAGCAAGTCTCCAGCCCTGTCCATCTTTCACTCATGTCTCCTTTCTTTGAGCTCTCAGAATATAAATTGCCTCTCTCCTCGCTTGGCATTTACTAAGATGTAGCCTTATCTTTTATTTAACTCCTTTGGAGAGACAGCAGAGTGTGGAGGTTAAAAGGATAAGCTTTCGAATGGGGGAGATGTGGGTTTGAATCCTGGCTCCACCTCTGATTAGCTGTGTAGCCTGTTAGCTATTTAACTTCTCTGAGCCTGTTTCCTTTTCTGTAAAATGGGGATAAAAAGAGTACTTAACTCACAGAGTTCTTTTGGGGAAAATAATATATTTAAAGTAGTTGGAACAGTTCCTGCACATTGTAAATGCTTAACAGAGCTTAGCGGATCTTGGTGTTTGTATCATTATTATTAATTTGTGTGGGCACAGTTGCGAAAAATGCTGAGGAGAGCCAGGCACCCAGGTTTAGGTTATAAAGTCTGCAAATTCCAGCTGTGTGGCTTTGAGTAAGACGCTCAAATTCTCTGAGTTTCAGTTTTTATTTAAATTCTGTCCAATGAGGATACTGAGTTTGGCTCTGCTTGCTCAAGAGGAGGCTTGTGGGGGCTCAGATGGCACTAAAGACCTTGGATAGTGCCCCACAGCCAGAAGATGTTTAATAAAATTGTGTTGAATGGATGACGGATAAGGTAATTTTACATGAATTTTTTTTTAAATCCCAAAGTGTTTTATAGGTGTAAAGGATTACTAGGTCAATAGTTAACACAGGGAAGAAAGGAAGATTAGGGAAAATCTTAAGGGAGAAAGAAAATGAAGGAAGACAGGAAGAGAGGAGAGCACCATCTCCTTATGCGCCATGATGGTGGTGGTTAACTGTAGGTGATCCGGAGTTGGAAGTTGGCTTGAATTCCTACTTAGCCATTTTCCAACTGTGTCCTTGGATCCATTACATAACCTTTCTGGGATTTGATTTCCCCAACTCTGAAAGTGCACCAATAGTACCTACATCATAGGGCTGTCATGAGGATTAATATGACAATAACTGTGAAGTGGTTAGCACAGAGCCTAGTGTTATGGATACTGAACACTGGGCGGGTGGGGGTACTTAGGAAAATAGCATTTATTAAGGACTGACTTTCCATTCATATTTTATCTAATCCTTACAGCAAGCCAAGAGGGTGATGCCATGATTATGCTAAGTGGGTTTACAAATGAGGATCTCAGTCTCCCTACTTATAAAATGACAACAATCACAATGACAATAAGTATATAACTTGCAGTGCTCTTGTAAATTTAGATGAAAGGCAAAGCTCATTAAATGCTTAGAAATTTGCTTGAACCCTGGAAGCATTCAGTACATAACTGGTATTATTTTCCTGATTCTCTTGGTCTTGTTGGAGAAGGGGCGTTGTCTGTCTCCGTGGTTTTAGGAAGTAAATCTGCAGAAAAAATGAAGTTGACTAGTCTGTGTTCTCAACATTGTTTGAAGAGCCCAAGAGACCTGGGCCATGTGGTATCCTGGTGGCAGCAATGAAGACAACATCTGTAAAACACAAAGCATGATCCATTTGCAGCGGGCTCCTGAGTGAGGGCCCAGGGGCACTGGGAGCGGGGTCATGGGTCTGAGTGCTCAGAAGGGGAGCCTGGTTGGAGGAAGCTCTGCCCATCTTCTTGCTGTTTCCCAGACATTCCAGGCCCAAGAGTCACTTTTAAGGGAAAAGAAAATCCCACCAGGGAATGGAGAGTCTTGTCAGGAAGAACAAAGCATCAGTACACATATAGACTGGGTTTCTCTTGAGCTCCCTGTCAACTGTCTATGGATAAGGATACGTGATGGGGTGAGGTTGACTTTATCTTTAAAGGGCAGGGCCCAATAGGCCTGCTCCAGTGCAATTATTTCTGAAATACCCCTGAGGATCTCATCTTTACAGCTCAGCATCTGAATTGTTCTAAGTGTGTTGGTGAGACTGTGTGTGCGCGCGCGCGTGTGTAAACTCAGTTATTTTCAATTCCTGTTCCCTGGAGCCTCTCTTCTCTTGGCAGAAGCCCTCAGGGGCCACTTGGCAGATGGCTACTGGTCCTTATCTGCAAAGAGCTGTCAGTCATGAGGCACCTCAGGGCTGACAGTGTTTCACAAGGGCCCTTGTACCATCTCAGGGCAATTGGATCTAGGAGGCTCCAGAGTAAAATTTAAAAACGAGAAACAGACTCAGACACTCTCTAGGTTCTTTATCTGACATGTTTCCAGAAACTGCTTAGGTGGCTTCTGGCTCAAATGGTCATAACAGCCCTAATAATTGTTACAGGCCAGGGATTTTCCCCCTTCGTAACAAGGTCACCCCGATATAGGAGGGAGTTCAATTACCTTGGAACGGAGCTTATTAGAGTCGAGTGCACTCATTAAGGTTCTTCCCCCACATGAGTTTGAGGGCAGTGGAAGGGAAGCCAAACTTAAACGAGCTAGGTTCAAGAGAGCAGAGCAGCAATTTTAGTAAACAAGACAAAATCTCACAGAATGGGGTGCTGATATCAAGGATCCGAGATCTCTGAGGGCAAATGACTTTACAACAACAATAGTGGTGATTATTCTCCTATTTGTTCACTCGAGAAAATATGTGTTGAAAACCTGCTTTGTGCTAGGTCCTATTCTTGGCATTGGGAATACAGGCACGTCCTCATTTTCAAGGTCTAGCAGGGGAGGCAGTCTTTCAACAAATGATTTCACTAATACGTGTGATTACGAGGAAATGCTCATGGGGCTCTGAGATCTCATGAAAGAGAACTAAGTCTAAGTTGGGGGCTTGAGGAAGTGACATTTAAGATGAGCATTTACAATTATTCCTACTACTTCTGCTGCTGTGGCTGCTGCCACTACCACTATTTCTACGACTACGTTGCTGTTGCAGCTGTAGTTACTACCAGCATGATTTCCTCTTCCTCTCCACCCCTCCTCCTCCTGTTTGGTATATTCAGGAGTAAAGCAGTCTCTGTTTTTTCAAGCAGAATGAATTGCATGACCACTCAGTGCAATACGAAGGATGAATTGCATTGCCACCGACTTATAGATGAAGAAATGGAGAAATAGAAATGACAGGGAGTCTTACCGTGAGAGGGCAGCTGGTTAGCAACAAGAAATCCTGAACTGCCATTAAATCTCATTTCCACTGTCTATATTCGTGGCATGACATTTCAGAAATTCTGTGGTGTTTCCCACTGGAATGTAACTTCTGGAGGGCAAGGTTTTTGTCTATTTTGTCCACTGATTGATCCTCAATGCTTTGAGTGGCGCCTGGTTCACAAGTGGACTCACGTATTAAGAGGAACAATGAATGAATGCTGAAGAATGAATGAATGATGAACCCTCCTCACTGACTTGGTGATAATATCAGAAATACTTTATTGTAATAATGGATTCCTCGCTTCTGCCCAACCTTTCTCTTTCTCTGCCTGCAAACTGAATGTCACGAATCAGTTCAGAAATATTCAGTTCATTAAAATGAAAAGATTTTGGAATTCTGCATATGTCCGTGTTATCAAAAGTCCGCATCACAAGTCTGTACTTTCAGATTCAAGGTTCAGGAAGTGATTTAAATCTAGTTAAAGATTTAAAACCCCCCTGCCTCCACCCCCGACCCTGACCATTCACATTCAGCGGTGTTAAAGATCAATGCGGAAGTAACATTTTTTTCCTAGACCAGCCTGCCTAAAGAGAACAGCTTTGAAATCACGCTGTGCTGAGAATGGGTCCATAAATGATTCACTGTGCTCTTTAGGCATATAATATTATGCTTCCCCTCCTGTACTTAAGGATATTTAGGCATAGAAAATAGACAGGATCTTTTTATGAAAAGAGAACAGATTCGGGAGTCAGCCAGTCCTACGTTAATATCTCCATGTTCAGACCTTGGACAAGTTATTACATTCTCTGGGTCTCAATTTCTTTAACTTTTAAGCGGAAACACTAGTACCTGTATCTTAGGCATGTGGTGAGATTTATGTAGGACAACTTAAAAACTCCAAGCCCAATGCCAGGCATATATTAGGTAATTCACTCCATGTAATTTTCCTTCCTCCATACGTTGGAGAATCATTTCCATAATGAAGGGGAAGCACACTTGCAAATGGTAAAGTGCTGTATCCTGTGGAGAGGTGCCTCTCTCCCTGTCCTCACCTCCTGCTGTCTCCTTTTAAATTCTAGGTTTCAGCCATGTGGAACTACTTAGGCTCCCAAATTCATCACACTCCCCCACCTTTCATCTGAGTGTCACATTACCTCCATAATTCAAGACCCTGCTTGTTCAAGACTCCTCAACAAACTTTCTCTATACGGCAACTCCCTGTTTCCATCAACTTGATTTCACTTCCTTCTTTGAGCTGCCCGGCAAACCCATAATTCGCCTCCATTGCTTCCTATCACTTAGTATCACATTTATTTGCTTTGAGCTCAACCTGGGTGTGAGCTCCCCCAGGATAGAGTCTGTCTAATTCAACCTGTATCCTTGGCTTGTAGCATATAATTGGATTTCTAGAAATATTTCCCGGGTCAATAAATATGATTGTGTTATTACTATTATTAGAATAATAAGAATTTTCTCCAAACTCAAAAAAAAAAAAAAAGCAATATTACAGTAGATGCAATACAAAGAGATCCTGAATATTATCATGAAATCCATTGGGCAATGGTTCAGCTCCTGACATATCCTAAGGATGGTGGAGTTAAATGTAGTTGTCTGTCATTCTTTCATTACTTACCATCTCCTGAGCTAATGGTGCCCATGCTGCCCCTCTCAGTAGACACCCAATATTGTTAATGAACCAATGGAGTTCATATGGACCTTCTGGTCAACAAGATAGCCATGTATGGAGAAGGTTAAAACAAAAGTAAAAGGTGGGAAAGCTAGTAAGGTGGATGATCTCAAATCAGAACTTTATGCCCAGTCTAGCCCAGAGTAATTCATCATTCCTCTGTGGCCTAGTACACGCTGGCTTCTGTGCCCATCATCCCAGTAGAAGTGCCCTCACCAAGCACCCAATGCCCTTCTTGTTGAAAAGATCATGGACACTGTCACTCTCCCTCTTGCTTCTCCTCTCTGCAGAATTTTCCAGATTTGACTAGTCCCTTCTTCCCAAAAACCCCTCCATGGTCTTGCCATCTCTGTAGCAGTAAATCAGGGCATTGGCTATGAAGGCATATGGTCTGAGAGAAGCTCCTCACTCCTCTCCTACCGACTGTACAATCCTGAACAAGCTACTTTGCCTAAGCCACCCATTGCCAAGTGAAGACAGGAGTGGTACCTAATTCAAAGAACATAAAAGCAAATAATCCTTGCAAAGCTTGTAGCATATGATGGGCATAGAGAGCATTCAATGAAAGTTAGCTGTACTGTTACCACCTTCTCTTAGTGTTTACTCGCATCTCTGGCTTGTTTCTTAGTCTATTTTCCTGGCCTCCACTCTTCTGCTCTTTCCTTAAAAACTGTGTTTCTTCAGGGTTCTCTCATAGTCTCCCTTTCCATCTCAGGGGAAGCATCCTTCCTAGGAAGGCTCAGCTGCCGCCATAGCCTCAGGGATCACTTTTATCTTGAGGATTCCCCTGCATTTATGTTTCTAGCCTAGATTTTTCTCCTGAGCTCCAGACTCAAACTATAGGACATCTTCTCTTGGACACCTCCCAGGGACCTCAGACTCACTCTGCCCCAGATGGAGAGTACTGCCTTCTCCTGAAATCTGACCTTCTCCGGGGGCCACTATCTTGTGATCAACCCAGCTGCTCAAGCCAGAATCCTCCACTCTCCCCCAGCCAGTCATTTATCATATCCTGCTGTTTCAAATCATCCCTTCCCGCTGTGTCCCCATCCCTCTGGCCTAGATGTCTCCAGTAGCCTCCTGATTGGTCTCCCTGCTGCTGTTCTCGTTCACCTGCACTTCATCAGCCAGCTGGAGTGATCTTTAAATAACGAAAATCAGATCATGCCATTTCCCTGCCTGAAACACATCAATAACTTCTTTTTATTCTGAGACTAAAACCCCAGCTCCTTAATACGGCGTCGTGGACACTGTGGTGTGTTGCTCTGATTCCCCTGCAAGACTAAGGCCTTCATTCTCCCAGCCGCAGGCGTGTTGACTGCTGATAGCTCACAGCTGAGTCCCCCTCAGAAAGGGCGCTGCCTCGTCCCAGGTTATGCCACTTAGCAGGGGAAGACCCCATCCAATGGCTGGACAGTGTGGAGGGACAAAGGTCTGGCTCTCTTGCTTCAATTTGGGACTGCTCCAGCGCCCCCGTGGGATCACCTGAGGTCTCCGTTGTTCACCTGCTCCCTCTGCCCAATCTGGCGTCCCTCCCTTGCTCACAGGCGTTGTACCTGAGAGCACTCCCCAGTGAACCTCCTGCATGCAAATCCGCTCAGAGTCTGTTTCCTGGGGACCCTGACCCACAGCACAAGGTTTACAAGGTCCTCCAGGATCTGCCTCCAGCACAATTCTCCGCAAAAGGCAGCCGCTCACTGAAAACCGTGGGTTGATTGGCTGGGTGAGGCGACACGCAGAAACATGAAGTGAGGTGAAGAAATCTCTTTCACGTGGTCAGCACTGGCCATTCGTTCAGGGGCTTTCAGGGGCAGAGGACAGCCCGGGCGGTTAACGTGGGATGCGGACCTCACGTAGCTGTTTCCGTCAGTGACGACAGGAATCTGCAATCCAGGTCGCACAGGGGAGCGTGGGAGGGGCGCGCCAGTGGCTTTCTCTTATTGTTAATGCTTTATCAGCAGAGCATTTACCTCTGAATCAATTTTCCTGTATTCTCCACTCTGCCAAGCCAGGAACAGAAAGAAAAGGCAAAACTTCAGAATGTGCTTTTCTTCTGCAGCCAGTGTAGTTCCTGCTGAATTTCACCTTTTTGAATGACTTGTTGTGGGAACAATAAGGGCAGATTGCTAGCAGGATTTGTTATGCAACTTGGTACTAACGTGATCCCATCAAGCAAGGAGAAATGGCAGAGTGGCACCCTGAGCTTTGCTCACAAGCTTGGAGCTTGCTATGCTCTACCTTGTCTCCAGCCCTTTGCGTGTGCTATAATGTCTACCTATATCACCCTCCCCTGCTTTATTGATCTGCATAACTCCTGCTTATGCTTTAGGATTCATCTCAGACACGACCTCCTACAGGATGTCTTCTCTGACTCCTGTGAAGAGTTATATACCTTTCCGCTGCTGGCTACACCAAATTATCTGGTAATTCTTATTTCCCTCTTTGCATTGGCCACTGGGAAGCTCTGTTCTCAGTTTGTAGGTTACTAGTAACCTTTTAAATATGGACACTAGTCTTACTTTTGACTTCCTCTTATTTTGCTTACCCTTATTTTCTCTTCCCTTAATTTTCTCACTTGCATAAAGTTGTAATCTTGTACTGACTCCAATCACTTTTTTCAAGCAAGAGGTATTTTTTAGGGATCACATGTATTGTAATTGACCATCTGCTTATCTGTTTTCTCCACTGGTTTGTAGGTTTATGGAGAGAAGGCAGTGACAACTTTTCATCCATCTACCTCAATTGCCTGGCACATAGTAGGTCCTCAAAAATATTTGCTGAGTGAGTGGACTAGGTCTAAGGAGTGGGGGGAGGAGGGTGAGTCTGGTGCTTAGGGGACTTTTTACTTTGAACCTAGTGCTATAGACAAATAAAATGGAAGAAGCCAAATATTTTGTATATTTTTGTGCTCAAAAGACTTTGGATGATTTCTTGTCCAGGAGACCTGGAGAGAGAAGGAAGGAGTGAGGCCTCTGGAGGGAAAACACCTCATTTAAGAGGCAACTCTTCAACTGAGCTGTGATCAGGCTATTTGTTGAATTGTGGAGCCAGGCTGAGATCCCCGAAGTACATAAAACACTGAACAGAACCCATTAACTTCTTTTTTTAAGATTTAAGTGCATTTTCATCTTCCCCACAAACTCATAGTTATTTCTGTTTATTTTGCAGGACTGGTATGACACTGAGATGTTCACACTCCTGGCCTGATCTCATTTAATATGGACAATATCTCTTGGGGGGGGGGTCCTGTTATCCTCATTTCACAGAGGAAAGATGTGAGGCTCAGAGAGGTGAAGTAACTTGCCTACAGTCACTCAGCTGAGGATGGACTAGGATTTGAGCCTCGTCCATCTGACCCCAAAGCCCACTTTCTGTCTTTTCGTACATCACTCCTTCCGGGCGCTCTCCCGTGCATGGTCTCTGTCTCTTTTTGGAGGGAACTCCACCGCGGATTCCCCACAGGGAGCACACGGGCCCTGGTAGTTGCACTGCAGGGGGATTTTCAGGATCAGTGGTTTCTCCAGGAATAGCAGGAATGTGGATTTACGGCAGTGGTTCTTAACCAGGGGCGAGTTTGGCCCCCAGGGGACACATGGCAATGCCTGGAGACTCTTTGGGTTGTCACGCCTGTGTGTGTATGTGTGTGTGCACGTGTGTATGTGTGCTATTGGCGTCTAGTGGGTGGAGATCAGGGATGCTGCTCAAAATCCTACAATGCACAGAACAGCCCCCAATAACAATGAATTATCTGGCCCAAGACGCCAATAGCGGTGAGGTTGAGGAACCCTGCCCTAGACAGACTTCTCATCTTTCCTGACCGTGAGCAGGCTCTCCCGCCGCTGCGCCTCCCCTCTGCGTCTGCAGAGGACCTCAGTCAGCACCCAGGGGAACTGGCCCTACATCCCAGCCCCAGTGCCTCTGCGTCCTGAGAGCAGTCAGTGATGTGGAGACAAAGATGGATGATAACATGTCTTCTCTGGTGGACAGAGAAGTTTCCAGAGGAAATCCAGGACTCATTGGGGGCCTTTCAAACTGACCCATTTCTTCCTTTTATCTCAAAATAGAGGGGCAGATTTAAGACACATTTATTGGTATGGAACTGGGTTATATTTGAAGAGGGAAGGGGTCATTTTTAATGGGCAGCTTTTGGGGACAAGACAGGCTCAGAATTTCTGCCAACTTGGAGACATGGGTAAAATTACTGAAAGAAAAACGGATGGTCCACTATTAGTCATCATATAAGGCCTGGGGACATTACCTCTATCTGATAGTGTTGAATTCTGTCCCCACATTTTGATGTGCTCATGATTTATTAAACTAGTGTTCATTCAACTCTATGTGCCAGGCATTATGCTTAGGGCTTCGTCGGCACGATCTTAATTAATCTGAATGTGAACTGATGAAGTAGGCACCATCATCATCCTTATTTTACAGGTGAGGAGGCTGAGCCTTAGGGCAGGTAAGCAGTTTCTCCAAGGTCACCAGGTAATAAGGTGATAATAAGAGCTGAAATTTGAACCTGGTTCTGATTAACTCTAGTGACTAAGCTCTTAACTGGCTGTCTAAGGGCTGCAACTGGCCCTTGAATATTTTCATTTGACCTGCACAGTGTTTTTTAAAAACATTATTTGCCAAGAGTTAAAAAATTGAGGATTTTGCAAAAATCTGATCTCTTAACTCATCCTAAAATGTAAGAATATCTGGTAACACTGCATGTTCCCACCTGGCAACAATTGGCTGACACTGAGCAGTAGTTGCCCTCTTTAGATAGAGTTGTCACTCATTTATGTAACCTGCTTGGCACCTGTAGGTCCCCGAGATTTTGACCTTTTGTCAAAACCACTCTGGCGTGTAAGTTGATTGGGACAAGAGGGAACAATGCCCCCATGTGCTATGAATATTATTCCTTTTGGATCCTCTACCCATGGGCAACATGACCCAGTCTGACCCTTGAACTTGACCAGCTGGGGTCAAGAAGGATGGGAGGCCTCATTGCCCATCACTGCTACTTGAGGTCTGTAGAAAAGGCAGGAATCAGGACCTCCTTAGAAGCCAGCAAAAAGGCTCAGGCATTCTCTCCAAATCTTCCCATAGCTTTTAACAAGTCCTGAGTTTCAGAATTCCTACAGGTATTGTTAAGCCAGATGTCAGCTCTGGGTCAACCCCTCCTGACTATCACAGCCATAATTCTCTTGCCTAGAGGGAACGAAACCAGGTAAAGAGCACCCTTTGCAGAATTCTGACTTAACAAGGCTTATTTATGTCTCTGCGCACTGCAGGTTACAATAGCATTGTCTTTCCTATACATAAATAATGTGTAAATGTGTGTTAAGTCGCTGTGCATGCTTTTTAGTCCTTGGAGAGGCAGAAGGAAGCAACCTTACACAGATGCTTGGAGAATACGCATCTCTACCCTTCTTACATTAAACATAGCGTTTGGCCCACTCTTGGAGAGAAGTCCCCGGGAACGTTTTTACGTACTGTCACGGATTCAGTGTGGCTGCCAGTCGAAGATCAGAAACTCACTGCTGGATGATGATGATGACGGTGATGATGTTGATAAGATAGCGCCTCTGTTGAGAGCACCCGTTATGTGCTACGTTGGATGCTTTACATGTATCATCTCCAATCTTCACAACAGCTCTTTGCAGTTGGTGGTATTATTTACATTTTGCAGATGAGGAAAGTGAGGCTCTGGGAGGCTACATGCCTGAGGTCACAAGCTAGGAAAAGTCACAGTTGGTATTCAAACGTAGTTTTATTTGCTTTCAAAACCTTCCACCCTGCCACATATGTAAATTCTCCAGCAATTGAAATTAAACTATTTGGGCTACCCAAGAGCACAATTTGGAAGAGATCCATCTACCCCATTTCCTAATTATCTGGTGAAAATCTGTGAGTCTAGGAGACTTCAAGCATTCATCACTGTATAAGGCTTGGGTATCTTCAAGAAGCGGAGCCCTAAGAACTCATTTAGAAAGAAGATGGTGAATTAAGTAGCTAGTGAGCAGTGCTGGGCCACCTCCCTCCTCCCGAGGTCACCCCCGACAATGCATGAGCCCCTCTCCCCAACGTTCCTCTAATTAGGCAAAGCACAGAGAACACGTTCTGAAAATTGGTAAATGGTTTAGTGGCTGCTCTGTATTAAGAAATGTTAACCTTTTATCCAGAGGAGCTCAATTAGCACGAGTCAACCAGTGGTTAATAATAATAATAAAATGAAATGATCACTGAAGGAAAGGCTTTTATTTTTATTTCATAGGAATCATTTGTTAAACGTGAAGGGGCTTTTCTTCATCTTTAATTGAAGAGGAAAGAATGCTTGAGTGTGTCTCTAGGGCCTTAATGGCAAGATGATGGGGAGGGGAACCGGGAAGGCACTTTCTGAGATCTTTCCTTTGAGGATCAGGCATGGAAACAGGTGCCAAATGGATCCTGCTTCCTCTCTTTTTCTTCTCCTCATCTATTTCCCCGTCACTGCACATTGCCCACTCTCTCCAGGGCTTGGCACATGGTCACACACGAGGAGCCTTGGCTCCCGAATGCACAACGGAGTGTGAAAGGCCTGAGTGGCAGGATCTAAAGAGAGAGCACAGAGACCAGGGGGCTTCCATCAGGCCCACGTGAGTCAAGAGCAGCGCCGAGAGTGGGCACAGCAGTGTAGACCTCAGGGCGCAAAGTGCCTTCTGACTCTGGCTTTGGGGAGGAAAGGGGCTCCCATTTCCTGACTGCCTACTCCACCTTGGGCTTTATGTATTTTAGACACTTACTGGATTTGACACACACCCAACAACCCCATGGGGCAAGGTGTTATTATCCATAATTTACAGATAAGAAAACTAAGGCTTATTTGTCCCCGGTGTCACAGCTAATGAGAAGTGGAGCTGAATTCACGTTTAGGTCATTTCCTGTGACTTGGTTCTCTTGACACTTTCAAAGGATGCCTTCAGCTACTGGGGGTGCCCTGTTCTAACTGACGATTCTGTTTCACTACAGAGGTATCAGGGAGGAGGAAGGGAATGCAAGAAGGAATTTAAGGGGCAGGTGGGACGGGAGAAAGGAACGAGAGGCCCTGAGAAAAGACTCAGAAGGAGACAGAGTAACTGCCCTGTGTCACGCAGCATCAACTCCTGAACTTTACTGTGGGCAGGCTCCGTGTGAAGCACTCTTAGATTCAGTTCCTCATTTGATACTTGCCAACCGTGTGATGCTGGTATTATTTCCTTGTGACACATGAGAAAAATGAAGCTCAGAGAATTTAAATGACTTGCCCAGATCACACAGCTATTAGTAGTAGAGTTGGAGCCAGATGACCCATCCCCAAAGCCCATAGTCTTCTCATTGTTTCGTGTTCTCTCCTCTATGAGAAGGAAACCTGGTTTTTCCATTGGAAGTCTCCCCAAAACTGTCCTGGGCATAGTTACCTCAAGACTCAGAAATAATCCACAGCTTTATTCATCCATCAAATACTTACGTCAACTACATCCAGTGTTGGTGAGGATGTGGAGCAACTGGAACTCTCGTACATTACTGGTGACGATGTAAAATGGTGCAACCACTTTGGAAATAATTCTGACAGTGGTTTTTTTTTTTTTAATAAAATTAAACATATGTCTACCATATGACCCAGCCATTCCATTCCTAGATATTTACCCAAGAGAAAGAAAAACATTTGTTCACAAAAAGACTTGCATAAGAATATTCACAACAGTTTTGGTCATAATATCCAAAAATTGGATTCAGCCTAAATGTCCATCAATAGGAGAAGGTGTAAATAAACTGTGGTACATCCGTACAATGGGATGCTACTTAGCAATAACAGGAACAAAGTACTGACATGAGTGAAAACATGAGTGAATCTCAGAAACTTTATGCTGACTGAAAGAAGCCTTATAAAAAGCCTACATATGTATAATTCCATTTTTATGAAGTTCTAGAATGGACAAAACTAACCGAGAGTAGAAGAATTCAGAATAGTGTTTGAGGTGGGGATTGACTGGGAAGGGGCATGAGAGAATGTTCTAGGGGATAACAGTGTTTTACTTTCGGTAGGAGTTTGAGTTGCAAGGTGAATGCATTTGTCAAAATCCAGTATTCTTTGCTAGGGCTGCATAACAAGGTACCATAGACGAGGTGGCTTAAACATCAGAAATTGATTTTCTCACAATTCTGGGGGTTGCAAGTCTGAGATCAAGGTGTCAGCGGGATCGGTTTCATCTGAAGCCTCTCTCCTTGGCTTGTAGATGGCCGTCTTCTCCCTGTGACCTCACTGGTCTTCTCTCTAGATGTGTCTGTGTCCTAATCTTCCTTCTTTTAAGGATACCAGTCATATTGGACCAGGGCCCACCCTCATGACCTTGTTTTAACTAAATTAACTCTTTAAAGACCCCATCTCCAAGTACAGTCAATCTGGGGTACTGGGGGCTAGGATTTCAACACATGAATTTGGAGGGGCACACAATTCAGCCCATAACAACCAGCAAATATACTCTTAATATTTGACACTATACTGTATGTAAATTTTCATCAAAAGGGAAAAACTGAGAACAAATATTGAAGTTAATAATACGCATGCTGAAGTATTTAGGGGGAATTATTTGCAATTACTGATATTTGCAATTTACTTTGAAATGCTTCAGAACATAAGATGGATGAAAAGATGGATAAATAATGGGATAGATACGTGATACAGCAAATATAATAACATTTGAATGGTAGAATCCAGGTGGTGAGTATATGAGTTTTCACTTTAAAATTCTTTCAACCTTGCTATGTTTGAAAACTTTTGTATTAAAATGTTGGAAAAGTATTTATGGAGAAACTACTGTGTGCCAGGCACTGGGCAAGGCGATGGGAATTGAACAATGAACAATATAGACAAGATTTCTGTTTTAGTCCATTTGGGATGCTATAACTGGGTGGGTTAGACAACAAACATTTATTTATCACAGTTCTGGAGGTTGGAAGTCCAAGATGAAGGTGCCAACAGATTCGGTGTCTGGTGAGGACCCACTGCCTGTTCATAGACGGCCACCTTCTCATTGTCTCCTCACATGGCAGAAGGGGCAATGGCGCTTGGGGAGCTCTGGGGTCTCTTTTATAAGGGCACTGACCCCATTCATGAGGGCTCCATGTTCATGACCCAATCGCCTCCCAAAGGCCCCACCTCCCAACACCATCATATTGGGGCTTAGGGTTTCAATATATGAATTTTGGGGGGACACAAACATTCAGTCCATAACAGTCCCAATCCTCACGAAGCTTGCCTTTTGGAGTAATTCATTAGCAGTTGTGTTTCCAGGGGCTATCCAGTGGGTGCATTCATGTATGAGTCAATCAGACTCAGCCCAATCTCCATGCGTACCCTGCATTTCACAATTAGCTGCTCAATGCTCTAGCTACACATTTCATATTTAGCTGCTCAATGAACACAGGCCTGTTGGCTTTCTGCCTCCACTTGGATGATGAATGCCACAGCAGACCCTAGTTGTGCAAAGATAAATCACTGCAGGTCCAAGTGGTAAACCACAGAAATAACAGCAATTTATATATACCCCAGGAGTCCCTTGTGAGAACTCCTTCACTATTTATGGTGTGTAGTGATGAAAGTTATAAGCAAAGAGGGGAGTGGCAGCTTTATTTTATTACCATCGCACACCACAAAAGAGACCCAAGTGGAAATGCTCATTGGAAAGCCAGTTAGTTAGGAAACCATCAGGACACAAAATTTATCATGGAAAAAAAAATAGACATCTACACAAAGCTGCAGTAATATTTTCAATATTGGTGGAAGACTTCTGAATTGGAACAAAGGGATTTTTCAATATTCTCAAATGACTTCTAGGGTTATGGTCCAAGTCCCGATGAGCAAAATGTTGCACTGAGTCAAGTCACAATAATAGAAAATAAATAATTCTTTTTCCAGTGTTTACTTTCAGGGGATTTGGGAATTGGGCTGAGATGGAAAAAAACATCTTTTGCATCTTGAAGGATGAGTTTTTCTATGATGTCATAACCTGTGGGTTTGAATTCTTATTTTTACTAGGGGAACTCAGGCAGATTACTTGGCCTCTTTAAGTCTCAGTTTCTTTATCTGTAAAATGGAGACAAAGAGACAAAACTACCCATTCAGAATGTCCTAAGAATTTGAAACAAGGCGTGGAAAATACTTAACACATCCTTAGCACTTAGTCTGGCTCATAGTTAGTGTTCAGAAAATGGTAGCAATGATGATGATGATGATCATGACGATGATGGTGATGATGATGATGATGACAATGACGATGATGAAGATGATGATGATGGTGGTGGTGGTGGTGGTGACGATGGTGGTGATGATGATGATGATGATGATGACAATGATGATGATGAAGATGATGATGATGGTGGTGGTGATGATGACAATGATGATGATGATGAAGATGATGATGATGGTGGTGGTGGTGGTGGTGATGATGATGGTGGTGGTGGTGATGATGATGATGATGACAATGATGATGACGATGATGACAATGATGATGACAATGATGATGATGAAGATGATGATGATGCTGCTGCTGCTGATGATTGATGATGGTGGCAATGATGATGATGATGACAATGATGATGAGGACAATGGCAATGCTGATAATGATGATGCCAGTGGTGATGATTACATTGGAGGATGAAGAAAAGCAGGAGGACATACAGTAAAAAATTGCCTGGAGCAAACAAGGAGGCAGCTAGTCTGTCTCCCAAAGAATTAAATGCCATGAAATCAACCAAGTTACTTTGGACGTGGGAACTATTTAAAGGCTTGAGTTTAGGCTGAAGAAAACCAACAGAAGGAGACCATCTGATAGCCAGGGTTGCAAATGGTTTCTCCTTAATCAGTTGTCAGTCTGGCTTATGCATGGAGTTCTGTGATCAACTAGCGATGCCTGCCATGAGTTTTGACCAGAGGTGCAGCCACGTATGTGAGTTTATGGACTCTGGTGAAGGAATCTCAGACAGAGTTCTAATACCTTGCACTTACAAATACTCCCAAAGTTTAAATTTTTTGAATGTGTCTACCTCATTAATTTTGGGAACAAGTGCCATCTATTTATTATTTATTAATATAAATATTAATTTATTATTTATTGATATAAATATTAATGATTATTTATTAAAATATTTATTCCCTTTGAATCTCAAGCACAGAGACAATTCTTTGGTGCACAATAGACGTTTGTTGAATCAAATAAAAACTCTCTTTCCAATACTGATTAGTTATCATTTGTAATATTGTGTTCTGTTTGAAGTCGTGTCTGTTAAGAGGAACACTGGAAAACTTTCATCCGTGTGCAACTCTCTCCTCAAAGGGTGCATAAGGGAAAGGAACAAGCTACTCTTAAAAAAAAATTACTTGGATCCTATCCTACCACTTGCTCTACAGAAATGAATCTTTGTATAGCCTTGGTAGAAGCTGTTCCAGATATAGCTTAATGACTAGGTTTGTGATTCACCTTCCAAAGCTGTTTATTTACTTCTCAAAGAGCCACCTTTATCTAGGTCAAGTCTGGCTCAAAAGGGAAATTTTCATCAAGATTTTAACGCGATGAGGTCATAATCTTCCCCAATTTCTTTCCAGTTATTGTGGTAATCCATATGGCAAGAAGAGGAGGGGATATGTTTATGATGCTGTTTTGTCTGGGAGCCTTATCTTTGCCCCTTACTATTCAAGATTTACAGCATCACCATACTGGGCAAGGGTCTTCTGAGGGATTCTACCCGGTGCCCCAGGAATCATGAAGCTTCCAGTCCAGCTGGTAGGAAAATGCACTGCTCCCGGCCCTGTATGAGGTCCAGGCACTGTTTCCTCTAATCCTTTCGGGTGGTTCTTTCTCCAGCCTAAGGTAACTACCTCACACAGGTGTTCAGTACTCGAGGGCACCCTCTGCGGATCTCTGGGGTCGTCTCTTCGTGCAGCTCTCTGCCCTCTAGTACTTGATCCTGCAAACTCTAGCTATTTTGGATTCCGTGGATGCAGAGCTCCCCCTTCTCAACTCAGTGAGTCCGTTAGTCTCTGCCTGGCTTCCCCTCCCTTGACTGCACCCTGGACACTCTCTCAAGGCAGCAAGTATAGGTCACAGGGCTGATTTTGTTTGTCTCCTGTGTCGTAGGGGTCACCATACTTGACTGTCTCCTGTCCACTGTCTTTAAAACTGTTGATGCTTGTATCTTGTCTGGTGTTTATAAGAATTTCTGGCACAAGGGTAAAGCTGATCCCTGTTATCCATCTTGGACAACCCTGGACTCAAGAGTAATAGCATATGAATCTTTTCTAAGTGATAAATCCTGGCACATAAAGGGGTCAACAAATATTTGTTGATTTGGTTAGACTTTCCATTTTATTTAAATAACCTGCTTTGTAGATTTCTTCAAAAACCATTCCAGAAGCAGAATCTCTGGCCTTAAAAGCTGGAAAGGTGCTTCAAGGTCACATTGACCTGCCTCCCAGGAGCTTGTAGAGGTACTGTAATGCCAGGTTCTGCGTTCTGTGACAAAGCCTTTTGAAAAGTACACTGGGGCACCTTATAAAACAATGGTGCCCATTCTTGCCTTCACTGTCATCGTCTATGGAGAGGGGAGAAGGGCTATGGCAGCAGCACAGCACAAGTTGTGATGTTAAATCACTAAGCTCAATGCTTATTCTGCTACTTAGTATCTGTGTGACCTTAGGCAACTTACTTAGCCTCTCTGAGTCTCTGTAAAATGGAGAAAAAAGAAGTCTCCTTGGGAGAGTGGTCCAGGGTTTGAAAGAGGGAACAAGTTGCCTTATGCTATGCCTGGAATGCAGTGGGTGCTCAACAAATGGTAGCTTATTTCAGGTATCATAATTAGATGAGGGAAGGGGCCCCAGCCTGATCCTTGAGGATTCTATGACTCAGGAAGTGGGCAGATGGTTTCCTTGGTCCCTGCCCTTATTAGTAGTTACTGAAAGAGCCGTAGCAGGGCTTGTCTCAGCAAAATAGCAGCCACGCGAGCACAGGAAGAGAACATCAGCCCCTCCTCCTCGAGAGGGCAGGAATCCAGACACAGCCCTGAAGCAAGTACTGCCCCCAAACCGGGTAGAGGATGCTCCCTCATCACGAAACTTCATCATGGCATCAGCAAAGCTGGGAGCTTTAATAAGCTCACCTGCTATCGGATGGCTCTGCTCCTGAGTCAGCCGTCCCAGGCTCGGGAGCTGGGTGTCACTGGCCTGGTTGGAATGTTCCTCTGGTTTCAGGGAAGTGAGCCCTTTCAGTGATGACTTGTGCGCTGGCAAGGCCGGATTGATACCACCAAGAGAGCGTGGCGACAGCTACCACTTACCGCGTTCTCACTATGTGCCTTTCCACCTCCATCTGCTGCGTTAACGCCTTCAACAAGCGTTATGGAACCAATTCCTTCATGGCTGCCCTGGGATAAGTCAAATTGTGTCACCCTCTCACTTTAAAACCCTTTAAAAACTACCTGTTACACTTGGAATAAAATCCAAATTCCTAACCTTGTCCTAAAAGTCTTATGTGATCGGACCCTGCCCCAAACTAATTTTCTCCTCCCTCCCTCCTGCTTTCTATGCTTCAGTGACACCATCCTTTCTGTTTCTTTAACACACAGACTCTTTCCTACCCCAGGGCCTTTGCACTTGCTGTCTCCTTCTGCCTGGGATATTCTTCCATGTGATTTTTGTATGTCTGACTTGGTCTCATCCTTCAAGTGTTGCTCAAGTGTTAATGGCTTAAAGAGATCATCCCTGAGCATCTAAAGCTGCTGGGTGATTTGACAGATGCCATGCTATTAGGAACTGCTATTATTTCCACTTTACAGATGATAAAACTGAGGTTCAGAAAAGTGATAGAACCTGCCTAAGGCCCCGCAGCTTGGTGGCATTGCAGCTAAATCTGACAGCCAGTGACTTTTCCATTGTTTTATATTTGACTTGCTTGTTTATCAGCACCCCTCTCCCCTCTCCTCCTGCTCGTCCTCCTCATCCTCCTCCCCTTTCTCCTTCTTCTCCTTCTCCTTCTCTTTCTTCTTCGAAGTCATTTTAGGGTGGAGTTGACCCACAATGTATGGCCTTCAATGGGAGTATTCAGACCACGACCACGTTTGAACAGAGTGTATGCAAATTTCCTGGACCAGGGTGTCAGCCCTCTTCCTTTCCTGCAGGCCAGTGAGTCTGTCATTCTTTTATTATAGACAAGAATGGAAACAGCTCATGCTGTGGAAAGGCCAAGATTGCCAGCACTAAACTTGCCTGCTTTCTGAAGCCGTTCCTGAAACAAACGGAAACATCTTCTCCCCTCAGGCCAATCCAGTTTAGTGGTAAAAGCAGGTCTCAATGCCAACAACAAACCATATTTCCGTGCTGTGGGACCCACCGTTGTAGGCCCCCCCCCCATTTCCACGCTCACCCAAGCCCAAACAGCTCTGCTATCCCACTTCTTCCTGCTGCCGAGAGACACGTCTCTGGTTGGGACTATCACTGCCAGATGCTGAAAGGACAAATTAGCCGTGCAATGCCTTCCTCCTACTGAATTTCGCAGGGCTTCCGGGCTCTCTCCATGGGAGGTTGGAGAAAACAGCACTGGGTTGGGATCAGAAAACCCAAGTTCAAAGCTCAGAGCTTCTACTCGCCAGGTGAAGGAATTGGGAAAATTAATTCTCTTTTTCTGAGCCTCAACTTCCTCATCTGTAAATTACTTGCCTTCAGGCTAGTTAAAAGAAATGGAAGAGATAATAAATTTGGAATTTCCTGGTACACACCATACTGAGAGTGGGAGCATAGAATCGTGGTCAAAGGCACACAGACTCTATTTTTACTGGTTATGCTTGTCGACTATCAGCAAGTTAGTGATTTTCTTTGCACCTTGGTTAAACTCATCTGTAAAATTGGGAGAGTAACAGAACACTTGTCATTAGGTTGTTGTATGAATTCTGTGAGTTAATGTGTGGAAAGTCCTTTTAACCATGCCTGGGATATAGTAAGTGATAAAGAAATATTATTATTACAGTCTTTACCAACGTTCTCTGAAAATGGCAACAAATAGTGCTTTTGGTTGTTGGTTATTCTGATTGTGTTCCATTTTCATGGGATTGCAAGATCTGTCCACATTGCTGGGGTGGAAGGGGATTTGAATGATGGAGACTCATTCCTCCCCCGAATCCTGGACCACTGCCCTTTGTTACTCCCTTCACTTAGGGCGAGTTGTTTTCCAGAGGACACTTTGTCTCCCCTGCAAATAGACCCCAGCCTGACCCACCCCACAGACCCTGCAGACAGGCCCTGACATAACCAGATCCCAGGAAAAGCACACCAGGGGCTTCCAACCCACAATACCACTGCTCAACGGAATTTGGAAAGAGAAGAAGTGGTTTCTTTGAAGATGATTGCCCTCACTCTAAATCAAAATGTCATGAATCATTCCACTTCCAGCCCTGACAGAGTAACGAGTTCCGTTACTCTGTTACGAAGCAACTACTCTCAGTCTTGGACAGTAAACATCCCAAGACTGTGATCCCTAAGTGCAGGTAAACTCATAAAGTGACACCCACACTTGATGTGGTGCTGGCTGGGGACAGCTTTCTGACTGTGGTGCAGACAGTTGGATCCTAGTGGAAACAGCATTGCTGCTGAGATGATGAGGCAGAAATCAGAGTCCAGGGCTGCTGAAGCAGCTGGAAACTTCAGGGCAGGGCCCTGGAGAGGAGGCAGCAGCACAGAGGAGACTCCATAGGTCTGTGTAGGGATTCTGAAAGATTTCTCGGCTGAAGGCTGAGTTGCACATGTACATGGAAGATTTACCAGGAGCCATGCTGTGGGCTGAGAGGAGAACAGAGCACTAGAGGCCAAGGATTGCTGGGCGATGTTGGCATGCTGGCCTATCCACAGTGAAGAGACCTTGTGAACACCTTGGCCATGCAGCTGAAGAACCAGAAAGTTTACTCCTCAGAAGTAAGGAATACACCCTAGAGTAAGGTCTACTTTAGACTTGTGCTAATGAAACTTAAAACCTAGCCTGGCCAAGGTCTTCAGAGAAGTCAGCATTTGGAGATTGAGTCCATCCAAGTTAGAGGGTTTGTGAAATATCTTAGGCTTTCTACAGATCTGTCCTAAGAAAGCAGAAGACCAAGACTACATATGTTCAAGGTGATTAGTCAGCAATTCTTCTTCCTTTTAGGAAAAAATCACCACCCCTCAGAGGAAGAGAAAAGAATCCAGAGTCTCTAGAATGTTTCTTCTTTAATGTCGAGTAGACCCTATAACAATTATCAGACTTGCAAAGAAACAGGAAAATGTGAACTGTAATCAAGAAAAAAAAGTGGTCAATAGAAACCAACACCAAGATAGCCCAGATGATGGATACTGTGACAAAGAATATAAAGCATTGATTTAAGTATGTTCAAGGTCTTAAAGGGAAACATAGTCTTCATGAGTAAACAGATAAGGAATATCAACAGAGAAATGGAAATTATGTAAAAGAATAAAATGGAAATTCTGAATTAAAAGTAAAGTAATTGAAATTAAAAATTTACCAGATGGATTTGATAACAAATTAGAAACTTATTTATGATTAGAAACTCTCAGGAAACTTGAAACAGAAGGGTGCATCATCCATTTGAGGAAGGACATCTATGAAACGTATGCAATTAACATAATATTTAATGATGAAATGGCGAGTGCTTTCCTCCCTAACATCATGAACAAGGAAAGAATGTCTTACTCCTCCTATTAAGTATTTTACTGGGTAGAGGAACTAGTCAGTGCAACAAGATATCAAAAACAAAAACTTAGAGAGTATCGAGATTTCAAAGGGATAAGTAAAGCTTTTCTCTATTTTCAGATGAGGTGGTCATCTATGTAGAAAATCCTACAAAAAATTCTAGAATTAGTAAGTTTAGCAAGATACTGGAATTCAAGGTCAATATACAAAATCATTTATATGTTTATTTGCTGATAATAAGGAATTAGAAAATAAAATTTAAAATACCATCAAAAATAAAATACATAGAAATAAATTCAATGGAAGACATGCAAAACTTCAATATTAGAACTAATAAGCATGGTTAAGAGAAATGGAAAGAAGGAGGAAGAGAGGGAGAGGGAGGTTGGCATACTCAATATTATTGTGGGACTTGACTTCTAAGGTGGCTCTCAGTGATCGCTACCATCTGGCACTCATGCCCTGTGTACTCCTCTTCCTTTCGAATGAGCTGGAGCTAGTGACTTACTTCTAATAAATGGAATACAGCAAGGGTGATAGGATGATACTTCTGAGATTAGGTTATAAAAGACTGTGACTTTCATCTTTTAACTCACTTACTCTCTCTCTCCTGTTTAATTTGACGAGGCCAGCTGCCATGTTGTGAGCTTCCCTATGGAAAGATCCACATGGCAAGGAACTGAGGGTGGCTGTCAGATAATGGCCAGCAAGGATGAGGTTCTCAGCCCAACAACTATGAGGAACAGAATCCTGCCAGTAACTACTGAGTGAGCTTGGAAATGGATCCAGTCAAACAGTGAGATGGCTGTAGGCTTGGCCTATATCTTGACTGCATGCTTGTAAGAGATCATGGGCTGGAGGACCCAGCTAAATCATACCCAGATTACTCATCCACAGAAACTGTGAAGTTTTGGGATAATTTGTTACATGGCAATAGATAACTAATAAAATTGTTATGATATTTGCTCTCCCCAAACTTATCTATAGATTCAACATAATCTCAATCAAAACCTAAGCAGGCTTTTCAGAGTGCAAGAGAACTAGAATAGCTAAAACAATTTTGAAAAACGAAGAGCAAAATTAGAGCAATTATATATTTTATTTCAAGACTTATTATAAAGCTACAGTAGTCAAGTCAGTATAGTATTGGTGTAAAGATGGAATCCAGAAATAACCCACATACATAAAATAAATTTTAGACAAAGTCACCAGCATAATTTACTTGGGGAAGGGAATGTTGTTTCAACAAATGGTGAAGGAATAGCAGGATATTTTTTTAATTTATTTTTTTATTGCAGTAACATTGATTTGTAACATTGTATAAATTTCAGGCATACATCATTATACTTCTATTTCTGCATTGGTTACATCATGTTCACCACCAAAATACTAATTATAATCCATCACCACATACCAAAACAGGATATTTTGAACCTCAATCTCTGCCTCACACAAAATTTAATTTAAAATGTATCACGGACCTAACCATAAAAGCTTGAAATATAAAACTTTAAGAAGAAAACAGGAGAAAAATTTCATGACCTTGGAATAGGCAAAGATTTCATAAGACTGAACACACGTGGAAAAAACACTGACTATTAAAAAGAGAAGAAAATATTTGCAGAACATATATCCAACAAAAGATTTGTGTCTAGAATATAAAAGAATACTTACAACTCAATAAGAGTTCAAAAACCCAACTAAAAATTGGGCAAAGGATTTGATAGACTCTTCATTAAAGAAGATATACAAACAGTCAATAAACACATGAAAAGATGCCCAACTTCGTTACTTGTTAGAAATATGAGAATTAGAACCACAAGATACTGACTTTCATATTAATACCAATATGATTAACACTAATACTAATAATATGATATTCATATTAACACTAAATATTGGAATGCCTACAATTAAAAATACTGACCACACTAAGTGTTGGTAAGGGTGTGGAACTGAATCATATACTTCTGATGGGAGTGTAAAATGGTACAATCATTTTGGAAAGGGGTTTGTCAGTTAGTTTAAAAGTTAAACATACACTTTCACAAGACTCAGTAGTTCCGTTCTTAGTTATTTTTACAAGACAAATGAAAACGTGGGGCTGGCCCCATGGCTTAGCGGTTAAGTGCACGCGCTCTGCTACTGACAGCCGGCGTTCGGATCCCGGGCACGCACCGACGCACCGCTTCTCTGGCCATGTTGAGGCCACGTCCCACATACAGCAACTAGAAGGATGTGCAACTATGACAAACAACTATCTACTTGGGCTTTGGGGAAAAAAAAAAGGAGGCGTATTGGCAATAGATGTTAACTCAGAGCCAGTCTTCCTCAGCAAAAAGAGGAGGATTAGCATGGTTGTTAGCTCACGGCTGATCTTCCTCACACACACACACACACAAAATGAAAACATAGGTCCACAAACAGACTTGTAGCTGCTTTATTTATAGTAGTCAAAACCCAAATGTCCATCAACATGTGAGTGCAAAAACAAATTCTGGAACAGTACTCTACAGTTAAAAGGAACAAACTACATGCAATAACGTGGCTGCATCTCAAAAACATGCTAGGCAAAAGAAGTCTTACATCAAATAGTAAATACCATATGATTCCATTTATAAGATGTTCTACAGTTGGTAAAACTAACCTACAGTGGTAGAAATAACATCAATAGTTGTCTAGGGTGGAGTGTTGGGGATTCATCTCAAAGGGTCACATGGCAACTTTCTAAGGTGATGAAAATGTTATATATCTTTATTTGGGTGGTGGTGACTGTTGGGGAATTTAATAATTTAAAACAAAATATCCTCCCAACCCAGAAAACCTCTCCACAATGGTAGAAGAGAAAGAAAACAGTTTTTTAAATTGAATAAGCCTTAAACCGGAATGCGATATGCATCATAGACACTCTACTAAGAGATTGAAAAAAGATCTCTCCCTTTTCTATAGCCAAGCAGATACAACCCATTACATACATGTACTCGAGGTAAATGATAACTAGTTCCCGAGTAAGAAGAGTTGAAAGAGCCAATTGTGCACATAGTCCATCCTAGATTCACCTAGTAATTGGAGTGGCTATTTGTGTTTGCTAATTGGCTTTGTCCAAAGGGAAAATAAATTTCTCATATCTTTATGAAAGGAGGTAGTTTGGCAATTTGGAGTTAGGCTTCTACCTCCCACAAGAAATTGGGAGATAGAGGCGCCATCTTCCTTGAAGATTATATTTCAAAGAGATGGCTCCCAGGTCGGCGAGAAAGACATTAATGGTTCCTACAGCTGGCAAGAGACTTATTTATCTTTTAAAAAGATTTAC
Source organism: Ceratotherium simum simum (assembly GCF_057802395.1). NCBI lineage: Eukaryota > Metazoa > Chordata > Mammalia > Perissodactyla > Rhinocerotidae > Ceratotherium > Ceratotherium simum. The sequence goes on from NC_141925.1 coordinate 8,193,273, forward strand.
ACACGTTTCAAAGAGACAGGGAAAGAACTTAAACCTACAAGTTTTCTAAAGTAAATTTATGCTCTAAGAAAAGGGACTGGGGAGAAGTCTCTTTCCTTATTTCCAACAGGGAGAATTAAGCCTCTTATTTTTAATTTGCATTTGCCCTTATAAGTGTATACGTTTGTCCAAATTATCAAACTGCATATTTAAATGTGTGGAATTTTGTATATGAAAGTTATACCTTAAAAAAGGTGATTTAAAATCTGCCACAAATCATCTGGAACACTTCCATGTTTTTACATAGGGCACTTCAAAAACTTCTCTATGCTTCCCTTGAAATTTTCACAAATTTCTCTGAGTTGTTTTCACTGTCATTACAGTGTAAGAAAAATCGTGGCTGGATTTTACCCAGGTTCATATAACTCACATTACAGAAATCCTCTTAAATTTTTGTGGTAATGGAGCCCAACTCCTTCAAATAACAGAAAAATGCAATTCAAAGGGAATTTAGTAAAGAATATTAAAATAATTTAATGCCTACCATTTGATGAAACATATTGTAAGCTGAGAGTTTTCTTTCTCTCTCCCCCAAAATGTAATTGAGCTTCTACCATAGTCTGGCTCTTAATCTGGCTCTTGCTTACCTGTCCAGTCTCGTCTTGTACCTGCCCTTCAACCTTGTTCACTCCCTGTGAATCCAGACACCATCTTTTTCTCTGTTCCTTGAACACTTGAAGCTATGCCTGCCTTTGGCCTTTGCACATTCTGTTCTTTCCACCTGCAACACTCTCCAGCAGATCTTTTTTTTTTTTTTTAAAGATTTTATTTATTTATCCCCACCCCCCAAAGCCCCAGTAGATAGTTGTATATCATAGCTGCACATCCTTCTAGTTGCTGTATGTGGGACGCGGCCTCAGTATGGCCGGAGAAGCGATGCGTCCGTGCGCGCCCGGGATCCGAACCCAGGCCGCCAGCAGCGGAGAGCACGCACTTAACCACTAAGCCACGGGGCCGGCCCTCCAGCAGATCTTTAAATGGCGGGTTCTCCTTGCCACTGGATCTCATTGCAAATGCCCCAGAAAGGATTTCCCTGCCCATCCTATGTGAAGCCATCCCTCCGTCACTCTCTCCGTCCATCCTGCTTCCTTGACCCAGATGATGTCAATGCTACCAGGCACAGACCACAATTTCAGTAGCAAGATTCTAAGGAATTTCCTCCCTTGGAGCAAAGAAGAGGAGAGAAGGCGTGAGGAGCTTTCCTTGGACTATTCCATTTTATCCTTAGACTATCTCTCACTCACAGAGGAGAAACCTGAAGCTTGGAGAGTTTCAGGGATCTGCCGGGGATCTCACAGTGAGGAAGTGGCTGAGCATGGAAGCAATTCCTGATTTGTCTGATACTGGGACTTCCCTCTTTCCACCATAGCCCAGTTTCTTTTGAAGTTGTATTTTAAGACGGCTTTTTCCCACAAAAGTCAAATTGATGAAGGACGATCTTCTGTGAAACAAGCAGCAAATATTTGGAAAACACTTCTCTGCAATTTACAAACACTTTCACATCTGTGGTCTTGATCATAAGGACAATCTGTGTGATGTAGGCTGAGACAAGTGGATGGGAATTCCCACTCAAATCCCAGCTGGTGGCTTTGAGAAAGTCACTTAACCCATCTGGTCTTGAATTATTCACCTGTAAAACGGGTCTACCAATACCCATTTCAAGATGTGCACATAATAAATGGAAATGGAAGGCCATCATTAGGGGCGGAGCAGGCTTCATATGGGTATTAGCTATCATTAACTCTGCAGTTAATGGCAATCATTACAGTTAATGATTACCACCAATTCCACAGTCATTAGCAGAATCCCTTAACCAATGTGCTGGGCTAGGAGGACCCCGGGGTCATGGGTCAATGGAAGGTGAGTTGGTCAGAGCCAAAGACACCTGGACCTCACTAGCCAAGTTGTAGGACGGCTCAGTTCTTATTTCCCCTTGGTTACCATATGTCAACCCTTGGAATGAGGCCGTCACACAAATGAATTATGATGCTCTTGTGTTACGTTTGTAAGACTTTGATCATTTCTGGCCCAGTGTATTCTACCGCAATCTGTCTAAGTGAACTCTTCAGCAAAAGGGCAATTTGTTCTCATCTTTGCCATCTGAATCAGAGGCCCCCACAGATTAACCTGGCATTGTCTCAGGAGAAGCGGGAGTGATTTATAAAGACAGCGAAAACATAACCGTCTCCATGACCCGACATGTCTCACACCTCTTTTCATTTGTCAAACAAATTAATATGGATGTGTCATTTAAACACAACAGCAACGCTCACTCATGGAGCTGAGGATGGGCAAGATCGAAGAGATGTCCATTCTCCGGCCTGGGAGGCGGGAGCTTCGCCAAGTTTCACTCCATGCCTAATTTTTCCAGTCTTTTATTGTTTTCTGATTGTTAAATCATGTTCATTGTTTTGTAACTCCTTAAAATTTTGATTTCCTGAAAAAAATCATAGAGGATAGTGAAAATGAGTAAAAGCCTCTATAAATCCCTTTTAATTGCCTATTAGTTCCTACTGTCTACCTCGTATAGTTGAAAAAGAGAATTCTTATACTTTGTATAAGTATACTCTTACACAGTAACATTGTCCATGTGTCCATCAACCAAAAAGAACCAATTCATAATATTTTATCATATTTATAGCGTATTTTTATAAATGAAGTTTGAATGTATAATTATTCACCAATATTTAAAAATATGGGGTTTTTTTTACATAAAAATATGGATTACTGGATCAAAAAATGGGAAAAGCCTGGCAAAAACTGGGCCTGTATTTGTATGTGGCAACATTTACCTGGAACTGAGCTAACTGGTCCCATTCAATAGGCTATGAACTCTTTATTTTGCCACAGTCCCCGCCATTCCCTATTGCTTCTCACACACAGATTGGTTATCTTTTGAATCCCTGTAGGTAGATGGGTTTCTGACTCACTTTTTTCTGTGGTCTTCTTTCCACATCTTCCCCTCCCTGATGGTTCCCTTGGTTGATTAATTTCTCTGATCTTCCCTAGCACCCCACTCCTTCCTCTCAACCTTTTGCCAGAATGTCAGTTTTTAAGTTCCACCCAATTCGTACCTGGCTGGGCTGGGGGATAGGTGGAAATCTGATCTCCTTCAAGTGCTGGGTTAGAGAGGAGATGATGAAGGAGAGGATCTTTCCAGTTAAGCTTTGGGAAACAACTTTAAGACAAAGCTTTCTCCTGGAATGACTGACCGTCTCTTAGCATAAATCCAGTTTATCATAACTGTAGATGAGTCTCTGTCTTTTCTCCACTTTTCCCAATCCACATCTTCTTATCTTAGTTTGAAGAAGGCCAGGATCCCAGAACAACGTGGATAGAAATTTATTTACTGGCAATGGAATGAGGTGGGGGGAAATCATCATGCTACAGTATAAACTTTGAGAAATATGAAAAATATTACAAAGTAGAAAAAATCATTCTTAGTGATGCAAATACAACAATACAAAGTGTTGGCCACTCCAGTGTATTTCCTTTGGTATGTTTTGATTTCTTTCCTCCACATAGTTGAGACTACAGTAATACAATTTTGCGTCTTCGTTATTTTATTTGTCATTGTTGAATAAGTATTTCCCTGTGATATTAAAAATGCTCATAAACATAATTTTAATGACTGCATAACAGTTTACCATCTTAATGTGCCCTCATTTGTATAACCAGTGCCATATTACTGGACAGTTGGGTTGTTTACTGTTCTCTGTGTTGTAAATAACATTGCATACAAAACTGTGCTTCAGAATATTTCCTTATGATATTTTTCAGAAGGAAGATTTCTGGATTAAAGAGTTGGACATGGTTGAGGTTCTTGTTGCCTTTGCATAGTTGAAGCTCAGCTCACATTTTAATATTTGTGGGTAGTGTCTTAGTTGTATACATATTGTGATATTGTTGTGCAATCTCCCAAGAATCTGGCTGAGCAAGAGTGATGAGGAGGGATGCAGGCATTGGGATAATGGATGAGAGGTGTTTGGACATTTCTTGAATGGAAAGTACAGTCAGATCCTGAGGTCATCCGCAGAAGTGCATTTCATTCCTGGCTAAATGATTTCCTGAAATTGGCTTCTTGTCAGTTTCCTCCACTGCGGCAGTGTGAACCGAAGTAGGCACGTCACATCATTTTTGAAGTCATTCCATTTTTTTGCCTGAATCTTCCCATAGAAATCCGTTCTTGCTTCCTTCCTTCCCTCCCTCCCTTCTCTTCCTTCCTTCCTTCCTTCCCTCCTCCTTCCTTCCTTCCCTCCCTTCATCCTTCCTTCCTTTCTTCCTTCCTTGTTTCCTTCCTTCCTTCTTTCTCTCTTTCTATATCCGCTTTCAATAATTACCATGTGTTGAGTGCCTACAATGGGCCAGGCACTGTGCATGGCTCTTTGCATCATTATTTATTTAATCCTTTCCAAGACAGTCCCAGGCGGTCAGCACCATCCCAATTTTATGTGCGGGGAAGCTGAAGTTTAGAGAGGTTATCTAGAGTGCAGAATGTACACTCCTGGCAGGTGAGCAACAGAGCTGGATTCAACTTTTATCTCAAGCCCACACTGGTCCGCCAAACCTACCAATAAGGCAACTCACCGATTCAGCCTGCATTGGTTTAACTGATGGAGGGCTGCCCTGGTCTCTTTGTCTGGTCTTTGAGGGATGTTATGTTATCTGTGGGTCTGCTAGAGGGGATCCTGTCCTGTCTCCTTGAGAATAGAGGCTAGGTGTTACCATCTCTATATCCTCAGTACCTAGCATGTAGTGGGCAATTTATAAAGATGTGTGAAATGAATCCTGCTGGAGTACCTCAAAGTCTCACTCATAATGCCTTTGTAAGCCTTTTGAGTTTTTTTTTTTTTTTTTTTTTTTTGCATAAAGTCTAAAGCTTCCTGCTCAACAAGGTGCATGGCAGCTTCTGAAAGTTTCTCAACTCCTTTGCATCCAGTACCAGGAAAACCAAAAGATCTAAAGACTTGTAATTAGTGTGATCTTAGGAACATGACACACTAATGGAGCTACATCTCCATTCGTACGTATTTACAGCACCCCTTTTCCCTAAAAACAAAAGAGCCCGGAGTGGATCGATATTTGCAAACACAAAATCCTTCTATTTAGTGAGCGTGCAGGAGTCAGTGATGGGTGAAACGATTTTACAGGTGCTTTTAATTTTCCTCCTACGTTTCCCTGCTGAGGAAGGGCAGACTCTCAAAGACAGCGAAGCTAACAGATTCGGGTAGATCACACCTGTGCCTGATAAAACGTAGTCGAAATGAAGTGAGTTCAGGGTTAGATCCAGGCTTTGCCACTTCCCATGATGTCACCCTTGGAAAGTTTCCTAATCTTTCTGAGCCTCAGTTTCCTTATATCTAAAATAGGGACAGTGATTCATATCTTGAATTACTGCAGTAAGGATTTGACGTAATGAGTGTAATTTATTTAGCAGAGGGTCTGGCATTAATTATTGATATTGACATTACTATTATTGTATTTTTATATCTCTATATCTATCTATCTGTCTTCTATCTATCTATCTATCTATCTATCTATCTATCTATCTGTCTGTCTGTCTATCTATATCTATCTATCTATCATTTATCTATCATCTATATCTATCTATCATCTATCATTTGTCTATTCATCTATATCTATCTTTATCATCATCAACATCATCATCTATTTATATCATATCTCTCTATCTATCTAATCTATCTATCTATCTATCTATCTATCTATCTATCTATCTATCTATCTATATCTATCTATCTATCTATCTGTGTGTCTGTTTTATAACATACTTTTGGCTAGGTTTTCTCCTAATATTTTCTCTCCACTTGGTGGAAGTGTCTGCAGAGGGATAGCCTCTATCTATTTATAGGTGTTAAAACCAGGTTTTACTTTCCTCACTTCATTCCTCCGGCTGGCACATTCTTATGTATAATTTAGAGAAATAACAAATACACAAATAATTAGGTAATGTAATGTCCTGAGCTGATGGTGCTGTGGAACAAAAATCAAGGTGAAGAGGTAAAGGAGACTGAGGGTGATGTTTTAGACAGAGTGATCAGGGAAGGCTCCTCAGAGGAGCTGGCATTTGAGGCAAAGGCTTGCATGAAGTGAGGGAGCCAGCCATGTGGATACTGGCTGCAACCACGGTCTGGGCTGGTGGGACAGCAAGGCCAGAGGTGTGGAGGCAAGAGTGGAGTAGGTGGGTTCCAGAAATATCCAAGAGGCAAGGGTAGCGGAAGCTACCATACAAGATGATGTCAGAAAGGAAAGCAGGGTCCAGGCGAGTGAGGGTCTTGTAGGACGTGGTAAGGACTTAATCTATACATGAGGAGGGACCAGTAGAGGGCTTTAGTCAGGGCGCAGTGTGATCCGACTTCCCTGTACAAGCAGCATGCCAGCTGCGGAGTGGATGGAGAGCAGAGTGGAAACGTGAAGACTGGGAGGAGGCTTGCACAGTGGTCCAGGCAAAAGAGGAGAGAGGCTTGTGCTCCAGTGTTGCGATGGTGATGGTAAGAAGTGGTCAGGTCGGGCATGTGGTTTTTTCTGTTTTGTGTGAATGTGTATGTTTTACAGAGTGGTTTTCTGCTGCTGCTACTGCCAGCGATGGGGTCTGTGTGTGTGTGTGTGTGTGTGTGTGTGTGTGTACAACTGTGAGTTTATGGAACGGTTTGCTGATGGTGGGGGTGGTGATGGCGATGGTGTGTGTGAGTGTGTGTGTGTGTATTTGCATGTGAAAGGGAGAGAGAAATGTGCTGGACTCAAAATCGTGTCATAGGAGAAGGTAGGAACACTTCAGTCATACCTAGAGTCAGTCTAAGTAGACTTGATATTCACCAATCCAGAAAAATGAAGAAACTCATCAGACTGCATCTTCCCCAAAATGCAATATAAATTCAGCAAATGGATAAGCTGATGCTACTTCTGTTTCTATTCAACACAAGAACGATTACAGCTAAACACCTTGGAGAAAGTTATCCAATCTCTAAGTTTGCTAATTCCATTTCTAAAATAGCTCTAAAGTCTTTGCTTGCTCATGGCGGGGATAATTAAAACTAATGAAGTGAATTCAGGGGTGTGCATCAGAGACTGAGTGGAGAGAACCTGACGGTGATTACAGACGCTGTGGCTTCTCTGAAGGTAATTGTGGAGCGACCCTTCTTCATTTGTATTCATGGAGACAAGGAGCCATTTTCGTGAGGCTGGGAAACATTTCAGAGGAGCCATCCACATGCTACGTTTTAGAATTCTTCATTACATTTTAAGAGTTCTAGGATTTTACCTAGTGATGACAAATGACTAAGCGTAAGACGTTATATGTCTGAATAATGAATTTAAGAGATGAGATGCGAGATAAGGAGCGACAGAGGGAGGAAGGAAGAAAGAAACTCATTTGTGTATTTATGGTATAAATATTTATTGAGCACTTATGTGCGAGACCCTATTGGTGCCAGATGGTGTTCAAGGTACCAAGGAAACATAAACGAAATAGACAAGGTCTCCCTTCTCACGCACTTTCATTCTAGTTGGGAGAAACAAAAACAGGAAAAATCTGATTTGTTGATAAGTGTGTGCAAGAATAAAAATAGGGAATGGGTCAGAGGAAGCTGGGTGGTCAGGGAAGCCCTCTCAGAGGTTGTGACTTTTAAGCTGAGATTCAATGACAAGAAGGAAACAGGCACCTAAAAATCGAAGGGAGGGCATTTGACGCTGAAGGAACTCTGAGTGCAAAGGCCGGATGGTGCAAAGGGACACAAGCGCGTGAGCTAGGAGGTCACGTGGCCGATGCAGAGTGAGTAAGCACAAGAGTGGACAGAATGAGGCTGGGTCTCGGAAGGGAGAGGAGTTGGATTTTATTATAAATGCAAAGAGAGACCATTAGAAGCTTCTGAGTGGAGAATAACAAGATCTGTTTTGTTTTCTAGAGGTTTCTTTGATATTGTGTGGAGAATAGACTGTAGAGGGGCAAGAAGGAAGCAGGAAGGCCAGAGAGGAGGCTCCAGCAGCCGTCCAGTTGAGGGACGAGGTGGTCGAGGAGAGGGAGAGAAGTGAGGAGCCAGTCACGGGTTTGAAGGTGGAGTTGCCATGGAAACTACCTGTGTCCATCAATGGATGAATGGATGAACAAGATGTGCTATATGTATACAAAGCAATATTATTCAGCTATGAGAAAGAAGAAAATCCTGCCATTTGCGACAGCATGGATGGACCTCGAGGACATTATGCTAAGTGAGATAAGCCAGACAGAGGAAGACAAACACTGTATGTTATCACTTATATGTGGAATCTAAAAAAGCTGAACTCGTAAAAACAGAGAGTAGAATGGTAGTTACCAGGGGCTGGGAGGTGGGGGAATTGGGGAGATGTTGTTTAAGGGTACAAACTTACAAAAAGTAGATAAATTAGAGCTGGAGATCTAATGCACAATATAGTGATTACAGACAACAATACTGTATTATAATCATCAAACTTGCTAAGAGACTAGATCTCAATTATTCCTACCACAAAAAGAAATGATAATTATGTGACATGATAGAGGTGTTAGCTAATGCTACAATGACAATGATATTGCAATATGTAAATGTATCAAGTCAACATCTTGTACCCCTTAAACTTACACAATGTTATATGTCCAAAATATTTTTTTTAAAAGGTGGAGATGCCGTGTTTGCTGATGAGAAAAAGAGGAGTCAAGATGGCTTGTCAGTTTTTGGCTAAATGGCTTAAAGATGGTGGTGCCATGTACAATGATGATGGGTAGCTGGGAGAAGAGCAGACTGGGCTGGGTGGTTAGTTAGTTCCCAAGTCTGGGCTTAGCTATGTTAAGACTGAGACGCCAATTTGATATTCAAGTGGGGAAGTTGAAAGAGAGATTGATTCAGAATAATAGAGACCAAGGGAGCAGAGAGGAAGAAAGATAAGGCAAGGTGCTAAGGTTCCTCTAGTCTTTCCTTGTGGCCCCTGGAAACTTTTCCCCCTTGTCTTCATGCTGTAGGACCCAGGGTAGAGGCTTAAGCTGTCCCCTCATATGCTTGTCCTTCTTTTCCTCAAAACAACCTCTAGTTCTTTTCTACTGAATTCTAGCCCAAAGCATGGCTTTGGCACCCACAAACCTCAGTTCAAATCCAAATGTTGCCACTTACCAGCTGTGGGATATTGGGCAAGTAATTTAATCTATTTAAGCCTCAGTTTCCTCATCTATAAAATGGGAATAATAAGACCTGCCTCCTGGGGTTATTGAGATGACAATAGCTAGCCTTTACTGAGCATTTATCACATTATGTGTATTATTGCATTTAATACATTGTATTAAATGTGTGTGTATTGCATTTAATCCTCAGTTTAATCCTAGGGAGTAGAGACTATGGTTGTCCCCATTCTACAGATGAGGAAACTGAGGCTCAGAGAGGCTACGTGACTAGTCCAAGACTCCATATGTAGAAACTAGGGGAGAAGTGACTTTTCCACATTTCCATCACTAGTCAATGTCCAAGATGGTATTCAGACTGGGGCAGTCTGACTCCAGAGCCTCGTCCGTTCCTTCTTTTTAGCATAGTCCTTGACGCACAGAAAAGGTTCAAAACACAAAAGTTGCTTGTTTTTCTCTGTTCTTGTTTTTATTACTGTGTCATATCATAAAATCCATTTACCAGTTTTCTTCCCCATCAGGCTCAGTAATTCTTCGAGGGCAGGGGCTGTGACTATTCACGGTTGCGTCCTCCGTGCCCTGCACAGAGTGTGGCACTCAGCAGGTGTGCAGTAGCTTAAAGGTGTGCAGTAGCTGTTGCTTAAAGGAAAACACAAGGGCAGTTCAGCCAGCAGGAATTGCTTTGTCTGCACACAATGCTTGCAACCAAGTGGATTCTTCTGTGTTGGAGAGAAGGCGCCCTCCTTTTCCAGACGGAACAAGGCTTTCCAGTCTACAGGAGGTGGGGTAGACAACAGAATAAATGTCTCAGCAAGTTCTCCCACCCCTGAGCTTCATCCTCAATGGAGAAAGCGTCTCGTCAAAACAGGAATTAAAGCAATAACTTGTATTTGGCATCGGCCAAGTGCCCACACAAGTGCTAAACACAGCATACGGGAAGGGAAAGACTCCGTGAGGCGGAACAGGAAACTTCTAATTCATTCTGCTTCCAGCAGGCGAGACAGTGAGTGTGTCGTGGGCAGGACAATTAAACTGAAATGTGGCCCAGCTAAGCATAAGAGCTGTTCTAATGGGAAGGTCAAGAAATCCAATGGCAAACTTTTCAGAGAGGTAGGCGGAATGAGGTCCTTGAAATGAGGTCTAATTATCTTGGCCGTCTCAATTTCAGAGCTAGGGGCTGGCCTGAAAGAACCCCAAGCCCCGGGCTCTAGTGAGATGGTTATTAATAATAAGAGAAATAGTCAGTAGCGGTTTATAATAGCTTTGCAATCAGTACATGCCTCAGACTGCGCATCATTTCATATGAAAATGATGGATTGTGTCTGTCTGTATCCCTTACAGACAGGATGCTTGTGAATGTCCACAAGCATTGTGCTAGTTGTGGGGGTCTAAGGGCAGGGAGGGGGCAAAGCTGTGGCTGTCCCCCCTACCCACATCTCCTGAGATCCCTCAAGCACTTCAGAGAGGAAGCTGATTGTCCTGAAGCAGAAAGGAGAGCAAGCGAATGCCAGGAGCAGGGCAATGCCCCTAACAAGAACTCCTGGTACTTAGATGTGGGAGCAGAGAGCCTGGGAGGAGGGAAAGCAAAGCTCAAGAGATGTACCTGCTCCTTAGAAGGAAAGGGCAAAACGTCCCTGAGGGCCACTTGGGGGAGACTCAGCCACCTGGTTCTTGCTACGCTCTGGAGGTGTCTGTTGCTATGAATCTCAAACTCCTAAGTCAGCCTCTCGTCTCTCCTCCTACACACCACTGAACCCTTGCTGGGATCAGTGTGGGAGTGAGGGAATGGGAACACTCTCAGATGATGACTTGGGGGACCCCAAATCCATTTGGCCTGGATTCTAAACTTCTCTTCCTGCCTCTTTCCTCTTTCTCCTACCTCACTCCATCAACATGACAGACTTAAAACCATTTTATGATATCGTAGAATTTTATAGTATCTAGGGACTTTAGAATCTGGTTCAAGTTCCCATCTAGCACTTGAACTTGAGGGACTTGAGGGGGGTGTTCATCTTTTTTTTTTTTTTTTGTGAGGAAGATCAGCCCTGAGCTAACATCCATGCCAATCTTCCTCTTTTTCCTGAGAAAGACTGGCCCTGAGATAACATCTATTGCCAATCCTCCTCCATTTTTTTTTCCTTTTTCTCCCCAAGGCCCCAGTAGATAGTTGTATGTCAGAGTTGCACATCCTTCTAGTTGTTGTATGTGGGACGCCGCCACAGCATGGCCAGATGAGCGGTACGTCGGTGCGCGCCCAGGATCCGAACCCGGGCCGCCAAGTTCATTTAACCGCTAAGCCCCGGGGCGGCCCCGGGGTGTTCATCTTTTGCTTGACTACTTCTAGGGCAGGATTCTCAACCGGGGATGATTCTGCTTCCCAGGGAAAGTTTGGCAATATCTGGAGACATATTTGGTTTTCATGACTTGAGGAGGAATGCTATGCTCCTGGCATCTAGTGAGGGAGAGACCAGGGATGCCCTTAAACATCCTATAGTGCACAGGGCAGTCCCCTACAGAGAATTATCTGGTCCCAAATGTCAATAGTGCTAAGGTTGAGAAACCTTCCTTTGGGATAGAGTTCACCACCAATCCCCACCACCATGAGTAGTCCCCTTTGCTTTCTGGGATTCCTAGTGAGTATAAGAAAAACAGGGGTGTTTGGGCAGGTGGCTTTGGCATAAATTTATTTGGAGAAAGTCAAGATTACACAATTCTGGGTATTGGTATATCACTCCTACCAGTGATATAAGAAGGTTGGAACAAGATCTCCAAAGCCATTTCCAAGGCAAAGATCCAAATTACACAGAACATCTGGGAACTCAGTTGGTCCCAAGGATTGGAAGTCAGTAACTGAAATCAGAAATGCAGTGGACATTAGAAAAAAAATGCAGACACATAAAAATGCAACTTTTCCCTGAGAATGCACAATAAAAGGAATATACAATGAAACAATACATCATTAAAAACCAGGGTTTGGAGATAGGGGCTAATGAGTGGGAGATGGCAAATGAAAATGAGTTTTACAGTAGCCATAATTACTGATTTATTATGTGTTGAACATCCCTGACATTCTTTTGTTCTGTCTCTCAGAGGCCGTCTTTACCGTTGTGTTTTGGTGAGAGTAAAAATTTATTAGTAGCAGAATGAGATTTCCCCCTACATTCTTGGTAAGACGGTCTTTAGTAAGACAGAATAAGGAGACTGAGGTCTCATTAGCATAAGAGCAACAAATACATTATGCTCAGAGAAAAAGTCAGTATTAACAAGGGAAGGTGTGTTCTGAAAAATACTATTCTAATTATTTTTTTAAAAGAAAGGATTAGGGGCCTGCCTGGTGGTGTAGAGGTTAAGTATGCGCACTCCGCTTTGGTGGCCTGGGGTTCACAGGTTCGGATCCCAGGTGTGGACCTACACACCGCTCCTCAAGCCATGCTGTGGCGGGGTCTCACATACAAAATAGAGGAAGATTGGCACAGACGTTAGCTCAGCTACAACCTTCCTTAAGAAAAAAAAAAAAAGAGGAAGATTGGCAACAGATGTCAGCGCAAGGCCAATCTTCCCCATCAAAAAAAAAAAAAAAGGATTATTTGCTTAGAGATCAATGGTCCCTAAGCTCTTTTGATTGTGTGCCCCATTAGAGTTTTTGAGCATTCTCACACAAAATATGTGTTTATTTATTTATAAATTACAAATATGTACTACTGTACTCATGTATTATATATCTTATAAAACAGACAGAAAACAAGAAACTAAACACGAAATGACAGATATTGTCTTTATGCACCCCAATAAATTGTCCTGCCCAACCTCAACCACTAGCGTGGATGATCACCTCTGAGTTAAAACAGTTAACGCATGTTGCACTTACTATGTACCAGGCATTGTCTTCAGACTTTTTACATATTAGCTCATTTAACCCTCATAACAACTGTAAGAGGTAAGAACAATTGTCATTTCCACTTCACAGATCAAGAAATGGAGGCACAGAGAGGTTAAGTAATTTTCCCAAGGTCACACAGCTAATAAGTGGAAGATCAGGGATTCAACCCTAATCAGACTGGCTCCAGAATGTCTATTCTAACCACTGCTCTCACTTGAAGGCAGTGAAAGGTGTGAAGCCTTTTCCTATGACAGAGGAAGGAATCAGGCGTGATGTTCAGAAGCAGAGGACTTGAAGGAGTTCCTTCATGCTAGAGCAAGACCCTGGCAGTGGAATAGTAAAGACCAAGAGTTTGAGGGTAAGGAGAGGAGAAAGTGGCAGAAGCTAGAGAAGAGAAAGACTCCCAGAGGCTCCCAGAGGTGGACCTGGATTCGACTGAAAGACATTTTGAGGGGAATGGCAAAGGAAATCCTTGCACCATCTGCTGCGCTTCATGAGTGGACACGACTGTGTGTTAGGTTGTTTTCTTTCTGGTAACAACCTGGACCTACAACCTCTTCTTGATGCCAGGCAAGATGAAGGAATCACACTAATAAAGACTTTCATGAGCTTTCTTAGACCCTCGATGCCCTGACTTTCTTTTTGTTTTTCTCACATGGTTTTAATGTCCTCTATTACATCCCTGCTACCATGGAGAGCTCCAGGAAGCACCTCTTCAAGATGAGGTGGCAACAGTCTTCTGTATTCAAACTCATGTTTTGTATACAAACCTTCACAGCTCCTTTCAGTGTCTTAAGCAACCATATAGCTAGAATGATAGCAGATGGGATCTTGGGCACCATGTGGTAAAATCCACTTCTCCTAAATGAGGAGTAGGGAGAGAACAAGATACATGACTGAGGCCCTATTATGCAGACAACTAGGGGCAGAGCCAAGACTGGTGCCTGGATCTCTGGTCTGCCTGGCTCTTTGCACACTAATAGATCAAGTTAGAAAAACATCTTTTAGGTCAAACATTTTACAAGGGTGAACTTGGCTCAGGACCAGCGGGAAGGTGAATTTTTGTTTTCTCTTAAGGTATTGGGAAGCTTGATTAAACCAAAGTATGAATATAATGAAGGACCCTATTGTGGGCTGAATTGTATCTCTCCAAAATTCATATGCTGAAGCCCTAACCCCCAGTACCTTAGAATATATTTGGAGACAAGTCCTTTAAAGACGTAATTAAGTTAAAATGAGGCTTTAGGGTGGGCCCTAATCAATCTGACTGGGGTCCTTATAAGAAGAGGAAATTTGGACACACGGAGAGATACCAGGGATGCCCACACAGAGGGAAGACCATGTGAGGACATAGGAAAAGGCAGCTGTCTGCAAGCCAAGGAGAGAGGTCTGAGAAGAGACCAAACCTCCAGACACCTTGATCTTGGACTTCCAGCCTCCAGAACTGTGAGAAAATGAATTTCTGTTGTTTAGTCCACCCACTCTGTGTCATTTTGTTATTGGGACCCTAGCAGACAAATATAGTCCCCTTCACTTCTCACAGTAATAACAGTAGAAGCTAACATCCATCTTCAAATGAATTTCTCACTTAATCTCCATAAAAACTCTGTGATGTAGATGCAATGATTAGCTTCTCTTTATGAAGAAGAAATTGATGCCAATAGAAGTTAGCATGGAGCCAGGCCTGTGGGAGTTCCAAAGCCATGCTCTTCATTATTACTGGAATTACCATGGAAATAACTTGGTAGGAGTCCTCCGGAATGCTCAGAATAAGGAGATGATGTTACTGTGTCACTTCCTGTCTTACAGGAAGGGGTGGAGACCAACAGAGGGAAGCCAGATTCAATGTCAGAAGTCAGGGCCATCAATCACATCCTCCTCATGGCCTCCTTCTCATGCCAACTGCTTTCTTTTGAATAGTTAGTCACTTCATGAAATATTTTTAGCTCCTACTACGTACCCAGCACCAAGCCGTGCACTGGGGCTCCAGCAGTGAGCACAACAGACGTGGCTGACCTTCCCTCCTCGAGCGTGTGGTCTAGGAGCATTGTCAGTTTTCTGAATTCTCCAAGTTCTTAACTATCTTCTTTCCTCTAATTAGGGAACAGAAAAGAGACAGCAGGCCTGCTTCTTTGAGTGTTTTCCTTTCTTTCCATCTTCTGACAGCCATGCTTCACGTCTGACAGGGGAAGTGATTCTTCTCGACAGTGACAAATTTATGAGTTTTGACTGTTTGTGAAGTTCCCTAATTAATTCTTTATAGACTTCTACTGGCAACTGAACTTGTGTTTTGAGTTAAAAATGGGACTTCGAATGAATTATCGTTGAACATTCTGCTCCTTTTGGAGAGCTCCCACTCCACATATACGCTGTTAATCTCCCTCCTTACCAGCAGCACCATTTGTCTTGTAGTGACGCACAGCAGGTGTTACCATGGCATAAGACAACAGCACTGGCATTCACTCCGTCATCACTGAACTCCCGGGGCATCTCTCCAGCAACCTGGCGAGGGCTTCCAAACCGTCTATACCCCCTCAGCACCCACAAGGGTGACTTTTACATTTTTTGTGGGTGGCCTGAGGTTTATACCTGAACAAGAGCTTGATGTGGCTAAACAAATCTAGAAAAGGAGCTACAGTGAACCTCTGTCACAAAGAGAAGAAGAGAGAGAGGGGGAGGGAGAGAAGGAAGGAGGGAATGAGGGAAGGAGTGAGGGAGGGAATTGAGAGAGAGAGAGAGAAGAAACAGAGAGATACATGCACAGAGTCAGAAATGTAGAGGTGGAGAAAGGAAGAGAATGCACCTGAAATAGAAAGAAGAAGGTATAGAGATCAAAGGAAATAGGAGAAATAGGTAATAATAATAGCTAATATTTACTGAGTGCTTGCTCCGGGCCCGGCACCGTGCTAGGTATCTTAGCTGCATTATCTCGTTTATTCTTCACGACGACCCCATGAGGTAAATACTGTTAGTCTCCTCACTTTTGAAGTGAGAAAATGAGCTCAGAGAGACTAAATAGATTGCCCAAGTTCATATAGTTCTTAAAGTGTGGAGCCAGTTTGCAAGTTCAGGCAGATGGATCCAGAGGACATACTTTTAATTGCTATGGTTGAGAGACAGAGAGAGTACCAGAAATGTAAAGAAAAGAGAGTGCGAGAGAGAGAGAGAGAGAGAGAGAGAGAGAGGATGATTTAAAGAAAGACACAGAGTGAGACATGAGAGAGTCTGATGAAAAAACAGAGTTAAAGAACTATGTAGAAAGACTGGGATAATTAATACACACACAGAGAGAAAAATGGAGAGAAGCAGAGAGAGAGAGAGAGAGACAAACAGAGAACTTTTGCAAAGAGAACACTATCCTTTCATGTAAGATGAAAATATCTGGAAACAACAGTAGCATGCACTGTGTGATTATCGTTGTGCCAGACATCAATAGACATTGTTTTCTTTTCTTTATTCAGTTCACATTATCATTCAGATTCTAGAAATGCCGAAAGACTAAATAGCTTGCAGTGGGACACAGTGTCCGTGTTTGGAGGTGCAGGTATCTGAATCGAGAGCCCTGACCCCACTGCACGTGTTTTCGCCCAGCGGTTCTCAGGGGGTGGGGAGGGGAGCCTAGGAGCTGCAGTGAGACGATTGGTAGGGAGGGGTGTGTGATGGGCGATGGAAGAGAAGGAGGAATGGAAGGGTGGAGGTCATCTGAATTCCTCTTACCCCTACAGAGGCCAAGCTGAGCTGCACATTGTTCTTGGGCCTTCCTGCTGGCTGGTAACCACAGAGCTCAGGGGTCACTGACTGCCTGGGAACCCAGACTGTTGGCCACTTTATATATGACATCTCATTTACTCCTTACAACAGGCCTGTGCATTTGGAGTACCAACCTTATTATATAGATAAGGGAACTGAGGCACAGAGAGGTTAGCTAATCTACATTTACACAGCTTGTAGGTGGTAGAACTGGGACCAGAGCCCAAGCAGCCCTTGGCCGTAGGCCCACACTGAAGCCAAAGAATGGGGCCAGCGCTGAGAGTATGCAGACCCTGGAGGAGAGGCAGCACTTTTCAAGCAGCCTCTCTGCCTCTGTTTGCAAGGAGACTCTGGAGGGCATGGGCGACCCTGATGTGAGCAGGTCAAATGTCGGGGAGTTTTAGTAAGGAAAACAGATCTAAATTAATCGGAGTGCAAACACTAGGAGAGTCCTAATTCCCTACCAGGTGCAACCAAGCAATGCTGATGCCTCCACAAGTTTCGTCCCCCATCATCCTTGACACCAAGGCAGTAGATTAGGTATTGCCTGACAGTTCCCAGGTTAATTCTGATCTGCTGAATCAGTAATGCTGGGGTTCAAAGAAGGGCAGGAATCCATCTTCCATGTGTACTTAACATTGACTAGAGCCACAATCAATCCAAACGTCCCCACCACGGGTCAACGTGGGATTTGGAAAGACAAGAAGAAGAAGAGTGGGTTGCAATACCACGCTTAATTAATAGATAAGAACATCCCAGGGAGGAAGATAAGGTAGGAAGGTAAGAGCTTGGGCTGTGGAGTAGGACAGACCTGTTTTTGAACTTACTGAACTCTGCCACTTAATAGCTGTGTGATTTTCAGCAAATGACTAACCTTCTCTGAAACGCAAGTTGGTTTCAAATCTTGTGCTTTTATTGTCACAGGAAACACAGAAGCTACTTGCAGCACAGTCCTTGCTGTTGTGCAAACAGGTAATTATCTACTTGACTGTGGAGGTGAGGACTACATCAGGACTAATCCCAAAGGTTAGAAAAACTGGTCAGGAATAGAGGGGTCAGGGAGGGCTTTCTGGATGAGGCAGAACTTGAGCTATAATCATCGTCATCATCATCATCGTCATTGTTGACAGCATTAACTACCACCTCTAGAATATTAATTATGGGCCAGCCTGAATTATTTATCTTGTGTTATACAAGTGGAGCCTGAAGCTCCAAGATGTAAGGTACTTTCTCAAGGTCACAGAGCTGGAAATCAGCTGAGAGAAAATTGCAAAGTTCAGGTAGACCTCAGAGTAGACACTTATTTATCGCTCTGCTCTCTAGCTGAATTTCTACAATGTTTGTAAGCTTTTTCCCTCTGAAATTGAATTGTACTTTACTGCTGGCTTCTGTTATAATTTTGGAGACAATTCATCTTCATCACTGATATCTCCTCAATGGGCACCAGCTTTTCCATCTCCAGTTTATGTTATGTGTGGTCACAATGTTCTCGGTCTCCCTGCCAAGTGGTTAATGGTGTATAAACACATGCTTAAGTGCACCCAGGGATCTTGCCGCTAGATTTTCTTTTGGTAGAGTGACAATTTCCATTGTTCTGCGAGTACAGGTCCCTGAATTATCAGAAGAGCATGTCTGTCCCTCGAAGCCACATTTAATTGACGTCAACACACTGCTGCTGCTCCGCAGAAGAACATTTTCCTAATTCCAGTAACAAAAGACCTCCATGGAGAGGTCCCTCTGCATTTGTTAATAAGATTCTTCTGTTTTTCAACAACAAAGCTCAACTTGAATCATCTTGAGCAAGAAGCAATTTGTTGGAAGGATACTGAGGCATCTCAGAGAATCCAAGAAATGTTGAACAACCAGGCTTCAAAAAAAAAAAAAAAAAAAAAGGTAGGGAGGAGGAATGGGCTGCTCCTGGGACCTAAGAAAAAGGAGTTTATGGCTCATTCCTCTTGACTTCTGCAACTAAATACCCAAAACTGGGTGAGGTGGGCTTCTTCTTTGGATCTACCAGTATTTCATACTTACCCTCGGTCATGTGTTGGAGCCTAACTTGTACCAGTTCACAAGAGCCAACTATTAAATTTTCAGGGGTTTTGTGAATCAGTTGTTACACTATTGTTAACTTCAAATCAGCCATGGTGGGAGTATTTACACCATGGGACTTGGCAAATCCTACAATTTAGGGTTTTTAAAATATTTCTTGGAAAGGTGGTTTACCACGACCCCTTAACTCTAGACTATACATGCATTAATTGTCCAAAGTCACCTTTAAGACAATAAACTTTGAAAATTGAGTTAACTATGTGAGGTGATGGATGTGTTAATCATCTTGATCTTGGTAATCATTCCACAATGCATATATACATGTCCAATCATCACATTATACACTTTAAATATAGTATACAACTGTATTTGTCAATTATGCCTGTTTATTCTTCAATTAAAAAAGAAAATGAACTTTGAATCAGACTCTGCGGGTTTGAGGTCTAGCTGCATTATTTCCTTGCTCTGTGATCTTAAGCAAGTTTCTTGGCCTGTCTGAACCTCAGTTTCCTCATCTATAAGATGAGAATAATAGTTCTACACCAAATAGAGTTTATATGAGGACTAAGTGGGCTAATCCATCGTGCTTGGTCCATGAAAAGTGCTCTTTTAGCTATTTTGCAATCGTCCATCTATTTGTTTAGCATTTTCTCAGACCTCAATGCCCTGCACAGTTCTTGGTAATAGTAAGCATTGAAATTCTTGATGAATGAATGAAGGAAGAAAGGAAAGAAAGGAGAATGAGACCATGGGAAATACGCCCGTTTTGGCTCACTGATATGTCCCCAGCATCTAGAACTGCATTTGACACATAGTAGGGGATCAATGAATATTTTTTTAATGAATGCATAGATGCATAAACCATAAATCCTCTTCTGGACCACTTTACATTCTTCTCCTTAATGTCAAGTGGACATCTTCCTCTCATATATATTCTATGCATTATTCACGTTTCTACTCTTTAAATGAATAATTTCCTAACTTTACATAACAGTCTTTTAGATATTTGAAAGAAGTCATCTCTTCATGTTTTTATTTCTCTGAGATGACATTTCCAAAGAGTCAGTGCAGAGGGGGAAAGGACATCTTGGTTTCTTGGGGTCGGACTTAGTCATGGTGTCATTCTGGCCTCATAGACCTGGGCTTCCCAGGTGACATCTTTGGATACATAGTTCCTACATTTTCCCACTTCACCATCTTCCCCAAGGTCCATTCTTGGGGCCAGGGTGGATGGACCTATAGAGGTTTCTGATCTGAGCCACCTTCTGAAGCCACCTGAACATACATCCACCCCAACCTCTGTGTCCCAGCACGAAGAACTAAGGAGCATTTCTTGACAAAGCTTTAATGGAGAGATTTCCCAGAAATTAATTGATTATATGCCAGAAAAGATGAGAGTAGGATGATAAATGCAATGGCGGTGGGGAGCGGGTTGTCAACTCCAAGCCTGTGGTATGCCAGGACATGTCCCCTCACTGGAGTGGACTCTCAAGGGTCTCCTAGAAACTTGAAAAGGTCAAGACAAGGCTAATTCATAATATTTGGGGAAGTTTAATATCCTTATCAAGTCTCTGGAGAGACCATGTGATGTCTTCAAGGAGAACATCTCCAGTCAGGCTTATATGGATTCAGAAGTCCCTCTCCACACAAGCACAGTGTGGGGAGAATTTGGGATCATTCTCGGCAGACTCATATCTTCTTTATGTCATTCCTGGTGTACAGCACCCTTCCTGCTTATTTCCATTTTTCTGGGGCCAGGAGAGGCATTTGGCTTCTGAGGATCTCATCAAAAAAAAAAAACCAAAAAAACAAAAAAACAACAACAAAAAACTTTTACAGACGGGGAAGAAATCTAGATCCTTATCAGGGTCATAAAGTGTTACAGGCAAAAAGAATATTGAAGCTTGTTAGGAACTTACTCAGACCATTAGCATGGAACAAAAGGAAAGTCTGTATACAGATCTCTGGGTCTTCAGACTGGATTCCCTTGAGGTGACTTTTTAACCCCTAGTGGAGAGTACTCACCAAGTGCTTCAGCAGGGCTAGGAACCTCCACTCCTGTTTCTTGTCTAGTTGCAGGAGCCTGAAGAGGTTCATGTGACTGTCTCTGTTTTACAGATCAGGAAACTGAGGCACAGAGAGTTTAAATAACTTTTCAAGGACACACAGCCAGCACATGGCAGAGCCAGACTTTGAATACAGGTGTGTCTGACTCCAAAATCCACATTCTTTCTCCTCTTCCTGGCTGCTTCTTTGTGATTTATACATCATCCATGTTCCAGAGAATTCTCTGACTCTTCCAATGAGGACCTGGTGGCAGAATCTATAGGCAAGGAGAATTATGTGCCTTTTGCATTCAGAGTTTTAAACTCCAGTGAACTCTCTTGGTGATTGTGGCTGGCTTTTTCTTTTTTGACGTGAGGGGGGATTACTGGGGAGAATTGAGACACAGAGGTTTGCGGCCATTGTGCAAGGCTAAGCACATCTGTTACTTGCATGAGGAACAGCCATGTCTGCTGTCAAGCCCAGTGCTCTCTAAAAGTGTCCTCCAGGGAAGTCGCCTCCACTTCCAGAATGCAACCTGAGTGCACAGAAACCACTCAGGATGTGTGTCCATCCAGTGTTTAGATATGGTGAGATGACTGTGCATGCTCACCTGAGAGTCTGATGGAGTGTCAGGGCTCACCAGGCTGGAAGAGGAAGTGCCCGACAGGGACAAGATGAAATCATTCATCTCTGCCTTCTGGCTGGGGAGCTGGGCTGCAGAGAAGAGAGCAGGGAGGCTTAGGAGCAGAGCGAGCACATGGTTAGCGCTCATTAAGTTAACTAAGCATAGAACTTCCATACTAATTACGTAAGGGCTGCACGCCTTGCACGTAGGCCAGCAAGATGGATCCCTGATGCTTCCTTTACTGGCCCAGAGCTACAGCGGCTGATTGAAGCATATCTTGCAGTGCCTCTCTGGAGGGGAAACTGTCTGCAAATTCCCTGTCAACCCAGACTTGCTGTCCTGCTGATAGTATTTATTCTTGAGTTGTTTTCTAGAAACAATCAGCCTAAGGAGGGAAGATTGTTTTTCCAAAAAATGAACTTGCAGGGAATTAGTGAGGCTGCAAAGCTAATGTCAGCCTGGACTAATTTTCTGGACACAGTATCTGGTGTTAGATTATGAAAGTGCAGCAGCAGAATTTAACCCCAAACACAGATTTGCGTGTGGATGTCAAACTTTAGGGATGGAACAGTTTCTGTCTTAGCTAGTTCTTCCACTGCCTTCAAAACCTTGAGATTTCATGGGATTTACTTATTTCCTGGTGCTCTGCCTTGTTCCAGAAGGGATTGGAAGCTGCTGTGTGATATGCTGGAACCTACCTGCACCAGCTCACGAGAACCAGTTGTTACATTTGGTGAGTCAGTTGATAAACCATTGGTAGTTTCAAATCGGCCGAGGTGAAGGTATTTACACCACAGAAATTGGCGAATGCTACAAATTAGGGTGTTTAAATTTTTGTTGGAGAGGTGGTTTTCTAACACAGCCCCACCCACTGTAGAATATTCATGCATTAACTCTCCAGGGTCGTGTTTAAGAATATGAACTCTGCAGGGCCGGCCTGGTGGCATAGAGGTTAAGTTCACGTGCTCTGTTTTGGTGGTCTGGGGTTCACGGGTTCCGATCCTGGGCGTGGACCTACACACTGCTCATCAAGCCATACTGTGGTGGCATCCCACATACAAAATAGAGGAAGATGGGCACAGATGTTAGTTCAGGGCCAATACTCCTCAACAAAAGAAACCAAAAAAGAATATGAACTTTGGAATCAGACTCTGTGGATTTGTATCTAGCTGTGGGAATAATCAAAAATGGGCTTTGAGAGCCAGCCTTGATGGCCTAGTGGTTAAAGTTTGGCGCGCTCTGCTTCAGTGGCCCAGGTTCAGTTCCCAGGCACAGAACCAAACCACTCATCTGTCAGTAGCTGTGCTGTGGTGGCGGCTCACACAGAAGAACCAGAAGAACTTACAACTACACACAACTGTGTACTGGGGCTTTGTGGGGGCGAAAGGAAGAAAAAAGGAGGAAGATTGGCACCAACATTAGCTTAGGGCGAATCTTCCCCTGCAAAAAAAAAGGGGGGGGGCTTTGAGGATTATAAGAATAGGAGTTTACACCTGGTGCTGTCATTTTATAACCACATACCCTTAGGCAAATAATTTAACCTTTCCAAGCCTCAGTTTCCTCAACTGCTAATGGAGTGTCAAGACTTCATAGGGTCGTCATGAGATCAGAATGAAATAAGTGCCCAGAGCTGCTTCTTACTGCCAGGCCCTGTTCCTGGGTCCTGAAGAATACCTGACAAACAACAGGAACTTGGAAGACGGCTGCTGTGTTGAGAAGGATTCAGAGGTCACATCCAAGGGCATCAGGAGCGGTGTGACAATTGATTAGCAATGTCTGTCATAAGCGTGGGCATGGGCAGTGTGAAAAAGGAGGGAATGGTGTTCCAGGCAGCAGGAACAGCACTGACAAAGACATGATAATAATAACCAACATTTAGCGAACACTTCTGATATGCCAGGCACTCTTCTAAGTGGTTTATACCATCTAATATTAACCTGGTTAGTCCTCATAAGAATCCAATAAAGCAGTGGTTCTCAACCAGGGTTGATTTTGCCCCCCACCCCAAGATATTTAGCAATGTCTAGAGACTTTTTTTGGTTATCATGACTAGGGTGGGTGGTGGTGCTACTGGCATCTAGTGGGTGGAGACCAGGGATGCTGCTCAACGTCCTACAGTGCACAGGGCAGCCCCTCACAGAGAATTATCCAGGTCAAAGTGTCAATGGTGCCAAGGTTGAGAAACCCTTGATAAGTGAGGCACAGAGAAGCTAAGGCACGTTCTCTGGGTCACTCAGGCAGTAACTTGCTGACACTGGATTCAGACCCAAAGCCTCTTACCCTCTGTGGCTACACCACCTCTTGTATTAATAGGAAAGGCAGTAGGGAGGACGTAGAGGGAGAACAGGGGATCCTGAGCAATTTCTGGGAAATAAAAGGCAGGCTGCAGCTACGGTGAGTTATAATTGCTGGTTTTTGCTTTGTGTGTGCTGACAACAGGCCTCCCCGCACCTCCCCTCCCCCAGGCTGGCTCCTCTGAGCCCTTGCTGAGCGAGTTCAGTTCTTCCTCACATTTCCTCTGGCACAGGGTCCTCCTCCCAGCTGCTCCTTGCTCTCCTCCACCGCTGGCGGGGTAGGGCCCCTGAGTGGGATTTGCTCTGACAGGCCGCTGTTGCCAGCTTCGCCCAGGAAACCGAAGCTGAGAGTTGCTGCGGCTTCATGGGAACAAAATTCCATCATCGTGCTTCCCGCTAAGGAGGGCAGGGCTGGTGCCGGCTCTGGCACCATTTGTAAAACAGCAGCTCTCGGTAACAGCTCCTTGTGGGCCCCAGTGCTCCTCCTCGGTGGCTGTCAAGTGTCAAGTGCCAAGTGAGTGAGTCACTTGCAGCCTTTGGAGGGAAGTGGCAGCCGGCCTTTCCTCAGCGCTGCCATGAAGCTCTGAGCCTTTGCTGTACCCAGGCTGCTGGGTGAGCAGGCAGTTATGACTAGTTTTCTGTTTTTAATATGAACAGAGGAGGAGGAGGAGGAAGAATGGTATAAGATATGGGCTACGGGACCAGACGGCTTTGATAGCTGTGTGACAGTGAGCAAGCTGCTGTACCTCTCTGAGCCTCACTCCTTGCCTGTAAAATGGGGATAATAATGCCTGATGTGGGGGCTTGTTGTGAGGATTATAACTTGTTAGATATGGACACAAACACAGATATTGCCAAAACCTGAGAGAGCAAATGGTGTCCTTTCTTTTGAATGAAACCAACTCTGTTCTTTTCATAACAGCTGCTGTATTGAGAAGGGTTCAGAGGTCAGGCCCAGCTTCATCAGGAAAGAGTGCCTGATTGATTAGTGATGTCTGTCTTGGGTGTAGGCATGAGGAGGGGAGGCCTGTACATCTGATGTTTCCTTGCTAGGCTCAGATGCATAGAAAATAGTCAGTGGAACTAAATTACTGCTATTGTTGGTCATTAAGTTACTGTGTAAATTCGAGGTAAGGAATACTTCTCGTTTGAGGGACTCTAGAAATCAGAGAAGGAAGAAAAGTTGCTAATTTCTCTTGAATTGGCAGTTCCCAGTGATCAAATGGGCATGCTACAGAGAGGGTTTTAACATGTTTTGACAGTGGGTGATTGGAAGCCAAATGATTGGCTACAATTTTGTCCCTCCTGACACCTGTTCTTGCTATGCAGGTTGGGATAAATGCAGATGCTGCAAAGTGATGGAGATCTAGTGTCTCCTGGGATGACATAAAGGCTGAATGGGGGATCAGCGAGGATGGAAGGAGGGGGATCAACTGAACGGCTGGTCAAAGTAAGTCTCTTCTGTCAACAGTTGGTTTATGGGGAAGGGTGTTGATATTAAGGGAAAAAAAGGGAAATACCTATAGCTAGTGAACATAAATTGTTTTTTTCTCCATTTCCAGGAACCACTCTCCAGGTAAGAGCATCCCATGTTTCCTCTGGGCACCCACTCCTCTCCCACACCAGGTGTGGGCTCCTGACTCAGGTCTGGCCAACCAGAATATTACATCCCTGGCCACTGAGATAGGTTTAGGGATGGCCATGTGATCAAAGTCAGTCTGAGAATTAGGCCCAGGAATTTTTCTGGAAGTATTGAGAAAACAGTTACTTTCTTTCCATTAGCCTTGCTAAACTGGCACTATCTTAACTTAGAGTTGCTTCAGGCCATTTTCATCAGCACAAAGGGAGAGCTTGCATGAAAATGAGGCTCAAACAGAGCAAAGCTGGAGATGAGAGATGACGAGAAGCAGATTCTTAACTTGACTTGAGCATCTGGATCCAGCCATGCCTGCAGCTAATAACAGCTGGACTTTTATGTGTCTTTGCCTTAACCAATTTATAATGAATATTTTCATCACTGAAAAAAGCGAGTCCTGATGAGCTCTAGCTAATACAATATCCATGGTCAAAATAGCATTTTGTCAAAGTCAAGCAAACTTTCCTATATTTGCTGGGAGAAGGAAGGTGAAAACTCAGGACAAAGAACAAATACTGAGAATAATTCTAGTATGTTAACCAAAAATCTGTAGGCAGGAAGTACAAAATCTGCTTGCCCTGATGCATGGAGTTTCTTATGCAATTTATATGAACTTCATCAAATGCATACTATCGGCCGCTGGAATATACAGCGATGATGGCTGTCTATAGTTCCTTGCTTCATCTCGAATCCCCAAAGGGAACACCAAGGAAATCCATGAAGGATATTATCACATTTCATTACTAAAGCCATTTCTGGACAGATTGAGGGAGTGATGGGACAGGTTTCAGCACATTTTGATATCAGTTGGAATAACAACCATCAAGCACCAGAGCAGCTGATAATTTCCTAAGGTGTGGGCTGGTTGGAGACACTCACTGTTCTTTACTCTAGAAAAAGTCAGTCTCAGCATTCAGCCAAGAGTGCTCCTTGACAGTTAACACGTCACGTGAGCAATTTGTCCTGGGCTTGAATGAAAGCCAGCCTTTCATTTTTGAGACCTTCATTAAGCACAAAGCGCTAGTCTTAAACTGCATGGGGAGGGGAGGACGTTTTTACCTTCAACATTATAAATATTTAAAAGTGTTTAAAAAATTAGAAAATATCTGATCCAATTAATCTCTTATTCCAATTCTATTTCTCAGCTATCTGTAGTTTAAATTCAGAAAAGACAGCTGCTGCTGCTGACTGCTTATTAAATACTTACCATGTACCTGAAACCTTGCTGCGTCATTTACATACATTGTTGTCTCACCTCTCAGGGCCTTCCCTTATCCACATCCCTCTGCCTGGATTTCCCTCAAATTCCCCTTCCTCTGCATTTTCACCAAAATTAGCTTCTATTCCTTCAAATTCCAGCCTGGTCTTCCCAGATGAGCTCTCCTATTACACAATTTTCTAGTTCCTGGTTTCTTCTAAATAGATGTATCCCTTTGTAATTACATAATTATAATTATGTAACTTTTAAATAATTGCTTGTATGGTTATTGACTAATGTCAACTTCTTCTTTAGAAATTAAGATCCATGAGAATAAGCATTGCGTCATTTTTGATCACTATCATATTCCCAGGGCTTATCAAAGAGCCTGACTTGCAGTAAGTCCTCAATAAACATTTTGCAACGCTCCTATGAAACAGGCAGATGTTACTAATCAAGTATTACACTTGAGGAACCCGAAGCACACAGAGAAAGTTGAATAACCTGCCAGGACTTGAACCCAGTCTTGCTTCACAAAGCTCTGCCCTGAACCATTGTGTTCTCCTGGCTCCTTCTGGAAGTTGGCCTTCTCTTTGGCAGGATTCAAAGAGCAAAATGAGGATTGAGGGGCCGAGAGATGAATTTAAATAGGTCAGAAAGTTTAATATTCTTTCTTGGACCTAATTATCTCCATGGTATTAGGAATCCTTTTTTTTTTTTTTTTTTTTCAGAATTCAGAGTCCAAACTCCTCAGATTGGTAACAAGACGCTTTATAATCTAGTCCAGTCTTTCTCAAACAGGTAGTTCACTGGAATCATCTGGAGAGATTAAAAAAAAAAAAATCAATGTCTGTGTTCCACCACCAAAAGATTCTGATTTAATTAGTTTTGGATAGGAACTGGGCATTAGTATTGTTTTTATGCTCTCCCAAATGATTCTAATGTGCAGCCAGGTTGAGAATCCCTGAACTCGTCTCTGCTGACTTCAACAGCCTCATCTCCTGGCAGGTCTCCACATTCCCTCTTCCGTCTTCACTTCAACCTCATCCTCCTACCAGCAGTTTCCAGGAAGCTGTGTTTTGCTTTTCTCCTTCCACTGCCATAGGTCTCCTGTCACAGTGCTCCACTGGCGCCCTGTGCATATTATTTTCATGGCATTTATCACACTGTATTCTAACCCATCACTTTACTATTCTAATTTAATTCTCTTGGTGTCACCCAAGCGGACTGTGATCCAGTTGAGGTCATGGACTGGGTCTTATTCAATGCAATACCCAGAGTGTCTGCTGTATAAAAAATGTTTGGCACATGAAAAAATGAGTTAGAGAATTAATAAATAAGTGAAATGTAGGGATGATTTCATATGTTTTATATTTCTCAAAAGTCAGGAAATGTTTCTAAGGCCATTGAGATCAAAGATTTTATTAGAACAGCTCTGTCTACTCATCCATTCAAAGATAAACCTCAGTGTTAAGTCGTCATCCGTTTTTGGAAAGACTATTGGGAGCTATCTGATTATTTAAGAAGTGTCTGACCTGGAGACATAATCTAGCCCAGTGGTTCTCAAACTGGCTGCCCACTGGAATCATCTGGTAATGATGTGGTTACCGTCTAACCAACTGCCATATACATACACTGTGGGCCCACTGTGCACCATGGGCTAAGGCATTTCATGAGTTTACAGACGAATTTCTCACTGCACACATCCTGAACTCCAAACTTACCTTCTCCTCCTTTATCTTGCTTATCACACGTCATCCTACAGATGGATCCAAGAAACCTCAGTTGACTTTCTTTGTAAAAATGGAAAAAAAAAAAAAAAAAAGCACTACGAAACACATATTTTCTGAGTTTTTCTAATTGATTCTTTCTCATCTCCATATGGTAAACACACTCATTATGCCTTTCATTAAAGAGCAAGAAAGGGAAGAATAACTTTTTTTTAAAAAATTGACTGAAAAAGTCAATTGCAGTCTGGCATGAATGTTTTGATGCTGTTGTTTTGAGGATAAAAAAAAAAAGTTGAGTGTGGAAATATATTATTGATTCCCACCTGTTCTTCAGGCTCATGCACTATTGATTAAAGCCCTCCACAGCATTAACCTTTGCTCCCTCATCCCAAGGGGGCAAATTTGGAGAGCTACCAAGAAGCAAAACTCTGGCATGGAGATTTTGATACTTGGTGAGCCAGCCAGACCCAGAGAAGCTCAGAAAATTCTGATGAGTAGTAGTAGAGGCCTCAATGGGGAGATGTAAGGAAGGCACACTGAGCTGGTAGGCAGGCACACTGAGCTGATAGGAAGGCCTTGGATGCTAACAAAGCACATTCCCATCAAAGGACTCTGGCATCACTTTCTCTGTGTGCATTTTTGTGTATGGATCTGGAGGGGAGGTGGGATACATGACTCTACTCTCCCATTGCAGGGCAGAAACTCGACTCCACTGGCACAGGCAATTGGGACTTTCTTGGCTTATGCAAGTGGGAATGGCAGGGGTAGAGCTATTGCCCTTAGGGACAATTGGATCCAGGAATCTGAAAACCCTCAGCACTCTTCATTTTCACCTTTTCTCTGTATTTTGACTTCGTTTTCTCCCATTGCAGACAGGCTTCTCCTAGTGTTGATTCCTCCTTTAAAAAACTTTAAAATTCAGTTACTCCCTCTTCTTTCTTGTGACCATAACCCTCACTCAAGTCCCCAGCACCTCACAGCTTACTGATTAGATTAATGTTTTAATTGGTGGCTCTGGACCCGATCTCTGTCCCTTGGGAGATTATGTTGACAGAAGAATGTCAGGTTCAAGGTCTGCCATGGCCGATAATGAACTCTGAACTACTGAGAGAGCTGCCTAACCTCTGTAAGCTTCGTTTTTCCTCCATTTCTTTGCCCACTTCACATGGCTGAGATGAGGATCTAAGGGGACCACACATATTGCAGGCAGTGTAGTGATGAGAACAAGATATCCTCTGATCCCCTTCCAACAACTAACCTGGATATTTGAAAAGAGGCAATTCTCTGGTTATCCAACTAAGAAATCAATATTCAATGGATCAGGGCAGAGATAGACAGCAAAGAAAGAGCTCAAGTTTCTAGGCTGGAGAAGATGTAGCTGAAGTTGTTCATAGCTGAAGACAAGATGTATATGAAAAGAAGCACTGGTCAGAAATAAAAATGTTAAAATAAAAAAGTGTCAGAGTAGCAAGCAATCCTAGCAAAGCTAATCCAGGGTAGATAGAGTCCTCACCAACAGACTATGAGTAGTAGGGTCCTGTGGGAAGGCTCTCATGGTGCGAAAATGGATGCCATCTCTCTAACAGAGCCTGATGCCGTCACACATGAGGAATAATCCAATGGACCTGCCCAAGCTTGCCTTCAACCCTCTGTTAGTACTCAATCCCGGTCAGGTTGAGATGAAATGAGCATCTTCCTGCCTGGCTGGTATGCATGTACTTGCACATCTTTTATGGAGGGACAATTTGCAATGTGTATCAAAAGGCTTAATACCGTTCTTACCTTGTGACTCAATAATTCCACTGCTGTGGAATTTATTGTAAATGCGGATGAATCTTTATATAGAATATTCATCACAGAGTCATTTATAATAGCAAAAAGTTAAGATGATCTAATTGTCTGAATGGATAAATTCATTATGGGGCAGTCTTAAGATCAAATAGAGTAATTTTGGAGAAAATAAAATGGCGTGAGGAAATATTCATAAACTGTGCTCTCTAAAGATACTTTGTATAATTTTAATCTGAAAATCCAAGAAACAATCATGTCAAGTGGATACAAGTAAGATAGAATACTTTCATATAATGCGATCCAGAGCTTAATAGGTGATTTCCTCTCTGGATATTTAAACTATTTGGTTCTGAAAGTCATCCTCATCTAGTGCCAGATGCCAATGTGTTTGTGTGGGTGTTTTGGTGTAAAAATGGAAGGAAATAATAACTTACGCTTTTCTGTATTTGCCAAAATTTCCATAATGAATATGGGTTACATTCACAATAGAAACATATAATTTTCAATTGTGTCATTTCCCTGATTAGAAACATCTTTGTGATAACCCTCTCAAGGCTCATGATTATTTATGTCTTAAAATAATGTACTCTGCCTAGAATGAAGTGCCCTCCGTCAACAGCACCTAGCTCTCTTCCTACCTACCAACCTTCAAAAATTCCTAGAAAAAATTTACCCAGCCTTCAAAAATTTACCCATTCCCCTCAGGTCGTTCAGTTGGGCTCACCACCTTTTGATCTTCCAATGTGCACCCTTAGTAGACACACTTTGTGGAGTTTGCCCCACCCAGAAACCATTGCCCCTTTGCTGAGAACTGCCCTCAAATTCACCAGCTGGCTTCTCTAGCAGCCGTGTTTGTGATGTTAGCCCCCTTGGAGAAGCTCAATGGACGAAGCGTGGACAGTTAACACAATCTGGGCCAATCAGATTCACTCCATTGGGAAGCTGAAGTTGAACTGAGAGGCAGCCATCTTCCACCTTGTGGAGCAAGAACCAATGGAATCTTGTCTGCCAAGAAATAATAAAGCAGGGAGGAAAGACAGAGGATGCTGTGATGATATTTGAGCTCTCGATTCCAGTTTATGCCAGATTCCCTGGTGCACTGCCATTTGGGTTCTGTATTCTTATCTTAAATTTGGAAACTTACTCATTTGGCTTAAGTTGGCTTGAGTTGGTCACTGTTACACATAGTTAAAGAGACATAACCATTATGTATCCTGTGCTTATGTTTTTTTTTCTAAGAAAGGTGGAGCTCTAAGAAAGGTTACTCATTTTCTTTAAGCCAATCTGAATCCCACTCTTCCTCCAGCCTG